>NC_088384.1:84702651-85005681 GCF_037993035.2 Macaca fascicularis
TTACATTTATTTAATTAATATGAATTATACATAATGAAATTATTATATTAAAAAAGAAAATACTATGGGCACCAGGAATTGCAGTGGGGTGGAGGGCGTTGTGGTTTTTACCTTGAGGTGGACATCATCCATGAGGGCCAAGAGAAACGTGTAGAGGTTCCCCAGGAAGAGTGCAAAGATGCGTCCCAGCTGCCACTTCAGTCCAGTGCGTGGGTGGTAATTCTCTAGGAGAGCGATGGTTTCAAACAGAGGGGGACAAAACATTCCAAGCAGGGACATCACGATCTCTACCTGAGGAATCAGGAAAGCCTAGGTTGGGTCATCAACATTATACTTGTTTGGCCGCCATCCCTGCACTCCCATGGCCATCGATCTCCACTTCTTTGCTGCCCTCTCCACTGCCCCTGGAGAGGCCCTGGGGTCTATATAGCTTGCGGTGTGACCCTGGCAAAGGCATCAACATGCCCTGAGCAGTCGGCCTGTGCTTGCATATCATAATTGCTGTGTGACCAGATGCTATCATGGTTGTTGTTATTAGTATTGATGAAAATAACACTTTCTGACCAGGCTCGGTGGCTCACGCCTGTAATCCCAGCACTTTGGG
The DNA here is from genome assembly GCF_037993035.2 of Macaca fascicularis. Taxonomy (NCBI): domain Eukaryota; kingdom Metazoa; phylum Chordata; class Mammalia; order Primates; family Cercopithecidae; genus Macaca; species Macaca fascicularis. The sequence goes on from NC_088384.1 coordinate 84,703,256, forward strand.
AGACTGAGGCAGGTGGATCACGAGGTCAAGAGATTGAGAGCATCCTGGCTAACATGGTAAAACCCCATCTCTACTAAAGATACAAAACTTAGCCAGGCATGGTGGCGGGTGCCTGTAGTCCCAGCTACTCGGAAGGCTGAGGCTTAAGAATCGCTTGAACCTGGGAGGTGGAGGTTGCAGGGAGCCGAGATCGTGCCACTGCACTCCAGCCTGGGCGACAGAGTGAGACTCTGTCTCAAAATAAACAAACAAGCAAACAAACAAACCAAAATAGAGAGAGTGTGCGTTTGGAGTCAGCTCTCTGGGTTTAAGCCCCAGCTCTAACACTTGCTGTCTTTGTAACTTAGGAAAAGTTACATCACTTCTCTGTCCTTCTTGTTTCTTCATGGGTAAAATTGTGATGACAGTCCTTGTGGTGAGAATCAGAAGAATAATATATGTAAATCTACTATCCCAGAGCATGGTAAGCATCAAGCACTCAATTTTGGCTCCAGTTTTGGGAGAATACCGACTCATATGACTGAATCTGACCACAATGGGACATCTCTCTGCAATTAAAACTGCTCACCCGGCTGGGCGCGGTGGCTCACGCCTGTAATCCCAGCACTTTGGGAGGCCAAGGCAGGTGGATCATGAGGTCAGGAGATAGCCAGGAGATTCTGGCTAACATGGTGCAACCCCATCTGTAGTAAAAATACAAAAAATTAGCTGGGCGCGGTGGCACGCACCTGTAATCCCAGCTACTCAGGAGGCTGAGGCAGGAGGATTGCTTGAACCCAGGAGGCGGAGACTACAGTGAGGTGAGATCGTGCCACTGCACTCCAGCCTGGGTGGCAGAGCAAGACTCCATCTCAAAAAAACAAAAACAAAAACAAAAAACAAACAAAAAATAACTGCTCACCCAGTGGAAAGTAAATCCCTGAACTGCTGACCAAATTGCAAGTTGGTCAGCTCTTCTAGGCTTGTCCTGACTCTCCCACTCTCTCTCACACCAACCCTTGGCTTGGTTTCTCATCATCTCCATACCTGTCCATATAGTTCTTACCTGGAGAGCCATCACTGCCCCATATCTACCACTGCCCTTCGTTATATGTTTGTGTAATGCTCAGCCTAATTCCCTTCTCTGCCACAAAATTCCACTGCCTCTTCAGCTCTCATGGACAGTTCTATCTGTAACCTAAAACATCTTATTTGATCATGGTATTCCTGCCTACTGTTGTTTGTGCTTTGGTTTACTCTTGTCAAGCCTGCATCCTAAGGAAACTGCAATCCTCTTAAGAGTAGAATTCATCTTGGGCATCTTTTGAGTCCTTCTCACAGCTCAGTGACCCAGTGAGGCTTTGTGGAAGGGACATTTTTCCCTTCTTACTCTATTCCTCAGTTCTCCCATCCTACAGAGGGGCCCCCAAAGTCCCTGTCTTTCCATATCTTAAACCCATTCTGACCAGGTCAGGAGCTACACTGGGGCCTCTAATCCACTGTTGGGAGTGCCTGAGTTGATGTCCAGCTGCACTGATCCAGAGTAGGTTAGAGGTAAGTTTAGGCAATCAGGAATGAGGCCCCAGAGAGAGACTCAGAGCCAGGCAGGTACTGGGTCCTAATCCTGACTCCGTTGCTAGTAAGTGTGTGTCTTAAATTTTCTGGTACTCAGATATTTATGCAAAAACTAGGACTAAGGGTGCCTATCCTGCCATGGTGCTATGAGGCATAAATAATGCATATAGAGGTCTATTGTAGGTATTCAGTTAATAGTTATCTCCTTTGTCTTTCCTCCATCTCTCATTTATTAAGCACTTACTATGTGTGAGTCACTGTGCCAAATTCTAAAGATGCAACAAAGAATAAAAAGTCATACACACTCTGCCCACAAGGACTTAAAGTTGATGTAAATAATTCCATAATGAGTTAATCATTACATAATCATTACAAAGGTAAAAATGCTGCAAAGGGTAAGTACATTAAGTATATAATAGAAATAAGGATATAACATTTAAACTCAAACCTGAAATTATTCAAGAGAGATGAGAGTGTGTGAGAAAGCATCTCAGCAGAACAGAGGCCAATGTTGCTGCAGTTTAGTGAAGATGGGAAGAGTGACTAAAGGTACAATTGGTGGCTAGGTGTGGTGGGTCATGCCTGTAATCCCAGCACTTTGGGAAGCTGAGGCAGGTGGATCACCTGGGGGCAGGAGTTTGAGACCAGCCTGGCCAACATGGCAAAACCTTGTCTCTACTAAAAATATAAAAATTAGCCAGGTATGGTGGTGCGTGCCTATAGTCCCAGCTACTTGGGAGGCTGAGGCAAGAGAATCACTTGAACTCAGGAGGTGGAGGTTGCAGTGAACTGAAATCGTGTCACTGCATTCCAGCCTGGATGACAGAGCGCGACTTCATCTCAAATAATAATAATAAAGAAAAATAAAGGTACAACTGGGAAGGTAAGTCAGGGAAAGCCATCTAGGACTTTATCCTAAGAGAAAATGATGGTTTTCATGGTGAATGCATCTTCATACTAAAAATAATAACTTGGAGTTCTGGGAAGATAATGATAGCCACAACATGATTTTTGAATCTCCCTGAATTCTCATGTAAAACTGGATGAAGCGATTAAATAATAAAAGAAAAATCACATAGACATCAAAGTTAGATGTCCTAATGAATCCTTAAATACAAGTGGTTACAATACAATACAAATTACCAACAGCCACAAGTTCTTACAGAATTCATGTTTGGATGAGAGAAGGCCAAGAGAAAACAGTGGGGTGTCCAGTGAATTTGAGAACAGGAGGATGTCAAAATGGCTAATAGGTACTCAATGAAAAGCATAGTGGAACAATCAGAGAACAGCAGCTGAAACTGTGAGGAACTCTGCTCAGTCCGATAATAGGTGAGTGCAAGGTCATTTTTGGTTAATCTGGAGATGAGCTAAAACAGCCTGGGCCTCTTGAACTTTTGAAATTGATCAGTCAAGCTCCCTAATAGGACAGGGCACAACATGAAGGAGACTATTCTGAGAACAGAATTGAAATTAAGCAGACGGGGGGAATATAGAGAAAGGAATGGGAAGGTCTAGATAAAAAGTAGAAAAGGGATGAGAGGCAGGAGCTCTCAGAAAGCAAGCCACCAGGCCGGGCACGGTGGCTCAAGCCTGTAATCCCAGCACTTTGGGAGGCCGAGGCGGGTGGATCACGAGGTCAGGAGATCGAGACCATCCTGGCTAACCCGGTGAAACCCTGTCTCTACTAAAAAATACAAAAAACTAGCCGGGCGAGGTGGCGGGCGCCTGTAGTCCCAGCTACTCGGGAGGCTGAGGCAGGAGAATGGCGTAAACCCGGGAGGCGGAGCTTGCAGTGAGCTGAGATCCGGCCACTGCACTCCAGCCCGGGTGACAAAGCGAGAGACTCCGTCTCAAAAAAAAAAAAAAAAAAAAGAAAGCAAGCCACCATATATTTTGAAGACTTCACAAAAACAGTGGAAGAGAGAGCTCTGTTAAATTAGGGAAGTTTTCCTGAACTATGGCTCACTAAAACTTCAGCAAAACTAATTTTATATGAAAATGAACAGCAGAAAAGTTTTTTTCTAGGTCAAATCCCATACAAAGTTATTACAAGGAAAAGAGAACAAGAAGTAGATTAAAATCCTTTCAGATAATGAAAACGCACCAAAAGGTAAGTTATACAAAACAGTTAAAAAAAATTATAATCAGTATTCAAAAACAGAAGACTGAAAGATGTTAAGAAAATACAGGTCACAAAACAATATAAACAAAAATTAGAAAAACCCAGAATACTGGTAACAGAATACTGCAAAAAAAAAAAAAAAAAAAATTAAGGGAAAACTATATTAAAATTGAAGAATACCTAAGAGAATCACAATTAAAAAACATAATGATAATTACAAGAAAAAGATAAAAAGGGGGAGAATTTTAAAAGTAAAAAATATATGAAGAAAGAAGTTAATAGGATTTGAGAGAAAATGAGATGTATTGAAGAGAGACAAGGAAGATTCAACACAGGTATAATAGGAGGTCCTGAAGAAAAAAACCCAAACATGGGAACAGAACAAATTAAAACAACTGTAATTCAATAAATCTTCCCTTAAATGAAAAACAAGATTTGAATCTGCCTAACATTTAAAAAAACTTTGGGGTCCAGTACGGTGGCTCACACCTGTAATCTCAGCACTTTGGGAGGTGAGGTGGGCAGATCATTTGAGGTCAGGAGATCGAGACCAGCCTGGCCAATAGGGTGAAACCCCATCTCTACTAAAAATACAAAAATTAGCCAGGCATGGTGGCATGCACCTGTAATCCCAGCTACTCAGGAGGCTGAGGCAAGAGAATTGTTTGAACCCAGGAGGTGGTGATTGCAGTGAGCCAAGATCATGCCACTGCACTCCAGCCTGGGCGACAGAGTGAGACTTTATCTCAAAAAAAAAAAAAAAAAAAAGAGAACACATTGTGTATCCGAGAATATCAAACCAGAATGACCAACACCAAGACGTATTCTTAAGTAAAGTTAATGGACTTTAAAGAAAAAGGAAAATAAATCTTGGCATGTAGGTAAAAGGAGCAAGTCTATCATTTTGCCTTATTTTCTTGTATACCAGGTAACCTATAACTTCTTTCTGGTCATTGACCTTTAATAATTATGTATGGAGTTCTTTGAGGCCTAGATATGTACATGCTGAATTAGAGAGGCTCTAAGCTTGGTTCTGCCAGGTGCCTGGTACACTACCATCTACAACGCTTCAAACCAAAGTCAAGGGCTGAGAGCCCCAGATACAAGTCTGTTCAGTGGAAGGTCTGAGGCCATAGGCTCTGGGGACAGCACCTTTTCCTTCTCTTTTCCACTTCCAGCCTAAACAGGAAGCTGTCCCCTCAGTAGTTACTGGAGGTGCGAGGAGGGTCAGATCAGGTTCACCCATACCTTGAATGCCTTAACTCCTGGAAGAGAGGTGGTGAGGTCAACTTAGGGAGATTTTCCCCTCTTCCTAATATGGAAAAGTCCTGGTTTGGAAACTTTGTCTCTTTGGACTTTATGGACTAAATCGTGTCTCCTCCTCCCCCTCCCACAAATTTGTATCTTGAAGCTGTAACTCTCAATGTGACTATTTGGAGATGGGGCCTTTAAGGAGGTAATTAAGGTTAAGTGAGGTCACAAGGGTGGGACCTAATCCAATAAGACTGGTGTTCTTCTAAGAAGAGGAAAAGACACCAGACATCTCTCTCTGTCTCCGTGCACATGCACAGAAGAAAGGTCACAGAAGGACACCGGGAGAAGACAGCCCCTGCAAGCCTCAGGAGAAAGCAAATCTGCCAACTCCTTGATCTCGGACTTCCGGCCTCCAGAACGGTGAGCAAATACATTTCTGTTGTTTAAGCTACTCAGTCTGTGGTGCTTTGTTGTGGCAGCCTATATGTTTTTTGTTCTATACTCTCAACACTTTACTTCCAGGACACTTCTGACACCAAATGTGTCAGACACATTTGACACTTCTGACACCACATTTTTCCCCATACCAACCAATTTTCTGATACCAGCTGGGTAGCGTAAAATTCAATTCAATTAGGACACTAACCAGAGTGAGCACAGACTCCACAGGTGAAGGGCTCAATCCCACAAGGCTGCCCCCACTTTGGATGCCAATCACAAGTATTAGGTCGCCAGGTTACTGGCAACTTCTGTCTGATTTGGCTATAAAGCAGAGATTCTCACAACCCCTTTCTTGGGTTTGGTCATTTGCTAGAGTGAGCAAATCATTCAGGAAAACAATTTAATTACTAGATTATCTGTTTATCTCAAAGGATATAACTCAGGAATGGCCAGGTGGAAGAGATCCGTAGGATAAGGTATGGGCAAGGTGCTTGGAGCTTCCAGACCCTCTGGGCTTGCCACACTCCACGTGTTCAGCAACCCATAAGCTCTTCAAACACTGCCCTTTGGGTTTTTATGGAGGCATCATTATGTAGTCATGATTGATTAAATCACTGGCCATTGGTGATCAACTCAACCTCAGCCCCTCTCCCCTCCCTGGAGGTGAGGGGATACAGCTGAAAGTTCCAATTTTCTAATCACTGGTTCCCCTGGCAGCCAGCCCACATGCAGAGGTTATCCAGGAGCTTCCAGCCACCAGTCATCTTACTGGCATACACAAAAACACTGATCACTCTAGAGATTCCAAGGGTTTTAGGGGCTGTGTGCCAGAAACTGGGAGCAGACCAATATATAATAAGAAATACGTAATAATGTCACAGTCCTAGCAAACTGATACATCATAATTTGTGATCCTAATGTCTCAAAATGGAGTCAGTCATGTCAAAAAGCATTAAGCCCATAGTGAAGTTGTTCCACCCCCTCTCAAAGTGATAAGCATGTATATAATGGACTGAGGTGATAAGTGAACACCTGCTGCTGCCTGGTATTTCCTGAAATGAACTGATAAGAGAATGAAAGGTTGGCTGAGATGAAGAGAACAGACCCATCTGGGAGGATCATAAAAGCAGCCAGGACCTGGCCTTGTTCAAAAAGCCTTTGGAGGCTCTGCCCATGAGAACTCTGGAACCTTCTCCCAATTTTAGCAGCAGCTGCTGCAAGAGAGAAACAGCGATGCCTGCTTCTGCTGGCCAGTGCCTGAATGACTTCTGGATCCACTCGGCTCATCTGTTGATGTGTTGGTCTCCGGAGCCATCGTTGTGGTTTGTTACCTCCCTTTTATTACTGCCTGTGTATTGAATATTAGTCGAGTGACTGATGGGGTATGAAGGCCTCGAAATAAATTGGGAATTTGAGAACTGCTAATTGGCTATTGTGAAACTTCCCACCTTAGGACAGAGTCACCACATCAAGGCTGAAGGAACCTAATTAACCCAACACAGGCTAAGACACTGGCCCTAGTGGGATGGAACTAGAGCACAGGAACAAGTGTTTGAAAAGTCAGCATTTGCCTTCAGAGCATAAGAGACTTGGCACTGATACTCCCCTTATATTTCTGGTCACAGGCTTTCACTTAAAATTGGTCTTGGGAGTCTCTCACTGTGTTTTCAGATCCTCAGTGTTTTCAAGGTATGCTTTTTCTTTAAACTAGCATTTTTAGTGCTTTTAATTGGTTACTTGATCCAAATAACCTAGGCCACCCTTAGCAGAAACCACCGGCCCCATTCTTTTATTTTAAACTTTTCTGTGTCCCGATGTTTTAGATGAGTTAATTATAAATAGCACATAGCTTTAACAGTTTTTGATCTAATTATTATTGTCTTCAAACTGTAGCATCAAATCCATTTACATCTGTTAGAATCACTGATATATTTAGATTTAAATCTGATTTTGTGCTTTATATTTGTCCTCCTATCAATTCCATATTTCCTTTTTTATATCCTTTCTTGCTTTGTTGGGAGAAGATAGGCTGTCTTCTTTTTTTAAAATTGCAGTTTGAATGCAAGATAAACTCTTTCTTATTATTAATTTATCTAGCTCATGATTCTGTGGGGCAGCATTTTTTTTTTTTAACTGGACTTAACTGGGTGGTTCTTTTGTTGGCCTTACCTGCTGATAGCTGATGGCTCCATTCAAATATCTGGTGGTTTACTGGCTATTGGCCAGGGTGGGGAGATGGACCATGTGTCTCATCATTCAGGAGGCTAGCCAGAGATTATTCACATGATGGAGGTGTGAGGGTTTCCAAAAGCAATAAAAGAGCAAGTCTCAATACACAAGCACTTTTCAAATCTCTGCACATTTCATGGTTGCTATTGTTGCATTGGCTAAACCAACTCACATGACCAAGCTAAGGTGGATTCAAAAGATGGGGGACACAGATGCCACCTCTTCATGAATGTGCAAAGGAAAGCAAAGGGATGTGCATAAAATGACAGGAAGAATTTGTAGCCATTTTCACAAATGACCACAGATTTCAAATTCCCAAAAGAGGTTTATGGATTCTATGTTATCACAATAAAACCTTAATGCATTTTATTGTGGAGCTTGATGAGAAAACTCACTCTATCAGATATTAAGACATAGTGTAAATGCATAGTATATCAGTTTCTTATTTGTGCAGGAATAGACAAATAGGAATAGAAAAGAGAGCCCAGAATCACACCAATGCATTAATAAGCACTTGATTTACGATGTAAGGAACTGCAAAGCTGTGAGGAAAGGATCACCTCGTTAGTAATTGGTGTTGCACAGTTGGCTATCCAGTTGCTAATCCAGTTTTTCTAGTTGTAAAAGCCAGTTCCGAAAACCTAATAACAGGTGACTTTTTGTTCAGGATATTCATGCTATTTGACTGGAAAGGGATGTAATTTCACTTATTAAAACAAGCCTATAATCCAGACTTTCAATAAATCAAATGAATGGCATAGGAACCAGTGATTTTCAGTATTTGCCGTCAACCTTCACTTCATCAGAGATGTGTTCTTACCTCATTCCTTTCATACCAGCTAACATTCTGCATTTTGGAGAATTGCTGGGATCGCTTCACCACAAAGTAAATGAGGTACCCACTTCCACACAAACAGCAGATGATGAGAAAGTTGGCTAGGACACGAAGAAATCTTGTCAGATGGATATTTTCTTCTTTGTTACTCTCTTGTTCATCCACTATTGATTCCTTAATGTGTGAAAATGAGATGTGCATAAATGTCAGGCCAGAAATGCCAGAACCATGGCTGTTGGGTCCCTGAAAATAGTACTTTCTATATTTCCAGAAATGAAGTAATACAGAGGAGATGATGTAATGCCCTGTGCCCTATGGAGAATTATTTTCTGTAAAAAATACATTTGTTGTTACTGCTATTCCAGTATGTATAAGAAAAACTTAGATTTCTTAAATAGTGACCATGAGTCAGACATGGTACTTTCCATGCATTGTCACTCTTTTTTTCTTTTTTGAGACGGAGTTTTGCTCTTGTTGCCCAGGTGGGAGTGCAATGGCACAATCTCGGCTCACCACCTCCTGGGTTCAAGTGATTCTTCTGCCTCAGCCTCCTGAGTAGCTGGGATTACAGGCATGCGCCACCACCCCTGGCTAATTTTATATTTTTGGCAGAGATGGGGTTTCTCCATGTTGGTCAGACCAGTCTCGATCTCCTGATCTTAGGTGATCTGCCTGCCTCAGTTTCCCAAGCTGCTAGGATTACAGGCATGAGCCACTGTGCCCGGCTGCATTGTCCCTCTTAATCCCAGCAACAAACCAGTAGAATAGTTACTGTTATTGCCCATATTACAGACCCTAAGGCCCAGAGAGATTTCAGTAACTGATTGGGACTAAGTCTATAGGTCAAATAGATTCCAACTGAATCTTAAAATATTGAGTCTTCTAATCGAGGGTTGGCAAACTCATTCCATAAAAAGCTAGATAGTATTTTTGGTTTGCTGGTCATATGGTCTGTCTCACAACCACTCAACCATCGTGGCATGAAAGCAACCACAGACAAGGTGTAAATACATTGGAATGCTTTGTTTCGATAAAACTTTATTTGTAAAAGTAGGAAGTAGGCTGGATTTGGCCTGTGGGCCATAGTTTGCCAACCTCTGTTCTAATCCATCAGCATAGCGTATCTTCCATTTACTTAGGGTTTCTTAATTTCTTTCAGCATTATTTTATACCTTTGGTGTAATGGTCTTGTACATTATTTTGGCTAAATTTATCCTTAGGAATTTTATGTTTTTTTTTGGATACTATTATCAATAGAAATTAAACTTTTTTTCTTTTTCTTTTTTCTTTCTTTCTTTTTTTTTTTTTTTTTTTGAGACAGAGTCTCACTGTGTCGCCTAGGCTGGAGTGCATGGCATGATCTCAGCTCACTGCAACCTCCGCCTCCTATGTTCAAGTGATTCTTCTGCCTCAGTCTCCTGAATAGCTGGAATTAGAGATGCCCACCACTACACCTGGCTATTTTTTCTATCTTTAGTACAGGCAGGGTTTCTCTGTGTTGTCCAGGCTGGTCTCGAACTCTTGACCTCAGGTGATCCTGTCTCAGCCTCCCAAAGTGTGGGGATTACAGGTGTGAGCCACTGTGCCTGGCCTTAAATTTATTTTCTAATTGTTTTCTGTTAGTATATAAAAATTGATTTTTGATTATTAAACTTGTGCCCTAGACACAGAGAGTAAGTGGTAGAACCAGGATGAAAAATGAACTCTCCCAGACCCCAAAGTCTTAATTCACAGAATTTTCACCTCTATTCTGTTATACAAGTATATTATGTCTCTTTTAATAAGCTCACAAAAGAAGTCATTTTACTTCTCACATGTTCAAAGTGTTTCAAAGACATTGATCTTCTTTGTCCCTTTCTCACAGTCCTGGAGGAAAAGTCGAAGCCCCCAATCACCCCTACCCTGGCTTTGGATGGAAGTGGCCATAAGCCCCGCATTGCTGTAAGAAGAAGGAGAGGAGACAGAGTCAGCTCCCTGCTCCATGCACTACAAAGCCCACCGGGCTCTAGGCTGGGAAACCCATGCTGTGAGTTGCTGAGCTCAAGCCCTTTTCCTAGTGGGTGTCCCTGCCATCTGCAGGCATCAGTCAGTGGACAGCAGGAAGGAATTCAAGAGAGGAGAGGGACAAAGAAAAGAGAACCAAGCACAGTTGCAGTGTAAATGTGAGCTTCGCTAGGTCCTGGGGGAAACTGATCAGACAGGAGAAATATTGAGCCATAAAGAACTTGACATGGGAGCTGGATGCAGTGGCTCACACCTGTAATCCCAGTGCTTTGGGAGGCCAAGGAGGGAGGATTGCTTGACGCCAGGAATTTGAGACCAGCCTGGGCAACATAGTGAAAGACCCCATCTCTACAAAAAATAGAAAAATTTAACTGAGCACGGCACTCCAGCCGGAGTGAGACCTTGTCTCCAAAAAAAAAAAAAAAAAAAAAAAAAAATTTGATTAAAGAAGAAAAAAGGAAGAATTTGGAATGGTTTTTACAATCACAGGGGCAAAGTACAATGTGCAGTGCTTCAGCATTACAACTTTGGCCTTCATTCATTTGCTTCCCAGCTGGATGGTTATTTTATATGAGCTATAGTTCTACAGGCCTCCTCAAACCTCTCTTGTAAAGAAATTATTTGTATGTGGATTGAAAGAAACATAGGGTTAATTTCATCTTTTTTTTTTTTTTTTTTAACATCTCATTCATTCATTCATTTTGAGCCAGAGTCTCACTCTGTCACTCAGGCTGGAATGCAGTGGTGCGATCTTGGCTCACCGCACCTTCTGCCTTTTGGATTCAAGCGATTCTCTTGCCTCAGCCTCCCGAGTAGCTGGGATTGGCAGGTGGATCATTTGAGGTCAGGAGTTCGAGACCAGCCTGGCCAAAATGGTAAAACCCCATCTCTACTAAAAATACTTTTTGTTTTTTTAATATGCAAACCCAACCACTCAATTATACATATGTTTCAACTGCAACTTAGAACCCTGCAGTAGTCCTTTATTTATCATGCACCCTCAGAAGGGTCTTTCTGCTTTGTTGTACTTTTTTTTGGACATGTACACACAGGAAACTTTCTGGCTCTTTCATAATCTCATGGAACTGTGTTTTGTTTTGTTTTCAGAACGCCCCATGCCTGTTTTTATACCAGTCACATAAATAAACAACACCCAGTCTCACTGGACAATGATGGAAACTTTGTCAGCAGCACTTCATATATATATTTTAAAAATCTCTTGTTTAGAAAATAAATTGTGATTTTAAAGTAGAGACATGGGCCGGGCACGGTGGCTCACACTTGTAATCCCAGCACCTTGGGAGGCCAAGGTGGGCAGATCACTTGAGGTCAGGAGTTTGAGATCAGCCTGGCCAATGTGGTGAAACCATGACTCTACTAAAAATAAAAAAAAATTAGCCGGGCGTGGTGGCGTGCACCTGTAATCCCAGCTACTCAAGAGGCTGAAGCAGGAGAATCACTTGAACCCGGGAGCCAGAGGTTGCAGTGAACTGAGATTTTGCCACTACACTCCAGCCTGGGTGACAGAGCGACACTCTGTCTCAATAAATAAATAAATAAATAAATAAATAAAGTAAGGCCGGGCGCGGTGGCTCAAGCCTGTAATCCCAGCACTTTAGGAGGCCGAGACGGGTGGATCACGAGGTCAGGAGATCGAGACTATCCTGGCTAACACGGTGAAACCCTGTCTCTACTAAAAAATACAAAAAACTAGCCGGGCGAGGTGGCGGGTGCCTGTAGTCCCAGCTACTCGGGAGGCTGAGGCAGGAGAATGGCGTAAACCCGGGAGGCGGAGCTTACAGTGAGCCAAGATCCGGCCACTGCACTCCAGCCTGGGTGACAGAGCAAGACTCTGTCTCAAAAAAAAAAAAAAAAAATTAATAAAGCAGAGGCAAGGTCTGTGAAGGAACCCTCTCAGTCAGAATCCTACACACTTGCAAAGGTTTGCCCACCTCAGCCCCTGTAGGACTGATCTGCGCAGACCATATTGCTAGCCTTCCATCACCAAGCTTTCACTCTGTCTCCCTTTCTCTCTCTTTGTTATTTTCTAACTACCAAGTTCAAATTCTTTTTTTTTTTTTTTTTTCATTTCAATAGCTTTCTGGGGGAACAGGTGGTGTTTGGTTACATGAATAAGTTATTCAGTGGTGATTTCTGAGATTTTGGTGCAGCCATCAGGGTTGATTTCTTTATTCCCACACCTCCAAACCAGGATTCTCAACTCTTTCTGGGTATTCTAATCACTTGGGGAGTTTTTGAAAAATCAATATCAGGACCCCACTCCAGGCCAGTTATATCAGAGTCTCTGTTAGTGGATCTCAGGAGACCTTTTAAGCTCCTTGAGTGATTCTAGTATGCAGGAAAGGTCGAGAAACGCTTTCTCCAAATGTGTCCTTCCACTTATTCCAGCAGAAAAGTGTTTCATGTAGAAACAGGCAGCACCAGGTCTCAGCATCCAGGATACTCTGTCATATTAAGAAACAGACAGGCTGGGTGTGGTGGCTCATGTCTGTAATCCCAGCACTTTGGGAGGTGGAGGAGGGTGGATCACTTGAGGTCAGGAGTTCAAGACCAGCCTGGCCAACATGGTGAAACCCCATCTCTACTAAAAATACACACACACACACACACACACACACACAAGATTAGCTGGCCATGGTGGCAGGCACCTGTAGCCCCAGCTACTTGGGAGGCTGAGGCAGGAGCATCGCTTAAGCCTAGGAGGCAGAGGTTGTAGTGTGCTGAGAGGACACCACTGCACTCCAGCCTGGGCAATGGGAGAGAGACATTGTAAAAAAAAAAAAAAAAAAGAAAGAAAGAAAGAAAGAAACAAAGAACAGAAACAGGCAGTGGGTACCAGCCACGAGCATTCTTACTTAAGGGCTTGAAAACTGGGCTCACATTTCTGAGAAGGCTCTTGCCACAAATTATTTGAGGACCTTATTTTCTATGTCCCAGCTGGGAGAAGTCTTTCAATGATCAGAGGGACCTAGAGTTCCCCCAGAAGTGGGAACTGCCCTGGGGTGACTACCTTGAAGCTGGTGGTGATGGAAGCATATTTGTTGTCAGCTGTCTCTGAATTCCCGATCAGGTAGTCCCAGCTGGTGAACATCTTGAAGCTGAATGTGAAGTTGTCACTCTCCCCTTCGCCTGTGCTTCCTTGGGTATTGCTGGCCATCCTGTAGGGCACACAGGACTGTTGCAACGTCTGCCCTCTTTCTGCTGTGTCACCCCCCAGGGAATCTTGGCCTAAGCCAGTCTTGGACACAGGTAACAGATGAACAGGTAGCTGACATTCAGCGACAAAACAAGCCAGGCAGGGACTTGAACCAAGACAGCTTTTAGGATAGCCAGGGCACCTTTCCCCACAAATTCAGAGTCCCCTGCAAGCACACATGGTGTCAGTTAGGTAATAAAAGGCCTGCAGGAGACAGGACACGTGACCATGTTTTCTTCCCTATACCTAATTTCCTGTGGCTTGACTCACCTGCAAATGCAGTTTGAGAACTCTTTACTGGGAGTCTATTCTCAAACAGGAGCATTCCCTTCTACGCCATCTATTTGCTTGGATAGAACATATCTATATATATTTCTGATATAAAATGCAAAACACACTGAGGTGGCTGGTGCTATTTTGTTGTGCTACTTTTTTTTTGTTTTGTTTTTGGTAATAGAGTCTCGCTCTGTCATCCAGGCTGGAGTGCAGTGGCCTGATCTTGGCTCACTGCAGCCTCCGCTTCCCAGGTTCAAGCGATTCTCCTGTCTCAGCCTCCTGAGTAGCTGGGATTACAAGCACCTACCACGACACCTGGCTAATTTTTTTGTATTTTTGGTAGAGATGGGGTTTTGCCATGTTGGCCAGGCTAGTCTTGAATTCCTGACCTCAGGTGATCTGCCTGCCTCGGCCTCCCAAAGTGCTGGGATTACAAGTGTGAGCCACCACACCTGGCCTGGTACTACTTTTAATTTCAAAACCATCAATTACTTTTGCACCACCATAATACAATCAGGTCATATATCCTTTTCTTAAGCAAGTTTGGCTGAAAGCACTTTGGACCTTCCTATTTCATCCTACCTGTCTTCAACCTATGCTCCCTAGAGTTTGACCCTGTGGGAATCACAGAATTCCAAGCAGGGGTGCTGTAAGATACAGGGAGGGGTTTGTCATCTTCCCTAATATGTTGGCTTTCTGGATTTGCTGTTCCACAGGGCTTAGTTAGCTTTTTTGGTTTGTCACAAAAACATTCCCTATTTCTATACTTATCTGGGGTGAGAACATGGAAAAAGCAACAACATGAGGGCTAAGAATAAAAGCACGCCTGTCTCCTTGTTCTGTTCCTTTTGCCTGATAGCGCTGTGCAGTCCGAGATCACCCAGTGGTCGCTGTTGGGTGATGGGCAGGGCCTTGTGAACAGCAGCATTTCCGCCTGAGACCATGTGGTAGAAAGCCAAGCCCCGCGTCCCCATTGCCCTTTCAGGGGCTCTACCCAGGCTTCACTCTACCCAGAGCTCCACTCCTCTCCTGGAGGCACAGCCACCCGCACTGTTTTGGGAGAAGCGACCCCTCATGTCTGTGCTGAAGGGAGAGCGGACCCGGGTGGATAGGTTTGTGTAGGAGACAGTGCCTTCCACCCTGCAACCCCCAGCCACAGCTGATGGGGTCCCCTGATTCTGAAGAAGGCGATCAATCCATGGGCTGGTCCACGTTTTTTTCTTCAGAGAATATGAATTAAGTGTTACAGACATATTAAAAGGCCACTTCTGACCACAGAGACAAGTAGAGTTGGGGCCAGAGAGGCCGCCATGGTTAATCATTGCCACATATGTTTATTTAGTGTAAGTTTATTGGTTGTATCTTTCTATATGCCAGCCTTGGTTCTGACACACAAGGTAGAGTTTGGAGGAGCAGAAGAGTTTTTTGGAGGAAGCTGAGCTCTGGAGAAAAGCAGAAACAGGCCTGACAAACCTCCAGCCCTACCTTACCAGGTACTATGCTCCCTCTCAAGCCACACTGGCCTTTTGGCAGTTTGGGGCAAACACTATGCTATTTGCTGCCTCAGGGCCTTTGCATATGCTCTTCTTTTGTCTAAAATGCTGCTCCCCAGAATTTCAGCATGGCTGGCGTTCTCAGCCTCATCCAAAGGGGTAGTTTCAATCCTGTTTCCCAGAACATCCCACATGACCTGGTTCATGTCTTTCATACCAAAAATTATAATGTACATATGCTTTCTGTGTTCATTTCCTGTTTTCTCTCTGAATGCCCCACCAGAAGGGAGGTAGGCATAGAGTGGCCAGGGGAGTGAGCTGTGGCTGTGAAGTCAAAGCCTGTAGATGAGACTGTCATACTTACGATCGAATAACAATCATCAGGCTGTAGCCGAACACGCTGACCCCCACCATAAAGTAAGCCATAGGCAGCCGGTACCTCAGCCACCCGATGGTCCTCTGGTTGTTGTAGTAGCCATAGAAGAGTGCAGAGTACTTGATATAGCCCTGGGGACAGCAAAGCCAAATGCTCTGGGTTGATAAGCTCAGAGCTGGTGGTCACCAGACACGTCCATTCTACCAGGGATTTCTTTCTCAGAGTCTTAACTGAGTCTAAGGGGCCAAAGGAAGAGTTCCAGATGTTCTTGCTCTTCCCTTCACCTCCTCCAGTAGCTCCAGAGCCCCTCCATGTCTCCCCTTCTTTCTCTTCTTCATTCTCTCTATTTCCTCATTACACAGAGTACATGGAGACATGGGAGGGAGAGGAGAGTGTTGTTAACATTTGGGATAAAATCAGGGATGGGGGTTGGGCACTGTGGCTCACGCCTGTAATCCCAGCACTTTGGGAGGCTGAAGTGGGCAGATCACTTGAGGCCAGGAGTTCATGACCAACCTGGCCAACGTGGTGAAACCTCATCTCTACTAAAAATACAAAAATTTGCCAGGTGTGATAGTAGGCGCCTGTAATCTCAGCTATTTGGGAGGCTGAGGCAGGAGAATCACTTGAACCTGGGAGGTGGAGGTTGCAGTGAGCAGAGATCATGCCCCCGTACTCCAACCTGGGCAACAGAGGGAGACTCTGTCTTTAAAAAAAAAAAAAAAAAAAAAAAAAAAAAAAAAAGGAATAAAGGACTCCTTAGTAATAGTATAGTTGGGAACCCCTGTTCCAAATAACTTTCTGAAGGGTTTCCAATCTGACTTTGAGAGTGAAGGATGGCAGCAGCAATGACTTGCTGTGGGAGGCACTACAACCATGCCTCCCAGCCTCAGCAAGCCCTTGGAGCTGCAGACTAAGCCTCCAGAGGCATGGGGGTATGAAGCTCACAAAGGAGCTAAGAGTGCTGCAGGCAGAGGGCCATAAGCAAAGGCAGAGAGGCAATGACAGTGTGTGATGCATGCAGGGACTTCCCCAAAGCTCGGTGGCATTGGGGCACTAAAGTGTGAGGTATTACATGGACATGGGACTGGAGAGGTAGGGAGCAGCCTGGTCATGAACAGTTGTTTTGTAAACCCAATTAAGAACACTGGCTTTTATTCCGCTGGGAATGAGAATCAATGAAAATTTGAGGTAGGGGAGTGACAGGGTCAGATCTGCATTTAATAAAGATCACTCCAGCAACAAAGGGAATGGAAATTTTAGGAGCCAAGCCAAGGCAGGGAGGAGAGGTAGATGATTCTGACAGTAGTCCTGGTAAAGTGAGGACATTATTCAAAGTGAAGGTAAAAGACATGGAAAAAAGCATTTTGCCTAATGATGGGATCCTATTTGATTAAAGCACTGGTTTTTCAATAATTAAGTCCACTGTTTCACACTTACACATGCAATCTTTAGGCCTCACAATCACAAATGGAAGTTCATTGGTACGTTGGCAATAGCACCTTGAAATTCCGAAGGATGAAAAACTCCATGGCTTTTTCTTACTCAGTCCAGATATTCATTGATTTTCTTCCTCCTCAGATATTCATTGATTCCCATTCCCAAATGGAATGAAAGCCAAGGTTCTTAATTGGTGATATGGTTTGGCTCTGTGTCCCCACCCAAATCTTATCTTGAATTGCAATCTCCAGATGTTGAGGGAGGGACCTGGTGGGAGGTGATTGGATCATGGGGGCAGTTTCCCCCATGCTGTTCTCATGATAGTGAGGGAGTTCTGGTGAGATCCGATTGTTCTAATAAGTGTCTGGCATTTCCCCTGCGCTGTCTCTCTTCTGCTGCCACGTAAGAAGCGCCTTGCTTCCCCTTTGCCTTTCACCACGATTGCAAGTTTCTTGAGGCCTCCACAGCCATGCGGAACTGTGAGTCAATTAAAACCCTTTATTTATAAATTACCCAGTCTCAGGTAGTAGTCTGAAAATGAACTAATACAATTGGGTTTGCAAAAGATTTAAGAAATATTTAGCAGGTAGGCTCAGATTTAGTGGTTGGTTGGATGGCAGTGGGGTTGGTTGGTGAGGAAGAGGGAGAAGTGTGGGATGATTTTCAGCCTTCAGACATGGATGATTGGATGAATGGGTGATTCCAGTAAAGGAGATGGGAAAAAGAGATGTGGGTTTTGGCTGGATAGGTGTTGCATTTGAAGAGCAAGTAGGACATTCAGTTGAAGATGTCATGTGAAACTTGGGGGAAGCCTGGAGTGGAGATAGATCTGGGGTCTTAATGTGGGAATGAGGAAAGAAAACCATATTGTGAGATCACCTTGCAGAAACCTGGCAGACAGAGAGGCGCAGTGGCTGCATGGGGAGCCCACATCCATCAGAGTGTGGCTGGAGAGAGCAGTGCATGAAGGAGACCCTGGAGGACTGTGCAGAGACATGGTTTGCAAGCTCATTTAGCTTAGTGCTGGGATCCTATTTTATTAAAGCAATGGTTTTTTAATAATTGCATGCACTATTTCATACTTATCCATGCAATCTTTAGGCTTTATAATCACAAATGGAAGTTCATTGGCATGTTGACAATAGTACCTCAAAATCCCAAAGGACAGAAAAATCCATGGCCTTTTCTTCCTCAGCCCGAGGCACTGTCTTTCTGGGAATACTCCCATAGGGCATGCCCATCAGTACCTTGTGCAGAAACACAATGACACAAGTATGAGTGGAGGAAATACAAACACACAGAGATATTCATATACTGGGGTAAATGCTTTCCTTCTCAGAGTGGGCCACACCTATTTTCTTCTTTTTTATGTACTTATTAATTTAATTTGTTTTTATTTTTTGAGATGGAGTTTCACTCTTGTCACCCAGGTTGGAGTGCAGTGGCGCAGTCTCAGCTCACTGCAACCTCCACCTCCCAGGTTCACGTGTCCTGCCTCAGCCTCCCGAGTAGCTGGGATTACAGGTGCTGGCCAACATGCCTGGCTAATTTTTGTGTTTTTAGTAGAGACAGGGTTTCACGATGTTGGCCAAGCTGGTCTTGGAACCCTGACCTCAGGTGATCCACCCACCTTGGCTTCCCAAAGTGCTGGGATTACAGGCATGAACCGCTGAGCCCGGCCCTATTTTCTTCTTTAAATAACATTGATCGCGTTCTTGATTTTAAGAGTAACACACACTCATTGTAAAAAATGTGAAAAAGTACAGAAGAGCGTTTTCTTCTTTTCTTTTTTTTTTTTTTGAGACAGGTTCTCACTTCATCACTTAGGCTGGAGTGCAGTGGCTCCATCTCGGCTCACTGCAACAACCTCTGCCTCCCTGGCTCAAGTGATCCTCCCACATCAGCCTCCTGAGTAGCGGGAACTACAGGTGTGTACCCCCAAGCTCAGCTAATTTTTTGTATTTTTAGTAGAGACAAGGTTTTGCCATGTTGCCCAGGCTGGTCTCAAACTCCTGGGCTTAAGTGATCCTACCACCTTGGCCTCCCAAATTGCTGGGATTACAGGCATGAGCCACTGTGCCCAGTCAGAAGAGCATTTTAAAAATTACTTACCAGCGCCAAAATCCAAAAATAATGACTGTTAGATATTTATATATTTTCTTTCAGTTATTTCTGAGTTCTATATATATTTTAGTCTAGTTATTTAGCCTAATATTTCTTTGTGACCGATTTCCTATATCATAAGGTATTTCCCCAAGTAAAATGACTTCAAAAATATCTAATAAAAAATATGTATAAGAAACTTACTTAACAAATCCCCTATTGTTGGACATTAAAGTATTTCTAATTCTATATATGTATATAATTCTGTTATTAATACCCTTATACATAGGCCCTTATTCATATCCTTAATTGTAAAAAAAATCAGAAATGGATTAAATTTATATATTGATCTTGGAAGGATTGACTTTTTAACGAGATTTAATTTTTCCTTCCAAGAATATATCCTTTCATTTATTGTCTTATTTTTGTCCAGTAATTCTTTATAGTGTTCCTCACAGAAATATTCTGATTTATTAAATGTATTTAATACATATTTTATAGATTTTATAGATTTATTGCATAGATTTATTGCATTGTGTCAAAATTTTAAATTCTATTGTTAAGTGGACGTTAAATATACAGAGAATCACTGCCGTTTGTCTTTAAAATGACTTCAGTCATCTCAATATACTTGTTTATTAGATTCTAGTAGTTTTTGATAAAATCATTGGAGTTTTTGGGGGTTTACAATCATATCACCTGCAAACCAAAATAACTTTGTATTTTTTTGTACAAAGTATATAAGATGTTAATTTTCCTGACATTGCATTAAGTGGTAGAAATTAATATTGAAAAGTAGTAGGGATAGGGATATACCATGTTTCTTTTGATTTTTGTAACACAGGCTTTAGTATTTTTCACCGTTTA
This sequence comes from Macaca fascicularis, assembly GCF_037993035.2. Taxonomy (NCBI): domain Eukaryota; kingdom Metazoa; phylum Chordata; class Mammalia; order Primates; family Cercopithecidae; genus Macaca; species Macaca fascicularis. The sequence goes on from NC_088384.1 coordinate 84,723,470, forward strand.
ATATAAAATTATTTTGTTTCTTAATTTATAGGTTCTTCATTTTTAGGTAATTTCCTTTTATTTCTTTTTGTTTCTTCGTTTTAAATTTATTTTCTTATTGGGGAATATGTTATACATAAAAGAGTATATGTATAACAGATATGTATAGTTCATCATAATATAAAGGAAATTAACTGCTATATATCCACTAGCTAGCTTAAGAAACAGAAAATCTCCAGGCCTTTAAAATATCCTGGATAAGTCTCTCCTGAATTATATATCTCTTCCATCCTAAGATGCAACCAAGATATGGTATATTTTGTGATAACAATTCCCTTATTTTTCCTTATATTTTACTCATTCATTGTTTAGTTTTGCCTGTTTAGTTGTGCTTTAGTTTTGCCTGTTAAATGGAATCACGCATAAGTATTCTCCTATGAATTGTTTTTTTCATACAACATTACACTTTTGAGATTCATTGATATTGACATGTGTAGCTACAGTTCTCTAATTTTCACTGCTATGTAATATTGCATTGTATGGACATACTATAATGTATTTGCACAGTCTACTCTTCATAGACACTTGGATTCTTTCTAGATTTTGCTATTAAAAACAACACTGCTGGCCATGCATGGTGGCTCATGCCTGTAATCCCAGCACTTTGGAAGGCCAGGGCAGGTGAATCACGAGGTCAGGAATCAGTCCTGGCTAACACAGTGAAACCCCGTCTGTACTAAAAATACAAAAAAAAAAAAAAAAAAAGCCAGGCATGGTGGCGGGTGCCTGTTGTCCCAGCTACTTGAGAGGCTGAGGCAGGAGAATGGTGTGAACCCAGGAGGCAGAGCTTGCAGTGAGCCGAGCCACTGCACTCTAGCCTGGGTGACAGAGGGAGACTCCGTCTCAAAACAAACAATACTGCCAGTAAAAGCAGGGGAAGTTGCTTTGGACAAACTCTTTCACTGAGAACAACTAGACAAGTGAACAATCATGACTTGTGCTGCCAAGATCCAGGAGATAAAGAAATTCTGGAGAAGTGATTGTGCATTGTTGTTCCCCATGAGTTATTTGCTTATTTCAATCATAGCAGCTAAAAGATAAAGAAAGCATGCAGCAACTTTGGAATAGTCAAAGGGGTGAAGAATGAAATGAAAGTCAAATTTAAGGACAAATAGGTTTGGGAGGCTGAGGCAGGTGCATCACTTGAACTCAGGAGTTCAAGACCAGCCTGGTCAACATGGCAAAACCCCTTCTACACACACACACACACACACACACACACACACACACACACACACACAGAGCAAATAGGAAGATATCTGGAAAAAGCCCAAGCTTTTAGTTGAGGCCTGGGAACATTTTACTCAGAAAGTAAAATTAAACAAAAATATAGACCATCTTGGTTAGTTCTCCCACCAGAGGAATAAGTAAATCTCAATAATTGCTCACAAACAATGCCTAGCACTCAGTCAAAAATAACTAGTTATAAGAGAAGACAAGACTTGACCAAAAACTAAAAGAAAAATTAAACAGTAAAAACAGATTCACAGGAAGTCTAGATAAGGGAGCTGTCAGTCATGAGCTTTAAAATAAGTTTGATTAATATGCTTAAGGAAGTAAGGGACAAGATGAATCATTTTGGTAGAGAACTGGAAACTAAAAAACAATCAAATGGAAGTTATAGAACTGAAACATGTTATCACTGAAATTAAAAGCTTGGTGGACAGATCTGAGAACATATAGATCAGAGAAGTGAATGGCTAAATTTTAATATAGGGTTTAAAAAGTTGAGACTTAAATATATAGAGAAAAAGATGGAAAATACTGAAAAGAACATAAGGCATACATGGAAATACAGAGACAAGGCTCACCGAGACAAGAGACACATACAGAAATGCACACGCAAATGCACACACAAATGCACACACATATATGTAGTCCCAGAAGGAGAGAGAACATGGAATGGCACAGAAATGGTATTCAAAGGGATTATGGCAGAGAATTTTCCCAATGTGACAAAAAACAGTTTAATATTTAGTAAGTGCTACAGATCCAAAGCTGGATATCTACTGCTTTGGATTTCTATTGCTGTGTAACAAATTACCACAAAGAGGGTCTAAAGCAACACCCATTTATTAGCTCACAGTTCTGTAGGTCAGCAGTCTAGCATGGTGTGGCTGGATTCTCTGTTCAGGGTCTCACCAGACTGATATCAAAGAGTCAGCAGGGGCTAAGGGTCTCATCTGGGGTCTGGAGCCCTTTTCCAAGCTCACTGATTGTTGGCAGAATTTATTTCCTTGTGCTTGTAGGACTCAGGTCCCTGTTTCCTTGCTGGGTGGCAGATGGTGGCCATGCTCAGCCTCTCGAGGGCTCCCACATTCCCCATTACATGGTTCCCTCCATCTTTAAGCCAGCAGTAGTGTGTTCAATCCTTCTCATGTTTTGAATGATCTGTGACTTCTTCTGCAATCAGCCAGAGAAAACTCTTGGCTTTTAAAGAGCTCATGTGATTAAATTAGGCTCACTCAAATAATCTTGGCATGATAACTCATTCCCAGGTTCTGTCCATACTCAAAGGGGAGGGGATTATGCAAGATTGAGGGTCATTTAGGGTCATTCTTAGAATTCTGCCTACCACATATACAAAAAGCAACAAATCAACAATGACAACAAAAACTTCACTTGGGGAATTGGGGAGATTGGGAAATTGTTGCTCAAAGGATACAAAATTTCAGTTAGATAGGAAGTATAAATTCAAGAGATCTATTGTACAACATGGTGACTATAGTTAATAATAATATATTGTATACTGGAAAATTGCTATAAGAGTAGATTTTAAGTGTTCTCACCAAAACTAAATGATAAGTATAGGTATATGAGGTGATACATATGTTAATTAGCTTGATTTAACCATTCCACAATATATACACATTCCAAGACAGCATTTTGTACAACATAGATATATGCAATTGTCAATTAAAATAAGTAAATTTTCAAAAATTCACCTAAACCTACCACTGGAAAATTTACACAAATTCTTCAAGAGAATAATAAAAAAAGAAACATTCCCAAATCACTTTATGAGGTCGAATATTGATCCCCAAATATGATAAGAAAGTTATAAGAAGGATATTTACAGTCTAATATCTCAAAAATAAATGTAAAAATTCTAGATAAAATATTCACAAATAAAAATCAGATGATATATGAAAAAGATAATCCATAATAACCTAGTTGGGTTTATTCCAGGAATGCAATCTGGTTTAACATTTGAAAATATATCAATATAATTCACCACATAACAATCTTAAATTTGTATGTACCCAATAACATGGCAGCAACATATATAAAACAAAAAATAATAATTACAATGAGAAAAAGACAATAGCAGGAGATTAACTTTATCTCACTCAGCAATTGATCATGCTGCTCTAAAATTATTAAGATTATAGACAATTTGTAGAATACAAGTAATATTTTGAACCATGCAAAAAATATAAAAATTGAGGAAAATTAACCATATTCTAAGCAAATAAAGCAAGTCCCAAGTAATGAAAAAGTATCAGTTTCATATAAAATATACACAATGATCACATAAAATTATACTAAAAACCAGTAAAAAATGCTGCTAATCTTTCTATATATTAAGGTCTTGAAAATATATTCATAACTAACTTGTAGATCACAAGGAAATTAGAAAATACCTAAAAATAAATAATGGCAATGTACATCAAAGTATATGGAATGCAACTAAAATGGTATTGAGAGGAAAATTTATAAATGGGTGTTGTGTTATTGATGTCACTTGGATGTTTGTCCCTTCTAAATCTCATGTTGAAATGTGATTCCCAATGTTGGAGGTGGGGCCTGGTGGGACATATTGGATCATGAGGGCAGATTCTTCATAAATGGCTTAGAACCATCCCCTTGGTAATAAGTGAATTCTCACTCAGTTAGTTCATGCGAGATATGGTTGTTTAAAAGTCTAGGACCTTCCCCAGTCACTCTCTTGCTCCTGCTCTCGCCAAGTGATGTGCTGGTTCCCTTCACCTTCCATCATGATGTAAGCTTTCTGAGGCCCTCAACAGAAGCAGATGCTGGCACTTTGCTTTCTGTACAGCCTGCATGACCGTGAGCCAATTAAACCTCTTTTCTTTATAAATTACCCAGCCTCAGGTATTTCTTCATAGCAGGACAAGAACAGCCTAATACAGTTATAGACTTGCTATGGACCAATAACTCCCTTGTGCCTCCCATTTTTCTCCTGTTTGAACACAGACATGCCTATAGCATTTATCTTAGGCCTGTCCCACCATTTTATGTTTGTTGTGTTGGTGCAGATAACATCTCTTTAGTCTCACAGTAAAGAGAACTGCACCCAAGGAGTTGTATTTAAAGAGCTACTCCCATGGAGCCTCATCTGCACCTGAACTACTGATTTAGAGTGAGAGTTTGGAATCTGAGCTGATGCTGTGCCAGAATGAGATTTTTAGAGGCCTTGAGGAGGGGTGAGTGTATTCTGCAGGTGGAAGGGATGTGAATCATTGAGGACCAGAGGGTCGAATGTGGTAGGCAGCCTGTGAGGTGGCTCACATGATCCCTGCCTCTGGTATTTATTGTTGTGTACAATAATACCCTCCCACTGAGTGTGGGCTTGATTTAGTGACTCACCACTAAGGAATAAAATATGGCAGAAGTGATGGAATGTCATTTCTGAGATTAGGTTATAAAAAACGGTGGCTTCTATGTGGGAAGCTTCTTTTTGCTCTATTTCCTTCTTGTATTCTCTCCTTCTGGGAGAAGAAAGCTGCCACCTTACGAGCATGCCTATGAAAAAACTCATGTAGTAAGAAATTGATGTCTCTGGCCAATAGCCACTGAGTACCTGAACCCTGGGAACAGCCACATAAGTAAGGTTGGAAGCAGATCTTCTGAGGCCTGCAGAAGCCATGTGAGTAAGCTTGACATCGTGTCTTCTGAGATCTGCCAGTAGCCTTGTGAGTGATCTTGGAAGCAGATCTTCTTCAGTTCAGCCTCAAGATAATTGTAACCTTGGTCAAAACCTAGATTGTAGCCTGCGGGAGACCCCAAGTCAGAACCACTTCTGGATTTCTGACCCACAGAAATAATCATAAATGGTTGTTGTATTCAGCAAAAATTTAGGGAGTAACTTGTTACACAGCGATAGATAATGAATACAAACCCCAAGAAATTAGACGGAATGAAATGAAACATATAAGAGAAATTAGTAATGTAAAAGTAAAGATATATAAGAAAAAGACCTGAATGTGAATGTTTATAGTAGAGTTATTCATAATAGTTTCCAAATAGAAACAACTGAAATGTCCAAGAGCTGGTGAATGGATAACAAAATATGATATACCCATATGGTAGAATATTACAATCTCATTGTAATTTTCAATTCCATTTCAGCAATAAAGGGACAAATGATTGATAAAACTACATGAATGAATTTCAAAGACATTGTACCAACTGAAAGAGGTTAGACACAAAAAAACTGCATACTACATATTTCTATTCATATGATATTCTGAAAAGGACAAAACTTTAGGAACAGGAATCAGAAATTAATCCTTGGTTGTCAAGGGCTGGGAGTTGGAAGAGGAGATTGCTTGCAAAGTGGATACTAGAGAAATTTAGAGGGTGATGAAAATGTTCTATATATCAGTTGTGTGGTGGTTACCTGATCATTTGTCAAAAGCCATTGAATTGTATACCTAAAAGGAGTAAATTTTACTTTATGCAAATTGTGCCCCCCAAAGACTGAATTTTTTTTAAAAAGACATTTCAGAGAGAATCAGCAAAGCCAAAAGTTTTTTCTTGAACAAAATAACTAAAAAAGACAAACCTTTGCTGTAAATGAGACAAAAAAAATTATACTGTAATGCAAAAGGCGATACACCTTTAGATACACTGTGATTTTAGAAAATAAGAAATGACTGTATTTAAGTCAATAAATTTCAAAATGTAAGTTGAAAAGGGAAGTTCAGGACAGTGAGGGTTATGTAGGTAATAAAATTGGGGAAAATTAATTAGAGGACTTCAGTGTATATGTAATATTTTATTTTTTAGGCATGGTGATGAGCAGGTAGGCTCATTCATTATATCTTTTCATATGTCTGAAATAATTTAGTAGATATTTTTAAGGGGAAGTATCATATGAGGTTTACAGACTGAATGCTTGCTATGTAAACCTAGAGCACAGCTTACTTAAAGACCTTATAATGTACATTAGCAGTTTTCAACCCTAGCTGCATATTAGACTCACCTGGGGGAGCTGTATTAGTCATCTACTGCTATATAACACATTATCCTAAAATGTAGAGGCTTTAAAAAACACACATTCATTGTCTCACTGTTTCTGTAGCTAGCATTTTGGGTATGGCTTAGCTGGGTCCTTCGCTTCAGGATCTTTCACAAGGCTGCAACCAAAATTTCTGCTTTGGTCTCATTTGAAAGTTTGACTGGGGAAGAGTCTGCCTTAAAATGTGCTGATGTGAGGCTGGGCATGGTGGCTTATGCCTGTAATCCCAGCACTTTGGGAGGCTGAGACGGGTGGATCATGAAGTCAGCAGTTCAAGACCAGCCTGGCCAAGATGCTGAAACCCCGTCTCCACTAAAAATATACAAATTAGCCGGGCATGGTGGCACTTGCCTGTGATCCCAACTATTCAGGAGGCTGAGGCAGGTGAATTGCTTGAACCTGGGTGGCAGAGGTTGCAGTGAGCAGAGATCATGCCACTGCACTTCAGCCTGGGTGACAGAGCAAGACTCCGTCTCAAAAAAAACAAAAAACAAAAAAACAAACAAAAAAACACTGCTTATGTGGTTGTTGCTGGGTTGCTGGACTAAGGGCCTCAGTTCCTTGCTGGCCATTGTCCAAAGGCCACACTCAGTTCCTTGCCAGGTGGGACTCTCCAATCTGTCAGACTGCTTCATTAAAACACCCAAGCCAAGAGGGGAATGAACAGAGAATTCTGTCAGCAAGATGGAAATCACAATCTTTCATAACCTAACCATTCTATATTCTATTTGTTAAAAGCAAGTCTGTAGGTCTTGCCTATACTCAAAGGGAGGGATAACACAAGAGCATGAATACCAGGAGAGAAGGGTCATTGGAGATTATCATAGAAGTCTGCTTACCACAGAAGCTTTTACAACAGAGATAACGAGACCATACCCTCAGAGAGTCAAATTTATTTAACTGGGGGTGGGCCTAAGATCTGGTATTTCTTTTTTTTTTTTTTTTTTTTTTGAGATGGAGTCTGGCTCTGTTGCCCAGGCTGGAGTGCAGTGGCCGGATCTCAGCTCACTGCAAGCTCCGCCTCCCGGGTTTACACCATTCTCCTGCCTCAGCCTCCCGAGTAGCTGGGACTACAGGCGCCCGCCACCTCGCCCGGCTAGTTTTTTTGTATTTTTTAGTAGAGACGAGGTTTCACCGTGTTCGCCAGGATGGTCTCGATCTCCTGACCTCGTGATCCGCCCATCTTGGACTCCCAAAGTGCTGGGATTACAGGCTTGAACCACCGCGCCCGGCAAGATCTGGTATTTCTTAAAGTTCCGCAGGTGATTTTCACAAACAGCCAGTGTTGGAAGAGAAGTACATAAACTTGTCATCTAGTGGGGCCTTGCCAGCCGGCTCCTGCAGCATAACTGAGGGTTCCTCAGGGATCACATAGATATCCTGGGTTGTGCAGGCAATGGCAATTAAAGATAAACAAGGCTCATTCTTATATTCAGAGCTGTTTAATTTCATAAAGTGGTATTAAGGGTTTGTAGCAAAAGGAAAATGAACATAAGGAGAAGTTTTGTTAAAGTTGCATTCAAGGCCAGGCACGGTGGCTCATGCCTGTAATCCCAACACTTTGGGAGGCTGAGGCGAGCAGATTGCTTAAGGTCAGGAGTTCGAGACTAGCCTGGCCAACACGGCGAAACCCTGTCTCTACTAAAAATATGAAAACTAGCTGGGCCTGGTGGTCCGTGCCTGTAATCCCAGCTACGTAGAAGGCTGAGGCACAAGAATTGCTTGAATCTGGGAGGTGGAGGCTGCAGTGAGCCAAGACTGTGCCACTGCACTCCAGCCCAGGAGATAGAATGAGGCTCTGTCTCAAAAAATATATAATAATAATTATTATTATTATTATTATTTTTTTAAAGTCATGTTTGAGCACTTCTACTATTCTTATCCCTGGACCCTCTGGTTCACTATGCTTCATTTTAAAACATCCATGAGTCACGGGGATATCTCTGAACCTTAGCTTATGCTGAAAACCCTTGGGCCCTGAAGTTCTCTGTGTCTTTGACCAACAGGACACTTCATATATGCAGTGAATTTGGTTGTGTCTGATTCCTATATGGCCAATTTCCCATCATCCTAAATAAAAAGGCATCTTAGGACACCGCACATCCTAATTGCTGTTATCCAACCTGTCATCAAGACTTGTCCGTGCACTTCACTGATTCCTCTCTTTTAATCCATTCCCATTGATATTACCCGGATCTAGCACTGACCTACTGCAACAGGCTCCTATCTGGTCTAAACCTCTTCCCTTCTCCTCTATTTCCCTTCTTCCATTCTCCCTCTTCCCAAGCCAAGGCTCCTCTTTCCTGCAAGGTATCTCTCTCTCTCTCTCTCTCTTACTCTCAACCCACTCCGACACGGGTTTCCCAATCACCTGCCAATCAAATCAAGGTGCTCTAGCACGAATGGTTCAGATCTTGGCTGCTTCATTGGAATGCACCAATCACTAAGTTTTTATTGTTTCAAATAAATGTTCCCTCATAAAAATATTTATAAACATATATAAATTATACCAAATTTAATGTTTTCTTTAAAAAAACAACTGAGTGTCCTTAAAATTCCTCAACTTCCCACAAAACTGCCTTTCATGGACCACTGCGTAGCAAAATTCCAGAGATGTCTCATAGGCCTATGGCATTTAAATGTGCTCTCTTCTCATGGAATAAAAAGATCCCAAGAAGAAAGCCAAGAGCTTTGTGAAGGTAAATTTCCCCATTGACTACTGAGGAAAACATTTCATATTTACCTGACTATGGAGGAGAGAAATGAAACTTCCTATTAGCTTTTGACAATATTTTCCCCGTGGGGAGAACCAGACTTGGTGTCACAGTGTTTGTGTATGCTTGACAGTGAAGTTTAAAATGCTAACTTCTGGGTCAGAAAGTGATATTGGCATAGGAATATATGTAGGGCTAAGTGAACTCAGAACCCTTGACTTCTGGGTGTGTATATGAAAGAGTACAAAGGCTAGTTAATGACATATTTGTAAGCACACGTTTTGGGTAATTTAGAAAAGAATCCAACAATTTTATAAATAATGTAACACTCCTTTGCTACCAAAGGCTATTATAATGCATGGTCAACCTCCTCCAATAAATCTGATTTAATTCACATGATGTGAAAGGTTTTTAATGTCCTGAAAGTGGCTGTGCAGAAAAGTTAAGCATGTAACTGCAGATATAATATGCTCACAGAACCATTTATAACAAAATAGGAGTCAGTAAGTCATCAAAGAACCAATTAATACACCTGTGAGGAAGAACATACTAAATGTAGACATATTGTTCCTCTGAAAGCTGTTGAAGTAGACCCACTTGTGTACCCAGCACTGGCACCAAGTATTTCAGTCAGGACTATAGCAATTGTAGCAATTGCTGTGCTCAGTGCTTAGTGAGCCACAGGCTCCTTGGAAAAGACCCCAGGCCTTCACTCTGGGGACCTGGGATCCAATTCACAATGAACTTATTGTGTGACTTTGCACAAATTGCTTACTACCCCTTTTTTGTTTCTCAATTAATCATCTGTAGATAAGAATCTATTTACGTCCATAATAAGATCACATCTGGGGCCAGGTGTGGTGGGTTATGCCTGTAATCCCAACACTTTGGGAGGCCGAGGTGGGAGGACTACTTGAGCCCAGGAGTTCAAGGCTGCACTGAACCTTGATCACATCACTGCCCTCCAACCTGGGCAACAGAGTGAGACCCTGTTTCTAAAATAAAACTTCCTTAAAATATTATATATGGGAGAATAGTGAGGAGAGATATTCAAATCCAAGGGTTTTTTTGGTGATAAATAATGATATAATGTATTCTATCCCTCTCTTTTGTTTGAGGGTAAAAGAAAAAACTCACCGAAACATAAATTCTCCACTGATCTTAAGGTAAAATGAGAAGTAGAAAAATCTAAGATTCACCTATTAATTAAGGAACAAAGTATTTTGGTTCCATTCTTTGTACTTAACTATCTGGGTAATTGATGTGAGTACATTAGGTCGTAGGTTGGTGCAAAAGTAATTGTGGTTTTTGCCATTACTTTTAATTTTATAAATTTACTTTTCATGGCAGTAATTTATAAATTACTTTTAATGGCAAAACCCACAATTACTTTTGCACCAACCTAACAGCATTTTAGATGAATGACTGATTCTTTGTAAAATAGGAAGTATTTGGTTGATACTTGATGATGGTGGTCATAAGCCTTAACTCTATCCAAAGATTTAGGAAGTTCTTTTCTTACCTCTGGGATTATGACTAGACCAAATATTAAGCCAAAAAGGACGAGGTTAACGCCATACATCCATCGGAGAAAGATGAAATATGATGCCACTGAAGAACCAAAGTGACCTAGAGAGAGAAAAGATGGTGGGTATGAGTGCTGCAGAAGGAAAACATGGACACTATTGAGCACTTTATGTGTGTGATGAATTCAATTTTCACATCAGTCTGTTGAATGACACCTGGATCTCCCTTTCTTTTCCTGGATAAATAACCTGAGGCTCTTTGGGGTTAACTAACTTGCCTAAGTGCCCACAGTAAGAAAGTGAAGAAGCAGAATTTAAATATTGGTCTGGGATGGGTGCAGTGGCTCACGTCTGTAATCCCAGCACTTTGGGAGGCCAAGGTGGGTGGATGACTTGAGATCAGGGATTTGAGACCAGCCTGGCCAACATGGTGAAACCCTGTCTCTACTAAATATACAAAAAAATTAGCCAGGTGTGGTGGCCCAGACCTGTAATCCCAGCTACTCAGGAGCTTGAGGCAGGAGAATTGCTTGAACCTGGGAGGTGAAGGTTGCAGTGAGCCGAGATCACACCACTGCACTCACAGCCTGAGCAACAGAGTGAGACTCTGTCTCAAAAATAAATAAATAAAAACAAACAAACAAATAAATAACAAATCGTGGTCTGACAAGTTCAAAACCCATTCTTTTTTCCTAATACAACAGAACCAATGAAATAATCTATTCAGAGGGCCAAGGAAACAATCCAAGCTCTTGGGAAATGCTTTAGGAAACCAATTAAAAAAACAGTGACACCAGCATACTCACTTTCAATGTCCTTGATCTTCATTTCCCAGGGGATACATTGAGTCTTAAAATTATCAAAGTCTCTTTTAAATTTGACCCATTTCTGAAATAAAAGAGGTAAAACTCTCAGTTCGTTAACATGTCAACCTAGAGCACAAAGGGGCATGAGGAGGCCAACAGGTCAGCATGAGTGAGGCTGCTGTCTTGTAGTCCCCAGCTCCTGCTGTCCTTGAGCCCAGGCTGCCAGAGGCAAGGGTTCAAACCTTTACTTCTCCAACGTCAGGCGTGGAGTGAGAGGCAAGCGAGGGCCACCCTTTACTGTGCTGCTAAAATTTCTGGTTTGGACAGTTTATAGATAAAGTGAGAAATTCTCTGTACGATTTCTGGTTTGGAGGGTCCAATTGAGTTAGCAACCTCTGATATGACTTCCTTCAACTTAAAACAAAAATTCAAAGGAGAAAGGAACTCCGGACAACTCTCAGACGCATGTCTGGCAGACAGCCAAGTGCCTCTCTCTGATAGGAACTGTCGCAAAATTGCAAGGGTGGTGCAACTGATAAGGAGATCTCAACCCATGACTGAACATTCTTCTCCTGGGGAAACAACAGCCTCGCTTTTCTGAAAAGAGTCAGAAAGGCATGTTGCCCCCTCCTGTGGTCTGTTCCCAGCTCGACACCCAGACTGTGTACCAAACAGAAACCTGATCAGCTGTCTTTCTATGGCTGGGTGTTGTTTTGTCAACTCTCCAAGGGGCTGCTCTCCACCAACCCCACACTCTGGAAACAAATCCATTTGGAATAAAACAAATACTCTTAGAAAGCTGAGGTAGAAATACTCGTAGAAAGCATAAGAGGTAGTAGAGAGCAGATCCTAAGATCACTTCCCATTATTATTATTATTATTATTATTATCATCATCATTATTATTGTTATTTTGAGACTGAGTCTCACTCTGTTGCCCAGGCTGGAGTGCAGTGGCACAATCTCAGTTCACTGCAACCTCCACCTCTCGGGTTCAAGCTATTCTCCTGCCTCAGCCTCCTGAGTAGCTGGGATTACAGGTGTGTGCCACCATGCCTGGCTAGTTTTTGTATTTTTAGTAGAGATGGGGTTTCACCATGTTGGCCAGGCTGGTCTTGAACTCCTGATCTCAAGTAATCTGCCCGCCTCGACCTCCCAAAGTGTCGGGATTACAGGCGTGAGTCACTGTGCCTGGCCCAGTTCCTATTATTAAAAGGTCTCCTCAGAACTTGTTCATGGAGGACATGAGATTTTCCCCTGTAAAGTCACTAAAGTCCGCACCTGTGAAAAGAAGGGACAAAAAATAAAGTCATCAGAAGATGAAAGGGAAATGTTTCTCTTTTCAGACGTGGTCTCACTCTGTTGCCCAGGCCGGGAGTGCAGTGGCACAAACATGGCTCACTGCAGCTTTGACTTCCTGGGGTCAAGTGATCTTCTTGCCTCAGCCTCCTGAGTAGCCACCACATGCAGCTAATTTTTTTATTTTTTGTAGAGACAAGGTCTTACCATGTGGCCCGGGCTGGTCTCAAACTCCTGGGCTCAGGTGATCCTTCTGCCTTCAGCCTCCCAAAGTGTTAGGATTTCAGCCATGAGCCACCACATCCATCAAAAATTTTGTGAACCATCAGACAGCCTTCCAGACCTGGTTTTCCAGATATGGTTTTGACCATCTCCTGATTGAATGATTGTATAAAGGAGGGAACCAGCTCTCAGAAGTGGGAAATGGTCCCAGATGCAAAAGAGAAGAGAAGCCTACGAGCAGACTGGTTGATAGCAGTGGCAAAGATATGGGGGATATGGTGATTGGCAGAACACAGACACTGGGCAGCCCAGTCTCATTGCTTCATCCACCCTCCCTAGCTCTGAGTCTGTGTTCAAAAATACTCTGGGCTGGGTGTGGTGGCTCATGCCTGTAATCCCAGCTTTTTGGGAGGCCAAGGCAGGTGGATCACTTGAGGTCATGAGTTTGAAACCAGCCTGGCTAACATAGTGAAACCCTGTCTCTACTAAAAATAAATACAGGCTGGGGGCAGTGGCTCATGCCTGTAATCTTAGCACTTTGGGAGGCCAAGGCTGGTGGATCACCTGAGGGCAGGAGTTCAACACCAGCCTGTCCAACATGGTCAAACCCTGTCTCTACTAAAAATACAATACTTAGCTGGGCGTGGTGGCAGGCACCTGTAATTCCAGCTACTCAGGAGGCTGAGGCAGGGGAATCACTTGACCCAGGAGGCGGAGGTTGCCATGCGCCGGGATCGCGCCACTGTACTCCAGCCTGGGCGACAGAGCGAGACTCCCTCTCAAAAAAAAAAAAAACAAGAAAACCTCCCAAACCCAAAAATACTCTTTGGTTATTTGGCTTCCTATGTAGGTCTGCCTATAAAGAGAGCATTTGCCCTGAGTATTTTGGTTTCTATGGCAGTGACTTTCATTGCAAATTCACAGATAGGAATTGGCATGATGGTTTAGCTTCTTGTATAACTCAGCTATCGAAAATAAAAGGCATGGCTGCTGTGGACTTCAAATTTTCCATCTTGCATCATTTATTTCTTCTTGTAAGTCAATAATCCAGCATCTGGTTTCATGTAGCAGTCTCATAAGCTTTATTAATGCGAGTCCTCCCCCGAAAGATGGATCCCCTGTCAGGGTGCTGATAAAATCAGTATAAAATATAGGCTTGCAAGGCTGAGGACCAGCAGGGGTAATGAACATCGCCAAGTGAGGCCCCTGGAGGCACAGCCTGCCGGTCGGTTCCTTGGCAACCACCTGACAGCCCCTCAAGGCTGTGGGTATCTCGGACTGAAAAGTGAGACCCCGGAACTGGAGCAGAGGCAGACAGAGGCCTGGGAGATGCTCTGGCACAAATTCTCTTATCCTACATTGGTTGTAAAAGTCAGAAAACTGGGCTGGGGCATGGCAGAAGATTCCAAGCCCCTTTCTCAGGGCTGTGTGAAGTGGTTGCTGCTGGTCCTAGGATGGGTTGTTAGTTGTCATGCTGTCTTGCCCTCCAGCTATATATAGGAAAAAAATTTCAAGTCATGGTGGAGCAAGACATAAGCAAGCTACATGTCCTGTCAATGAAATCAGGATCTGGGTGATGAAAATGAAAACAACCAGTGAGGCCTGGGAAATATTATTGCAGAACAGGGAAAAAGGAACGCCAGTCTTTGAAGACATTTCCTCCAAGATAGAGACATAAATTCTAGAGAGCAGTTCAGCCATCCTAACAGGATGCAAGAAATATGGCTTCTAAAGTAAAGGATACCAATTTGAAAGGAATACAGATGAGATATGGAAGGATTACAAGGAAGCTAAGAGCTTAGTAATCGAATGAAGAAAACATTAGACAAAATAAAGACTATAATTGACACAGAGGAAAACGGATTCAATGATATTGAGAATGAACCTGATAAATATCTGAGATTGCAAAGAGAAAGCAGCAAAGAGCTAAAAATAATGTGGAAAAGTAAATATGGAGGATGGGGGTGGGGAGAGGCAATCCTTTTCCTAAGGGGGAAGCTAGAACTGTGTGAACAGAAATGTGGTTGAACAGAATCATTTATCAAAGATGTATTTGTCTAGAGATCTGCTGTACGACACAATGTTTATACTTAACAACACAGTATTGTGTACTTAATTAGTTAAAAAGGTAAATCTCAAGTGTTCTTACTGCAATAAAAAAAAGCAGTGAATAGAAATTAACGAAAGAATAATAACCTATTTTTTACCCATTAGATTAGCACAAAGTTAAAAAGATGTAACATTCGTAACTAGTGAAGATAAGCCATTCTCCCACTTTGTTCCTGTGAGTATGATTTGCTACAAATTGGGGGAAATAGTTTGAAAAATGTGAAGTAAAAGTTAAAATATGCACACTTTTGAACTAGCAGGACTATTTGAGGGATTGTCTTGTTGTGATTTAAAAAAACGCACAGATCCAAGATAAATGTATAAAGGTGTTTATTGAAGCATTGTTTGTCACAGTAAAAATCTAGAAAAAAATATACTTGAAGAGCACATTCTTCATTGGAAAAAATAAGATGTGAGTGTGCAGTTGGTAAGTGGTAAATAGTCTCTAGACAAAATTAATAAAATCACCCATAGAGAGTTGTCTGGCAAGTATAACTGGAAAAGGAGAAAAAATAATATTAGGAATAAGAAAGATTCAGGCTGTGCACAGTGGCTCACACCTGTAATCCCAGCACTTTGGGAGGCCAAGGCAAGAGGATCACCTGAGGTCAGGAGTTCGAGACCAGCCTGTCCGACATGGTGAAACACTATATCTACTAAAAATACAAAAATTAGCTGGATATGGTGGTGCATGCCCATAATCCCAGCTACTTGGGAGGCTGAGACAGGAGAATCGCTTGAACCTGGGAGGCAGAGGTTGAGCCGAGATCATGCCACTGCACTCTAGCCTGGGCAACAGAGGGAAAAAAAAAAAAAAGGAAAAAGATTCAAACCCAACAGATACAAAAAGTAATTACAAAAATTATGGGGCTACTATATGTGACTTTCTGTTAACACATATGAAAATTTGAATGAAATGATCAAGTTTCAGGAAGAATATGAATTATTGAAATGGTCCTAAGAAAAAGTTAAAACTTGAGTACATCAATACACTGAATACTTGAAAAAAAATTTCAAGGTATTCTATAAAAATGGCTCTTGATCTCTACTATTGTAAGGGTATCATCTTTAAAATTAACAAAAAGTGTATTATCATGCTCCCAAAACTGATTTACAGCATAAAGAGGAGGTAATGCTATTCATTTACAATTGTAAAGCAAGTGCAGTCCTAATGTTAAATTCTGCCAAGATACTGCACATGCATACACTTGTGTACAAACACACACAAATTCAGATCAATCTTATGAAAATATATGTAAAAATCATAAATAAAATATTGGAAAATCAAACGTGGAGTTAGAAGTAATGTACCATGACTGAGGTTATCCCAGAAATAAAAAAATTAATAACATAAAGGAAAAAGTGTTTAATAAAACCTAATTATCTATTTCCAATGAAGTGGAAGTCTTACTAAACAATAACTAGACAATAATTTTTTATGGTGACAAAGAAAATCTATTTCAAGCCAACAACTCCCACCAGCTTAGTGTGAAAATCATTAGAGTCATTCTCATTGAAGTGATGCAAAGACAAAGAGAACTATGATCACCGTGATCAATTGTTACTGTTTTAGGATTGCTAGCCCACATTTTAGGATAGGAATGAGATGCCACATTTAGGAGAACCCAACAAAAACATCTTTATGAACATAATCAGATGAAAAAGATTAGAATTAATAAGAGAGTACCATAAGAGAACCAGATATAAAATTAGCACACAAATTGTAGCTTTCTTACATACTACCAATAACTAGTTATTAAATAATTGAAAAATGATCTCATTTGCAAAAGCAACTAGGCTATTAAATGTGCAGAAATAAAACATGGTAAAGATCTATAGGGAGAAAATGACAAACTTTGCTTAAGGATATAATATAGCCTTGAGAAATGTATGGTATTCTAGATGTGAAGACTAAACATTGTATAGATAAGGAAGTCCCAAATTAAATACAGGATTAAAAGAAATTCCAACCAAAATCTCAATACACTATGGTGGAACTTGGCAAAGGGATTTTTTTAAATGCATGTAGAAAAATAGGCAAGACAGCCAAGACATTAAAAAAAAAAACCCAAAGTTTTATCAGGGTGTGGTGGGGTGCTCCTGTAGTCCTAGCTACTCAGGAGGCTGAGGCTGAGGCTGGAGGATCTCTTGAGTCCAGGAGTTCAAAGCTGCAGTGAGCTCTTGAGCCAAGGAGTTCAAGGCTGCCACTAAGGCTGGAGTGGTGATGCTGCACTCTAGCCTTAGTGGCAGAGTGAGACTCTGTTTCTAAAAACAAACCAACAAAAAATCAAACGTAAAAAGGGGAACCTAGAACTACCAGGCATCAAAATTAAGAGTTGAGGTAATGACATCAAATGATTGTTCAGAATAAAAGCCCTGAAACAGGCTCTGTACAAGAATTAAGTGAATGAGAATGGTAGTTTTTCAAATCAGTAGGTAAAGGAAAGATACTTCAGTAAGTCTCACATTAAATATCCAACACGAAACATTGTCCTAACTTAAATCAGATGCCCAGATTATGATACAACTCAACAAAACAGACTTGCCCCCCATCCCTCTGGGGACATCGCTGTTTATCATCCATGTGACCCTGATCATGCCACAGCCCTTCTGGGTCTCTACCAACTCGACCTCTCCCAATTTGGGGTTTGGAAAATAAAATCCCAGTGGTTTTAACATCATTCGTTCTCTAAGTGTATTCACTGGAGAGAAAACAAGTCTCAAATGTATTGAAGCCCTCACAGTAAGTATGGAGAAATTGGCAGGATACGATTGGTTTCCATTCCTAGATGGATCAGAATGGTCAGGTGGCCTTCACACCCAGGATTCTGGGGGCAGCTGGACACAAATGGCGAAGCTGGGCAGGTGCCTGAGTTGGTCCCCAGATTCCAAAGCTGAGCAAGCCCTCCCCACAGATTTACTGCCTCCACCCCACACACCTTGGCCATCAGCATCTGGTAGGCATACAGTCGCTTGCCTTTCCCCTTTCCCAAGGCACCTTCATACTTCTCCACAAATTCCTGGGCCTCCCTGCTTAGAAAAAAGAAAACAAACAAACTAACTAACAAACAAAAACACAGGAATTCAGTTAGCACCTAACCAAAGGAAATCTGAACTATGAAGGCTCAAACATATGTGCGAAGGCTTATGTCTTTGTATACCTCTGGTTAAAATATAAATTCCATTAAGGCAGGACATTCTGTCTGTTTTATCCACTGAAGTTTCCCAAATGCTGAGAAGAGCGCTTGGTACATAACAGGCATGGTAGAGGCAGAACTATGGCCCCTGTGACCTTCGTTTGCTGGTGTTCCACCCATGAATATAATATATTACATGGCAAAAAGGACTTTGAAGATGTAATTAAGATTACTGATTTTATTTTATTTGTTTGTTTATTTTTAGAGATAGGGTCTCGCTGTGTTGCTCAGGCTGCTCTTGAACTCCTGAGCTCAAGCAGTCACCTGCCTCTGGCTCCCAAAATGCTGGGATTACAGGTGTGAACCACCATGCCCAGCCAAGATTATTGATTTTAAAATAAGGAGATTATTCTGGGTCATCTGCATGGCCCCAGTGTAATAAAATAACATGAGCCCTTAAAAACAGAAGAGAAGTCTCTTAAGAAATCTCCAAATTGCTTTCCACGGTGGCTGAAGTAATTTACATTCCCACCAACAATGCGTAAGTGTTTTTTTTCCCCCCACACCCTCACCAGCATCTGTTATGTTTTGACTTTTTAATAATAGCTATTCTGACTGGCGGAAGATGGTGTGTCATTGTGGTTTTGATTTGCATTTTTCTGATGATTAGTGATGAAAATTTTCTCATATGTTTGTTGGAGGCTTGTATGTCTTCTTTTGAGAAGTGTTTGTTCATATTCCTTGTCCCCTCTTTTTTTTTTTTTCTTTTTTTTGCTCTGTCGCCCAGGCTGGAGTGCAGTGATGCGATCTTGGCTCACTGCAAGCTCCACCTCCCGGGTTCACGCCATTTTCCTGCCTCAGCCTCCCAAGTAGCTGGGACTATAGATGCCTGCCACCATGCCTAGCTAATTTTTGTATTTTTAGTAGAGATGGGGTTTCACCATGTTAGCCAGGATGGTCGCGATCTCCTGACCTTGTGATCCACCTGCCTGGGCCTCCCCAATGCTCTTGATTTTTGTACATTGATTTTGTATCTTGAAACTTTGCTGAAGTCGTTTATCAATTCCAGGAGCCTTTTGGCAGAGTCTTTAGAGTTTTCTAGGTAGAGAATCATATAATCAGCAAAGACAGATAATTTGACTTCTTTTCTTTTATTTCCTTCTTTCTTGCCTTTCATTTTTTCCTTTTGTCTGATTGCTCTGATTAAGACTTCCAGTACTATGTTGAATAGGAGAAGTGAGAATGGGCATTCTTGTCTTGTTCCAGTTCTTAAGGGAAATTATTCCAGCTTTTGCCCATTCATTATGAATTTCACTATGGGTTTCTCATAGATAACTTTTATTATTTTGAGGTATGTTCCTTCAATGCCTAGTTTGTTGGAGGCTTTTATCATGAAGGGATATTAGATTTTATCAAATGTGAAGCAGGAAAATTATTGACTCTCTGTATCTGGGGCCCCTTTGGAGGGGCTACATAAAAAGCATGAGAAGGAAATGAATTCTGCCAACAGTCGGTGAGCTCAAAAGAGAACCTTAGTCCTGGATGAGAACTGCAGTCCTACTGATACCGTGATTTTGGTGTGATGAGACCCTGAACAGAGAATCCAGCCATGCCGTGCTGGACTTCTGACCTACAGAACTGTGCGCTAATTAACGAGTGGTATTTTAAACTCTTAACCTGTGGTAATTTGTTGCAATAGCAATATAAAATTATTACAGATGTCCCTTGATGTACAAGGGGTTATGTTCCAATAAACTTATTGCGAGTTGAAAACATCATAAGCTGAAAATGTACAGCCGGGTGCAGCGGCTCATGCCTGTAATCCCAGCACTTTGGGAGGCCGAGGCGGGTGGATCACGAGGTCAGGAGATGAGACCATCCTGGCTAACATGGTGAAACCCTGTTTCTACTAAAAATACAAAAAGAGAAAAAAAATTAGTTGGGCGTGGTGGGGGGCGCCTGTAGTCCCAGCTACTCGGGAGGCTGAGGCAGGAGAATGATGTGAAACCGAGAGACAGAGCTTATAGTGAGCCGAGATTGTGCCACTGCACTCCAGCCTGGGCGACAGCCTGGGCAACAGAGCGAGACTCTGTCTCAAAAAAAAAAAAGAAAAAGAAAGAAAGAAAATGTACGTAATATCCCAAAAAGGCCATTGTTAAGTAAAAAAATTATAAGTTGAACCATCATAAGCCCATATGCTCCTCAACTTATGATGGGGTATATCCAATAAACCCACTGTGAAGTTGAAAAATTATAAGTTGAACCATTGTAAGTAAGGCATCATTAGACAGGTCTTTGTGGAATGCATGGATGTTGAATGAGTGAGTGAATGAACATCCTGGTAAAGTTGTATGAGAAACAAATGAATCAATTTGTCTATTAAATATTCTGAAGTGGTTGCTGGACCTGGTGAGGACAGCCTTTGAGAACAGATTGTTAAATCTTCAGGAACTTGGGCAACCAGTTGTTAAACTGTTAGTAGCTTTGAGTTGGCCATGGTGGGAGTATTTAGACCATGGAAATCAGCAAATACTATGACCAGGGCTCCTCCTCCTGTCCCACACCTCAGAGAGCTAGTTTATCAGTCACCACTAGATAAACCCAATCATGTGGGGGAAGAATGAAATCCATCTTAGGGCAGATGGAAGAAGGTCTTGTGGAGCTGTGTGTCTGGCTGCAATCGCTACAGTCACCACTGCTCCTACAAAATACCTACCCCACTGTTCCTGCTGCCTCCAAGGTACAAGTGTGGACAGTTGATACATGTGAAGTTGCATTCTAACCTTGAGGCTGGCTTTATTGGGATGTTTCAGTGTCTCAATGCTAGTGAGGCTGCCTGTCCAGCTCCTAACCCCAGGGTCAAGAGCTGGGCTGTATGTCCTCCTAAATGGGATCTTCTCCCTGTTCCCCCTCTTGGCAGGAGATGTCCCTCTCTGCAGGGAAGTCCCCATTGCCCCTCCCCACAAGCAGGCTGATTGATTTACTGCCCCCCTCATCCCAAAGCATGGTCCCCCCTCTTGACTGGATGCTTTTGTTTTCAGAGCTGTGTCTCCTTCATCATTTACTATTAATTCCTTTTTATATATAGCCAGTCTTTGGGTATGTTTGTTGTATAGCTTTTTAGTAGTTGCTCTAGGTGTTATACTTATTTATTATATTATATATAGTCTACTTAGCTTTCAAAGTCTACTGGCGCTGATATTTTACTAGTTAGAGTGAAGTGTAGAAACCTTGCTTCTCCTTATATCCTTTTACCCTCCTCATTGATAATGTAATTGTCTTAAACATTTCTTCTACATTTATTGAGAACTACTTTATGTGGTGTTATAATTTTTGCTTCAACTGTCAAATATATTTTTAAAAACTCGCCGGGCGCGGTGGCTCACGCCTGTAATCCCAGCACTTTGGGAGGCCGAGGCGGGCGGATCACAAGGTCAGGAGATCGAGACCACGGTGAAACCCCGTCTCTACTAAAAATACAAAAAAAAATTAGCCGGGCGCGGTTGTGGGCGCCTGTAGTCCCAGCTACTCGGGAGGCTGAGGCAGGAGAATGGCGTGAACCCGGGAGGCGGAGCTTGCAGTGAGCCGAGATCACGCCACTGCACTCCAGCCTGGGCGACAGAGCGAGACTCCGTCTCAAAAAAAAAAAAAAAAAAAAAAACTCAAGGGGACATTTTCCAATATTTTTTTCTACCATGTTCTTTCTTCCTTCCTGATGTTCCAAAATTCCCCCTTTTTTGTAAAAAAAAAAAAATCATATTCTTTCTGTTCAGAGAACTTCTTGTTGCCATTCTTATAGGGTAAGTCTGGTGACAAATTCTCTTAGTTTTCCTTCATCTGAGAATGTCTTGATTTCTCCTTTATTCTTAAAAGATATTTTCACTGTAAATATAGAATTCTGGGCTGAGAATTCTTTTCATTTAGCACTTGAAAATTGTTATGTCACTTTGTTCTGTCCTCCATGGTTTCTGATAAGAAATTTATTGTCATTATAATCGTGTTTTTTTCCCTGTAGGTAATATTTTGTTTCTGTCTGACTGCCTACAAGTTTTTAGAAGTTTGACTATGATGTGTCTTGGAATGAATTTCTTTGCTTTGGGTTTATCCTGTTTGGGATTTGTTTTGCTTCTTCAATCTGTAAGTTTTGCCAAATCTGAGACACTTTAGCCATAATTTCCTTGAACACTTTTTCAGTCTCATTCTTTTTTTCCCTCTTTTTCTGGAATTCCAACGATACTAACGTTAGGTCTTTTATTATAGTCCCACACATCCTTGAAGTTCTGTGCATTTTTTTTCCAGGCTATTTTCTCTTTATTGTTTAGACTGAGTAATTTCTCTTGTTCTATCTCCAAGTTCACTGAGTTTTTACTCTGTTCTCTTCATTCTGTTGTTGAGCCCACTCATTGAGTTTTAAACATTTCAGTTATTGTATTTTTTTACTTCTAAAATTTCCAGTTGTTCCTCTTTATAATTTCTATTTTTTTTTTCTGAGACTTTCTGTTTTGTTCATTTGTTTCATGTGTTCACAATTGCTCGTTGAAGCATTTTTATGATGGTTGCTTTAAGACCTTTGTCGGGCAAGGTGTGGTGGCTCACGTCTGTGATTCCAGTGTCTTGGGAGGCTGAGGTGGGAGGATTGCTTGAGCCCAAGAGTTCAAGACCAGCCTGAGCAATACAGTGAGACCCTGTCTCTACAAAAATAAAAAATAAAAATAAATAAAATAAAACCTTTGTCAGACAATTCTAACATCTCTGTCATCTTGGTGTTAACACCTGTTGATCATCTTTTGTCATTTAGTTTGAGGTCTTCCTGATTCTTGGTATGGTGAGTGATTTTTAATTGAAACCTGGAATTTTGGATATTATAAGACTCTAGATATGATCTAAATCTTAGGTTTTACCCGGCCTCCTCTGACATCGCTATGGTAATTGAAGGTGATGTTGCCTGGTTACTTCCAGGTGGGAGTGAAAGTCCAGAGTCTTCATTTGGCCTCCTTTGACACCTCAGGCTGAGGAGAAGCTCCTTGTCACTGCTAAGCAGGGATGGGGTTCAGGCTTCTCACCAGGCCTCCACTCAAACCTGGTTACTTCCAGGCGGTGGTGAGAGTCTAGACTCCCCACATGGTCCTCAACGAAACCATGGGGAAAGGGAGGCACCATTACTACCTGCTGGGGATGAAGGTCCCTGCTTCCCACTCAGCCTCCTCTGACACACCCTGGTTAGGGGTATTGGGGCACCTTGCTTTGGCCTGGCAAAGGTGGGTATCCAGGCTTCCCCACTTGCCTTTGCTGCCAGGGTTGGGAATGGGGGCCATTGTTTTGTGTGTGGTATTTGGCTGGAGAACAGTTATTGTCCAAAAGTTTTCTGTCTTGCCAGTCTGTTTCTTTCTTGGCCCTTTGGCTAGAAATAGCAGGTTTTTCTTGGGGCATTTTTTTGGCTGCATCCATTGGGGTTTTTGGGTTGCCAGCTTTTCCAATAGCAGTCTGGGATTTAAAGGTGAAAAAGAAAATCCAAGGAACTCCGTGCCCTGGTCATCCCTTTGGTACTGAGGTTCTTAGCCAGTTTGCCTTCTTCTTTCTACCTTTTCAAATCTTCTTATATTTGCTTTAAATGTAACATTCAGGGTTTTCGTCGTACTTAGTGGGAAGAATAGGGAAAAGCGTCTCTACTCCATCTACCTAGAAGCAGAAGTCCTCTAATCACTCTGAAGAAAGCAAGCAGTTTGGGTAGTTTTCTTAGAC
This sequence comes from Macaca fascicularis, assembly GCF_037993035.2. Taxonomy (NCBI): domain Eukaryota; kingdom Metazoa; phylum Chordata; class Mammalia; order Primates; family Cercopithecidae; genus Macaca; species Macaca fascicularis. The sequence goes on from NC_088384.1 coordinate 84,747,328, forward strand.
ATTAGGCTTCGGACAAAGCTGAGAGACAGACCTAATTAATTCTATGATTAAAGCAAATATCCCCGATTCATGGGCACTAGAAGCTGTTATGCCAACTTCACATCCTACTGTGTATCATTATTGATGATGTCCACATGCTTCTCTGATTCATCTTTGTTCCCCAACCTCACCTCTCAGGGCTCAGCATAGTGTCTGGCATAAAAGATGTTCAAGCTTTAATAATAACAGTAATCACTATTTGTTAATTGCATATTATGTGCTAGGCACTTAATAAAAATATTTTGAAATTGTTTGAACGCCTGTGAGGTAGATGTTATTATTCCCATTTTACAAGTGAGAATTATTAGGCTCAGAGAGGTTAAAGGAAGGAAGTGAGCCTGAGAGGGATTGAGTAGCCAACCAAAGTCTCCAGATGTGGCAGAGGTGTGAATTCAGGTTTGCCCCACTCACTGCTATTGCTTTTTATGTCTAGCCAGCCTTTTGTTTTCATATTTTTTTGGAGACAGTGTCTCACTTTGTCACCCAGGCTGGAGTGCAGTGGCATGATCTCAGCTCACTGCAACCTCCACTTCCTGGTTCAAGAAATTCTCCTGCTTCAGCCACCCAAGCAGCTGGGAGTACAGGCATGCACCACCACACCTGGCTAACTTTTGTATTTTTAGTAGAGATGAGGTACCACTATGTTGGCCAGGCTGGTCTTGAACTCTTGACCTCAAGTGATCTGCCCACGTCAGCCTCCCAAAGGGCTGGGATTACAGGTGTGAGCCACCACACCAGCACTGGCAAGCCTTTTTAGATAGTCTACAGTAACCATGCTCAGGTCAGCCAGTGCCTGACTGGGCCAGAGACTGGGGCCCCCACACTACTATTTCTAAAAGAGAGGAGATAGTATGGGGATGCTGTCTGCAGCTGGAGACTTTATTTTCAGAAGAAGAAATCATACTGGTAGCAAAGGGGGTGCATTGTCAAATGGTAATTCTGGAGAGACGACTGCAAATTAAGAGAGCAGGCTCTGTAATCCCAGCACTTTGGGAGGCCAAGGTGGGAGTATCACTTGAGCCTAGGAGTTCGAGACCAGTCCTGGCAACATAGCAAGACCTGTCTCTAAAAAAACAAAAACAAAAACAAAAACAAACAAACAGAAAAACAAACAGTGCAAACTCTGGAGTCAGAATTCCTGAGTCCAAATCCTGGTTGGGCCACTTAACTTGCTGTGTGGTCTTGGGCAAATTACTCAATTGCTCTGTGCCTCAGTCTTCTCATCAGTAAAATGGTAACAATAATAATAGTACCTACATCGTAGGGTGATTGTGAAGATTAAATGAATTGTTATACATACAACACTCAGAACAGTGCCTGGCACAAAGGGCATGCCCAGCAAAGACTGGCTATATATAAAAAGGAGTTAATGGTAAATGATGAAGGAGACACAGCTCTGAAAACCAGAGCATCCAGTCAAGAGAGGGGACAGTGCCTTGGGATGAGGGGGGCAGTAAATCAATCAGCTGCTTGTGGGGAGGGGCAATGGGGACCTCCCTGCAGAGAGGGCACTTGGCCCGAGTCTTACAAGGCGTGCAAGAATTAGCAAGGAAGGTGGCAGAAGGCACAGCTCTTCTAGGCAGAGGCACTAGCTTGGGTGGAGACCCAGAAGCTGAAGAGCCTTAAACCTGAGTCCAGGATAAGGAGCCTTGGGGAAGGGAAGAAGCTAGGAAGAGACGGGAGGGAGGCCCAGGGGGAGGAGACCACTCTTTGCTGGGAGACCCGCTCCAGTGAGAGAGGCCTAGGCCTCCTCGGCTTCTCAGGCCTCAGCTTCTGCCCATCCTGCCAGCCCCAGGAACTCTGCCCCTCAGAGGCAGGGAGGAGATGTCAGATTTCTCCTCTGGCAGCTGAGGGAGCCCTCAGGAATTGTCACAGTCTCTGAGACTTACAGCCAGCTGGAGATCTCATTTCCCTAAGCATCAAGGCTACACTTTTTCCACTGTTAATAAAAGATGTGTTCTGGTGACACTTGAGTGGGAGTGAGATTCTGTTAGAGTGACAGGTGGCTCTTCTACCCTGCTAGCAGGAGAAGGAGCCCAGCTTGGAGGGAGCAGGGAGAAAGGATTCAAAAAGCGGAGGCTGAGGGCCAGGCGCAGTGGCTCATGCCTGTAATCCCAGCATTCTGGGAGGCCGAGGCGGGCGGATCACAAGGTCAGGAGATTGAGACCATCCTGGGTAATATGGTGAAACCCTGTCTCTATTAAAAATACAAAAAATTAGCTGGGTGTGGTGGCAGGCGCCTGTAGTCCCAGCTACTTGGGAGGCTGAGGCAGGAGAATCGCTTGAACCTGGGAGGCGGAGGTTGCAGTGAGCTGAGATTGCGCCACTGCACTCCAGCCTGGGAGACAGAGCAAGACTCCGTCTCAAAAAAAAAAGGAGGAGGCTGAGAAGGAAGATAGCCTAGAGCTGAGCCTAGCTTCCACATTGTTGCTACCCACCACATGGGACTATTTAACTTTTTAAAATTAATTTGTTATTTTATTATGTAATTGACAAATGGGCCAGATGTGGTGGCCCATGCCTATAATCACAATACTTGGGGAAGCTGAGGTTGGAGGATCACTTGAGTTCAGGAGTTCGAGATCAGCCCGGGCAACATAGCGAGACCCTGTCTCCACAGAAAATTTAAAAATTAGCCAGGTATGATGGCATATGCCCATAGTCCCAGCTACTGGAGAGATTGTGGCAGGAGGATCACTTGAGCCCAGAAATTCAAGGCCACAGTGAGCTAACATGGTGGACTGGACTCCAGTGTGGGTGACAGAGCAAGACTCTGTCTCTTAAAAAAAAATTGTGTATATTTATGGTATACATGATATTTTGATATATGTATACATTATGAATTGCTAAATCAAGCTAATTAACATATGCATTGCCTCCCATACTTATTTCTTGTATGTGGTGAGAACACTTATAATCTATTCTTAGTAATTTTCAGGTATCGAATACATTGTTATTATAGTCACTATGCTATACATAGATTTAAGTTTAAATAAAAGCTAAAACAAAAACATCAGTTTTTCAGTTACACTAATCTGTTTTAAGCACTCAGTAACCACACGTGGTAGAGGCTATGTGTTACAGAGTGCAGATTTAGACTGATTTCCATCATTGCAGAAAGCTCTGGTGCTCAGCAGCACTGGCCTAAAGCATAAGCCTGGAGGCATTACCAGAAGGTGTTTTTTCTTGCAGCCCTATAGGAGATGACGTAATAATTTGCAGGGCCGTGGGGTAAGCTTTGTTTTCCTTGTCAGGGTCTGCCCAGTATTGGTGTAGCTAGATCTTTACTGTGCCTCTTGGGATAAATAGTGCCAAAACATGGCTGTCAAACTGCTCTGCTTAATAAAGGGTGAGGAGTTTGACTTGAGGAATGAGGAAGCTCAGGTATGAGAGGAGCCAGAGAGCATGAGCTTCCTACAGAGGAAACGGAGGGGAGTGTCACCCCCAATACTGTGGCAAAAAAACAGAGGGACCTTGGGGAAAATGGTCATGTTGGATAGGAACTTTTTAGCAGAAACTCAAAAAGTATGTAATATGACTGCTGCTGCTATTTCTTTTTTTTTTCCTTTCTTTTTTTTTTTTTTTTTTTTTTGAGACAGAGTCTCCCTCTGTTGCCCAGGTTGGAGTTCAGTGGCATGATCTCAGCTCACTACAACCTCTGTCTCCTGGGTTCAAGCGATTCTCCTGCCTCAGCCTCCCGAGTTGCTGGGACTACAGGTGCCTGCCACCACGCGCAGCTAATTTTTGTCTTTTTAGTAGTGATGGGGTTTCACCATGTTGGCCAGGCTGGTCTCAAACTCCTGACCTCAAGTGATCCACCCGCCTTGGCCTCCCAAGTGCTGGGATTACAGGTGTGAGCCACTGCGCCCAGCCTACTGTTATTTCAAAACTGCAGCAAAGACCCCAGAATCATCAAATGCTCTGTGCATCAGCCTTTTACATGGAAACCAAAGAAGTGGCTGAGTAGAAAACAGGAGTCGAGTGGCATGGGCAGGAGGCCTGCTGCCATTCACAGAGTAATATTCATGCTGCATGAGGGCCAGCTTGACTTTGTGCCAGGCAATGGGGATGTGACAGTGGCTCAGACAGACTCTCTCCTACTCACTGTGCAAATCACACGAGTGAGAGTGTGTGCACATGGAGAGATGCTGGGTGCTCCAGGAACATGAGAGAGAGCTGCTTTTGAGGTGGAGGGGGTCTAGAAAGCTTCTGGAGGAAGGCATGTCTGTGTTGGGCTGTGAGGGAGGCACAGAAGCCACAAGATGAGGGCGACATGGGACAAAAGGGGCAGCCAGGCAGGGGAAGGCATGGGCACAGGTTGGGAGTCCTCTAAGTCTTCCGTGGCTCCCCCTCCAGGCCCTGTGGTGCTGATGAACAGCAGGGCTGCCTTGACTGTCATGGGGCTCTCTGAGTGCTGTGCTCCTTGCTGGAGCATCCCCCTTCACATCAAGCCCCTTTGGGGGAATGTGGAGGGAGGGGCTCTCATTCCCATCAGAAGGAGCTGTGGAATCGGGCGGCCCTGGTTGGCCCGCAGCCTGCTCACCTGAGCTCTGTCAGCTTCTTCGCCATGGGCCAGGGCTTGCTCCGCATGGTGGCAATGAGCTTCTTTTTTTCTTCCACCTGCTCCAAGATCCGGGCCAGTTCCTCCTCAGACAGGGACTCCCCGCCAGAGGCGCTGGAGGCCAAGGAGGATGATCTGGAGGCAGAGCCAGGGCAGAGGCAGAGGAGAGATGGAAAGGAGGTGGTGTCCTCAGGTGCTGTGGAGTGAGGAGGCGCCCACAGGCAAGATGGCACCCCTGCCCCCTGCTCAGAAGCCATCGGTGACTCCCATGGCCTGGCAGCAGAGGCCAAAATTCTATCCTGTAGCCCAGGGCCCCAGAGGGCTGCGTCCCCGTCCCCATCCACGCACAGCTCAGTGTGCCCCAAAAGAAATAGGACACAAGCCACTTGCTGTAACATAAATTTTTCTAGTAGGCACCTTGAAGTGGTAAAAAGCAATGGATTAAAGCAATTTTAATAATATAGTTTATTTTATCAAATATATTAAAAACTGGAATTTAACCTGTAATCAATAGAAAATTATGAGAGATATTTCAGTCATTTAAAAAATACTGTCTTCAAAGGTCAGTATTCATTTTGTACTCACACTGCAAGGCTATTCAGATGTGAAACTTTCATCAGATATATTTAATCTGTATATTTCATAAGCTGATAGGTGAAAAAAGTAGATTTGCCCAAATTGTTTTAGACATACTTAAAAGATTCCCAATAACTGAATCAAGTAGCAAAATATTATTTTCCTTTGATATTTGTATCTGCATTGACAACAGTAGTTTTTCTTTTTGTAGAAGAACTGTTTTGGCTTCAAAGTCAAATCAAATCAGTTTCAAAACTACATCTGCCCAAATTAAGTAAATTCACCAACGCTTATGTCAACTCAGTGGTATTAACATTGAGTTACAATTAAATGAGAAATGCGGTTCCTCAGGCACACGGGCCACATTTCAAGTGCTCGGCAACCACATGCGGCTAGTGGCGGTCATATTGGACAGCAGGGCTGTGGAGAATTTCCAGCTGGGGACCTCCCCATCTCCCAGATAATACTATGTGCTCAATTGTCCCAAAATCCAAGTGTCTGTGTGTGCTCCTTACGGCCTCCAGCCTATTCTGGCTCCTTTAGTGATAAAAATAGTGACTCTCAGCCGAGCGAGATAGCGCCCAATCGGGTAGGTAAAGAAAAGGACTAAGGAAGGGTTATGGCTGGGCGGCCTGAGTGTGTTTCATAAATGGCAGTATCAGGGTGTGGGCTTGGGTTACTGCAGGTTTTAGAGATAGGTTTGCAGCAGTCTCAGGGTGTTTTAGCTTCTGATTAACTCCTGGGGAGCAAAGCAGAAGTTTTAGGATGCCCTTAAAGGTTGAAAAGCCTAGAACACAGAGATTTTTTTTTTTTTTTTTTTTTTTTTTTTTTTTTTTTGCCGTACTTCACGCACACCCAATCAATGATAGCTGCCTTTGAGTCTCTGCATAGGGTGTTCCCACAGTTTGGGGGGTTGGGCATTCAGTCATTGCTATTCACATTCCACCTGTTCTTCAAAGCCTCACTGAGATGTTCACCTTCTCCATGGAGGAACCCTGATGGCCCAGCACCCCAGGAATTCAGCGCTCCGTCAAGTCCTGTCTTGCATGCATACTGCTTTCTGCCTTGTCTTAGGATTACCAGTGCCTATGTCTTATCTCCTGTGCCACACTGTCAGTATCTAGGCAACAGGAACTGAACATTTTCATCTCTCTAACGCCCTGGCATGGCCCTCAGCTGAAAATGACGAATGAGTCTGTGGCCCATTGGGATGGTACAGGCTCCCTCTAAAGTTCAGGACACCCAGGGCCCATCAACTGGGCATTCACGTTATTTTTAAATGGCCAAGGGCACTATGCACCCTTTACCTCTTTAGTTCATGTCTGGGAGCAGCCAGACAGTAGACAAAGGCTCTAACCAAGCCAGGATGGTTGGCATGGCGACAGAAAAAAATCAGTGGCCTTGTTTAAGAGCCTCTCTGTAAAGGTGGAGAGGAAGGTGGAGCACCCAACTGAGGCTGTGGGCAAAGAGGATTTGCTACAAACCACCGGGAAAGAACATCAATTCTTCACCATAATCCTAATATTCCCAACTCTTGCAAAAGCCTTCCTACTCCTATCACAAGGAATTCTTAAAGCAATCTGAGCAACGAATAAGGCATCTATTATCCTCAATGATTGAAAAAGCGAGGCAAAGAGAGAGACAGCTACTAAAATTGATAGCAAAAACATGAACCCCAAATCTTCACTTTCTGATGCCATAAGCTGGCCCTGTCCACTAACCCACACATGCTAGTTGGTGCTAATGGTAATGGAACAAAGGAGGCAAAACAAATAAAACCTCCAAGTTCCAGAATTTCAGAGCTGGTAGCATCCTTGAAGGTCTCCTAGACAGTGCCACGTTTCCGGAATAGGAAGCTGGCCCAGATCCGGAATCCGGAAAGAGGTGTGCTTAAGCCCTCGGATGGTTCCTGAATCCAATTTTGTTCATGTCTCTCAGCTCCTCCTCTTCAAGAGCTGGGGTGAGTCACCAGCTGAAATTCAGGGGACGCGGGGTCTTGTCCCACCCTGCTGCCCTGTCACCTCACCATCCGCGCTCCACTTCACCAGTGTGCCATGAGACACTGGAGTGGAGAGCCCGTGGGCACTCCTCGTGCGAGGACCTACGACCTTCATCCCGGTTCTGGGATAAAGAACCCGCCGCAGAGCGGGGCAGTGGTAAGGGCTGGGAGACGCGGAAGCCAGAGCGAGGGCACGGGCTGCCTCTCACCAGGGAGGAGGACATCAGCCCCTCATGGGGGAAGGAGAAGTGCCGCGAAGGAGCGGGAGCGCGCGGAGCAGCGCGCAGAATCGGAGCCACAACACACCTGGGTTTCTTCTGCCGCTTCAACTTCTCCTTCCTCGGAATCTCCTTTTCCTTCTTTGGGGCTGCTGTCCGCTCCTTGAAGGAAGCCCTCTCGTCCCGCTTTCTCCTCCCCTGGCAGGTTCTCTCTGCCTTGCTCTGCTCCTGTTCCCCCAGCTCTTCTCCGTGTCTCCTGCGCCCTGTTTGCTTCCTCCGGGGAGACCCCGGGCTTGGGCTGTCCCCAGTGCACGCCTTCTGGCTTCGCTGAGCTCCGAGCCTGCCCGGAGTCGCCTCGGCTTTGACAGCCCGCTTGCTCGAGGATCTCCTTCCCAGCCTGTCACCTGCAGGGGCAGGAAATGGACAGTTCTGGTTCCAACGGCCTCAGGCCCAGGAAAATGTCCCTGGCCGTGAGAAATCAAACGTCCAAGATGATTATGAGAGCTTGTGAGCTCTGCGGGGCTCAGAACAGGACACCCCAAAATATGGCACCTTGGCATATTGAGTATTTTAAGCCGAAGGAAACTAAGAAAACTGCAGAAGCAGGAAGGTCACTCTCTGGACTTCTCCCTCCCTTCTCCCTTGAACACCTCCTGTGACAGGTGTCCTGCCGTATACCCAAGGAAAGGAAAGTCACACAGAGAGGCCAAGAGGAATCTGAACAAACAGACCTTGCTACTTCCCCCTGGTTGATAACCATGACATCATACCCTTTTGTCCTGCAATCATACTTCTGCACAAATGTCCATAAAAATACAGTTTTCCCTGTATATTTGGGTCTTCATTTCTGAAGGCTCGTGTGTCCCCTAAAACTTACATTAAATAAAATTGGATGCTTTTCTCTTGTTAATCTGTCTTTTGTTATTGGGGCCTCAGTCACAAACCTTGCAAAGGCTAGGGAAAGAAATCTCTTCTCCCTCAAGGTCCAAAGGCCACCTATTTTGAAAGCCTCTGGTCTGGGTGAGAATGACTGCCTTGGTTGGGGCACATTTTCATGAGTTTTACCTCCAGGAGCCCTACTGAATTTCACTGTGAGGTCAGGAGTTGGAGACCAGCCTGGCCAACATGGTAAAACCCCATTTCTACTAAAAATACAAAACTTACTGGGCATGGTGGTGCGTGCCTATAATCCCAGCTACTTGGGTGACTGAGGCAAGAGAATCGCTTGAACCCGGGAGGTGGAGGATGTAGTGAGCTGAGATCATGCCGTTGCACTCCAGCTTGGGTGACAGAGCCAGACTCTGTCTTTAAAAAAAAAAAAAAAAATAGCTTCGTGCGGAGGCTCATGCCTGTGGGGATTGAAGGAAAATTCCCTGATGCTTCCAGCAGGAAAAACAACCAGTTTGAAATATGTCCAGAGCATTCTGATCTTAACAAAGGTCTGCTCTTAAGGGAAACTGTGTTGCCGAAGTGAGCCTAGCTGACTGGAGTTTGACCAGAGCATAACTGACCTGGGGAAAGAAAAGTACCCACCTCTAGTCCCTTCAGGTTTTCCTGTCTCACCTGAGGTGAGGAAGGAAGCTGAGAAGCATTTGTGAAGGTCACAGCCCAGGGGCACAGGCTCACTAAAAGAATGAGATATAATTATAGAACTACAGAACATTTTTCCTCCCCCCACACCTTACCACCACATCAATAGGACCCCTGTATAATGTCAGGGGTTTATAACAGAAAGAACTGCAAGGCTCAGATTCTATTTAAGAAGGAGTTTTGAGGGTAACCCTAAATGAATAGAGAAAACAGTAGCAAGGGCTTTAGGGGAGATTGAATCATCTGACACCTACAACTACAGCAAACGGTAAACATAGCCTAACTCCTATCCTGTTAAACGTAACACTTCACATTAATGGCATATTCACTGAAGTTCCTTTTTTCTAGCACATCACGCTCAGTTTCAACAAAAAAAATGACAAGGTATACTAGAAGACGAAAGACATAATTTGAAGAGACAGAGCAAGCATCAGAACCAGACTCAGCTATGATAGAGATTTGGTGGGAATTTTAAATAACTGATTAGGCCGGGTGCAGTGGCTCACGCCTGCAATCTTCCCATGTTGGGAGGCTGAGGCGGGTGGATCATCTGAGGTCAGGAGTTGGAGACCAGCCTGGCCAACATGGTGAAACCCCATCTATACTAAAAATACAAAAATTAGCTGGGCGTGGTGGTGCACGTCTGTAATTCCAGCTACTTGGAAGGCTAAGGAAGGAGAATTGCTTGAACCCGGGAGGTGGAGGTTGCAGTGAGCCGAGATTGCACCACTGCACTCCAGCCTAGGCGACAAGAGCAAGACTCCATCTGAAGAAAACAAAAATATAAATAACTGATTAATATGTTAACAGATCTCATGGAAAAAATGGACAACATACAAGAACAGATGAATAATATAATCAAAGAGATTGAAACTCTAAGAAACAATAAGAAAGAAATGGTAAAAACCAAAAACACTGTAATAGAAGTAAAGAACACCTTTGATGGGCTCATTAGTAGACTGGTCACAGTCAAGGAAAAAGAGTCAGTGGGCAGAGGATATATCAATAGAAACTTCCCAAACTGAAAGCAAAAAGAAAAGAAATTTCAGAGATGGAACAAAATATCCCCAAACTGTGGGACAATTTCAAAAGGAGTAACATATGCATAATGGGAATGCCAGAAAGCAAAGAGAGAAAGGAAGAGAATAAATATTTGAATTAATAATTGCTAAGACTTTTCTAATATTAATGACAAACACCAAACTACACATCCAGAAAGCCCAGAGAACATCAAGCAGGATAAATGCCAAAAATCTCCACCAAGGCATATCGTATTCACACTGCAGAAAACCAAAGACAAAGATAAAATCTTGAAAAAAGCTGGAGGAAAAAACTCACCTTACCTATTGGTACAAAGATAAGAATTACACTAGATTTCTCTCCAGAAACTGTGCAAGTAAGAGAGTAGAGTGATATATTTAAAGTGTTGAAGGAAAAAGAAAAAAGCACAGAATTCTGTATCCATCAAAATTATCCTTCAAAAGTGAGGAAGATAGACTTTCTCAGACAAACAAAAATGGAGATAATTTGTTGTCAGTAGACCTGCCTTGCAAAAAAAAGTTTTATTTTATTTTCATTTAGAGACAGGGACCTTGTTGCCTAGGCTGGAGTGCAGTGGTGCCATCATAGCTCACTATAACCTTGAACTGCAGGGTTCAAGTGATCCTCCTGCCTCAGCCTCCCAGCTAATCAAAAAACAATTTTTTTTTAGAGATGGGGTATCACTATCTTGCCCAGGCTGATCTCAAACTCCTGGCCTCAAGAGATTCTCCTGCCTTAGCCTACCAAAGTGCTGGGATTACAGGCATGAGCCACCCTGTCCAGCCCCTCAAAATGTTAAAGGAGGTTCTTCAGAGGGAAGGAAAATGACATAGGTAAGAAACTTGGATTTACATAAAGGAAGAGCATTCAAGAAGGAATAAATAAAGAAAAAATAGGCTGGACCTGGTGGTTCACGCCTGTAATCCCAGCACTTTGGGAGGCCAAGGAGGGTGGATCACGGGGAGTTCGAGACCAGCCTGGCCAAGATGGTGAAGCCCCATCTCTACTAAAAATACAAGAATTAGCCAGGCATGATGGCACGTGCCTGTAATCCCAGCTACTGGGGAGGCTGAGACAGGAGAATCACTTGAACCTAGGAGGTGGAGGTTGTAGTGAGATGAGATCGCATCACTGCACTCCAGCCTGGGTGACACAGGAAAGCTCCGTCTCAAAAATAAATAAACAAACAAACAAATAAATAAATAAAATCCTTCTTTTTAAATTCATAACTGACCTAAAAGATAAGGGTTTGTTTAGGATAATAATAGCAACAATATGTTGGATAATCACAGCTCATGGATAAGCTAAATGAATTAAAGCAACGTCAAAGAGACGGGAGGGAGACACTGGGAATAACCTATTATAAAGTACCTGTGCTACCCATGAAGAGGTATAGTGTTATTTAAAAGTGGACTTGAATTAGTTAGAAATGCAAATTATAGAACAAACCCTTTTAAAAAAGTAACAAGGAAGCAAAATTAATATGCTAACAAAGGAGAAAAACTGGAATCATATTAAATGCTCAGTCAAAACCGCAAAAGGCAGAAAAAGAGTGGAAGATAAAAATAGGAACAAAGAACAAGGACATCAAAGAGAAGACAGCAACAAATATGGTAAACATTAACCCAACTGTATCAATAATCTTTGTACATGTAAATAATCTCAGTACACCAACTAAAGAAAGAGATTGTCAGAGAATTGATCAAAAACCAAGACCCAAGTATATGTTGTCTATAAGAAACCCACTTTAAATATAAACACACTTATAGATTAAAAGTAAAGGGCAGAGAAAGATAACCGTGTTAACCCTGATCAAAAAAAAAAAAAAAAAAAAGCTAGAGTAATTTCAGACAAAGCAGTTTTCAGAGCAAGTAAAATTATCAGAGATAAAGAAGGGCAAGACCAGGTGTGGTGGTTCATGCCTGTAATCCCAGCACTTTGGGAAGCAGAGGCAGACAGATCGCTTGAGCCCAGGAGTTTAAGACCAAAAAATAAAAAATAAAAAGAACGAGCATTACAAAAGGGTCAATTCTCCAAGAAGATATACAATACTTAAAGTGTATGCACCTAACAACAGAGTACCAAAATACATGTGGCAAAAACACAATAGAACTGCAAGGAGAAAGACTGGGCTCGGTGGCTCACGCCTGTAATCCCAGCACTTTGGGAGGCCAAGGTGGCTGAATCACCTGAGGTCAGGTGTTCAAGACCAGCCTGGCCAACATGGTGAAACCCCATCTCTACTGAAAATACAAAAATTAGCTGGGCATCATGGCGCATGCCTGTAATTTCAGCTACTTTGGAGGCTGAGGCAGGAGAATGGCTTAAACCCGGGAGGGCGAGGTTGCAGTGAGGAGAGATGGCACCATTGTACTCCAGCCTGGGTGACAGAGTGAGATTCCATCTCAAAAAACAAAACAAAACAAACAAACAAACAAACAAAAAAGACTGCAAGGAGAAATAGACCAATTCACTACTCTAGTTGGAGACTTTAATATTCTTCTATCAACCATTGGCAGAGCCAGCAGGCAGAAAATAGTAAGGACATGGTTGAACTGAATACCACTGTTAATCAATTGGATTAAATTAATATGTATAGAACATATCAGCCAACGACAACAGATTCTTCTCAAGCTCATATGGTACATGCACCAAAATAGACCATATCCTGGACCATAAAACACACCTTAACAAATTTAAGAGAAGAGATATCATACAATATACTCTCTCAGATCATAACGGAATTAGACTAGAAATCTATAACAGAAAGATAACTGGAAAATACCAAAATATTTGGAGATAAAACAGCACACTTCTGAATAACACATAGGTCAGAGAAGCCTCAAAAGAATGAAAAAATGTTTTGGACTACATTTAAATGAAAATACAACTGATCAAAATTTATGGGATGCAGCAAAAGCAGTGCTTAGAAAGAAACTCGTAGCACTGAATGCATGTATTGGAAAAGAAGAAAGATCTAAAATCAATAAGCCAAGCTTCTACTGTATAAAACTAAAAAAGAGCAAATTATATCCAAAGTAAGCAGAATAAAAGAAATAATAAAAATTAGAGCGGAAATCAATGAAATTGAACACAAGAAAATGACGGAGAGAAGCATGAAATCATAGAGTGATTCTTTGAAAAGACTGATAATATTGATGACCCTCTAGCCAGACCAACCAAGAACAAAGGTGAGAAAACATACATTATTTATCAATTTATTTTTGATACAGGGTCTTGCTCCGTTGCCCAGGCTGGAGACTTAAATTATTCATATCAGAAATAAAAGAGGGATCATCACCATTTATCTCAAGGACATTAAAAAGATAATAAAGGAGGCTGGGCATGGTAGCTCATGCTGTAATCCCAGGACTTTGGGAGGCCAAGGAGGGTGGATCACCTGAGGTCAGGAGTTCGAGACCAGCCTGGCCAACATGGTGAAGCCCTGTCTCCACTAAAAATACAAAAAATTAGCCAGGTGTGGTGGCAGGTGCCTGTAATCCTAGCTACTCGGGAGGCTGAGGCAGGAGAATAATGTGAACCCAGGAGGCAGAGGTTGCAGTGAGCTGACATCATGCCATTGTATTCCAGCCTGGGCAACAAGAGCAAAACTCTGTCTCAAAAAAAAAAAAAAAAGGATAACAAAGGAGTATTGCGAACAACTTGATGCCTATAAATTTGCTGGCTCAGATGAACTCGACAAATTCCTGGAAAAACACAATCTACCAAAACTCACACAAAGCCAAACAGGTAATCTGAATAGGCCTATATTTATCAAAGAAATTGTCTTGACAATTAGTAGCCTTTTAAGTAGAAAACACCAGGCCTGGATGATTCCACTGGTGATTTTATCAAATGTTTAAAAAAGAAATGGTACAATTTTTTTTTAACATTTCTTCCAGAAAATAGAAGCAGACAGAACACTTCCTAACTCATTTTACGACGCCAGCATTACTCTAGAACAAAAAACAGACAAAAATGTCACACAAAACAGACTTGTATCTCTTATAAACATAGATATAAAAATCCTTAATAAAATAGAAAATTGAATTCAAGAACATATAAAAAGAGTTGTATACCAAGGTCAAGTGGGATTTAGTGCAGGCATACAAGACTGGCTCAACATTAGAAAATCAATTGATGTAATCCAACATATCAACAGCTAATGAAAAACAATCACAGGATCATATCAATAGATGCAGAGAAAACATTAAAAAAAAGACACTCATTCATGATTTAAAAAATTATCAGCAAACTAGAAGTAGAGGGGATAATTCCTCAACCTGATGAAGAATTGCTACAAAAACCCTAAAACTAACATCATATTTAGTGATGAGAAACTAGATGCTTTTCCCCCAAGACTGGGAACAAGACAAGGATGTCTCCTGTCACCTATTCAGCACTGTGTTGGAAGTCCTAGATAATGCAGTAAGACAATAAAAGGATATTAACAGTAGACTAAATGGGAACAAAGAAATAAAACCGTCTTTGCTCACAGATAGCATAATTGTCTATGTAGAAAATCTTAAAGAATTGACAAAAACAAAACAAAACAAACCACAAGAACCTCCTAGAACCAATAAGCCATTTTGTAACAAGGGTGCAGGGTACAAGGTTAATATGCAAAAGTCAATTGCTCCTATATGCCAGCAATGAACAATTGAAATTTAAAATTAAAACCACAACACCATTTATATTAGAACTAAAAAAGTGAAATACTTGGCAGGGCACGGTGGTTCATGCCTGTAATCCCAGCACTTTGGGAGGCCAAGGCAGATGGATCAGTTGAGGTCCGGAGTTCCAGATCAGCCTGGCCAACATGGTGAAACCACGTCTCTACTAAAAATGCAAAAATTAGCTGGGTATGGTGGCACGAGTCTGTATTCCCAGCTACGTCAGAGGCTGAAGTGGGAAGATCCCTTGAACTCATGAGGCAGAGGTTGCAGTGAGCCAAGATTGTGCCACTGCACTCCAGCATGGGTGACAGAACTCTGTCTCAAAAACAAACAAACAAACAAAACTTATGTATAAATGTAACAAAATATGCATAAGAGCTATATGAAGAAGACTGCAAAATTCTGACGAAAGAACTCAAAAACTTAAATAAATGAATGTTCAATGGAACGAACATGGAACATTCATGAATAAGAAGACTCAACATTATTAAAATGTCAGTTCTTCCCAGCTTTCTCTACAGAGTTAATGCGATATCAGTCAAAATCCCAGGAAATTATTCTGTGGATATTGATAAACTGATTCTAAAGTGTTTGTTTATTTGTTTAGACACAGGGTCTCATTCTGTTGCTCAGGCTGGAGTGCAATGGCACGAAAATAGCTCACTGGAACCTCGAACTCCTGGTCTCAAGCAATCCTCCCACTTCAGCCTCCAAAATAGCAGGGGCTACAGGTGCACACTAACCATGACCAGCTAATTTTTTTTATATATATATATATATTTTTTTTTTTTTTTTTTTTTGGTAGAGAAACAGTCTCTATATTGCCCGAGTTGTTCTCAGCGCCCTGGGATCAAGCAATCCTCCCAGTTTGGCCTCCCAAAGTGCTGGGATTATAGGCGTGAGTTACTGCACCTGGCCCTGATTCTAAAGTTTGTATGGAAAGGCAGAAGACCCAGAATATCCAACACAATCCACATCAAGACTATAAAGCTCTACTTCATACACATGAACACTATTACAGTGATTAAGACAGTGTGATACTGGTGAAAGAGAATTAGATCAATGGGACAGAATAGAGAGCTCAGAAATAGACCCACACAAACAGAGCCAACCTTTGACAAAGGAACAAAGAAAATCCAATGGAGAAAGGATAGTTTTTTCAACAAATTGTGCTGGAACAACTGGACACCCAAAGGCCAAAACCAAAAATCTAGATACAGACCTTATGCCTTTCACAAAAATTAACTCCAAATGGATCATAAACCTAAATGTAAAACACAAAGCTATAAAACCATAAAAGATAACAAAGGAGAAAATTGAAATGACCTTCGATTTGGCAATGACTTTTAAAATACCACACCATAAATGAAAACAAAAACAAAAACCAAGAATAAAATACAATACCAAAAGCATAATCCATTAAAGACAAAAACTGATGTTTTACTTCATTAAAATTAAAAACTTCCACTCTGCAAAAGACACTGTTAAGAGAATTTTTTTAAAAAGCCACAAACTAGGAGAAAATATTTGCAAAACATGTATCTGACAAAGGACTTGTATCCAAAATACGCACATTAAAATTCAAGAATAAGAAAACACACAATTAAAAAATAGAGAAAAGATCTGAACAGACATCTCATCAACGAAAGTATACAGATGGTAAATAGGCATATGAAAAGATGCTCGACATGGTATGTCATTAGGGAACTGTGAATTAAAACGCCAATGAAATACTATTACACACTTATTGGCAACACAAAATGCTATAAAAAATGTAGAACAACAGGAACTCTCATTTATTGCTAGTGAGGATGCAAAATGGTACAGCTACTTTGGAAAACAGTATGGCAGTTTCTTACAAAACCAAACATAGATTGACCATAAAATCCAACATTTGCACTCATAGGTGTTAACCCAAATGAGCTGGAATTTATGTCCCAAAACAAAAGCCTGCACACAAATATTTACAGCCGCCTTATTCATAATTATCAAAATGTGGAAGCAACTAAGATGTCCTTCAATAGGTGAATGCATAAACCAACTGTGGTCATAAATACAATGAACTATTACTCGGTGATGAAATGAACTTTCAAGCGATGAGGAGACATGAAGGAAACTGAAATGCATATTTCTAAGTGAAAGAAGGTAATATGAAAAGGTTATATGCTGTATGATTGTAACTATACAGCATTCTGGAGAAAGAGAACACTCTAGAGACACGGAAAAAATGATCAGTGGTTGCCGAGGGTTCAGCAGGAGGGAGAGAGGGTTGAATAGGTGGGCCACAGGATATTTTGGGGGCATATTATTCTGTATCACACTGTGATGATGGATACATGATTTATTATGCATCTGTCAAAATCTATGGAATGTACAAAGAGTTAACTCTAGTGTAAAATATGCGCTTTAGTTAATAATGTATCCGTATTGGCCCATCAGTTGTTAACAAATGCAGCACACCCAATACGACATGCTAGGAGAAACATTGGGCGAGGGGAGGAAAGAAGGTTGTACATGGAAACTCTATGTAATTTTTTTAAATTTTAATTTCTGTTTTTTTGAGACAGGGTCTTGTTCTGTCACCCAGGCTGGAGTGCAGTGGCACAATCTCAGCACACTACAGCCTCTGCCTCCCACGCTCAAGTGATCCTCCTGCCTCAGCCTCCCAAGCAGCTGGAACTATAGGCATGCGCCACTGCACGGAGCTATTTTTTTTTTTTTTTTAAGACGAGAGTCTGGCTCTGTTGCCCAGGCTGGAGTGCAGTGGTGCGATCTCGGCTCACTGCATCCTCTGCCTCCAGGGTTCAAGCGATTCTCTTGCCCCAGCCACCGAGTAGCTGGGATTATAGGTACACACCACCATGCCCAGCTAATTTTTGTATTTTTAGTACAGACAGGGTTTTACCATGTTGGCCAAGCTGGTCTCCAACTTCTGACCTCAGGTGATCCGCCCACCTTCTCCTCCCAAAGTGCTGGAATTACGGGCACGAGCCACTGCACCCGGCCAAAACTCTACATAATTTCTGCAAAATTTTTCTCTAATCCTAAAACTGCTGTAAAAAATGAAGTCTATTTTTTAAAAATGAAATGATTGCTGAATGAGATGCTCTGAGGAAACTCAAGGGTAAGTTTTTCTGAAGATAAAGGAGTTGCAAACTGTAGAAGGATAGGAAAAATATTTTTCCTCTTTGGCTGGAGTGCAGTGGCGTGCTCTCGGCTCACTGCAACATCTGCTCCCCAAATTCAAGGGAATCTTCTGCCTCAGCCTCTCGAGTAGCTGGGATTACAGGCATGTGCCACCATGCCTAATTTTTGTATTTTCAGTAGATACAGGGTTTCACTGTGTTGGCCAGGCTGGTCTCAAACTCCTGACCTCAAGTGATCTGCCCACCTTGGCCTCCAAAAGTGCTGAGATTACAGACGTAAGCAACCATGCCTGACTGGAAAAATATTCTTTAAAAAAGTCATCAACAACAATGACAACAAAATAAAAGAACTCATTTAATTAGCTGAAAAGATATTAAGTGCTTAGGCTGGGCGCGGTGACTCATGCCTATAATCCCAGCACTTTGGGAGGCTGAAGAGGGAGAATAATTTGAACTTAGGAATTCAGGACCATCCCGGGCAACATAGTGAGATCCTGGCTGTACAAAAAAACTAAAAATTTATCCAGGCATAGCGGTAAGTGCTGGTAGTACTAGCTACTCGGGAGACTGAGATAGCAGGATTGCCCAAGTGAGCTGTGAGGGCACCAGTGCACTCTAGCCTGGGTAATAGAGCAAGACCCTGTTTCTAAACAAATGCAAAAACAAAAAAAACAAAGAACACAAATAAATTTTTAAAATCCCGGAAATTACGTAAAAATTTGGCAAATGAACTATTTTATTATGTTTAATTTAATAAAAACCGCTATGCCTTCTTTGGTTTTTCAGCATTAAGTAAAAGACTAGCTTACATTTTTAATTCTACTTGAATATGCTGTTTCTAGACTTACATAGGTTCCTTGCTAATCTAAAATGCTGATGTGTGACAGTTGACAATTTTCCATCCTCCCAGTTTGTTCTGTGAAACAGAAGATCCTTTGGTTAAAAGTTATAATTAAATGATACTCTATTATGATCAATCTTGATAGAGAGGTACAACTTTGTATGCAAAGTAACAAAATGTGTTTTTGTTAAGAAAAAAAGAACAGTTTTGTCCTGAAGTAAAATGCCTAGTTGTTCCAGAGTAGTAAAGATATCTGTGAAGGACGAAACCCGAATGGAAATAGGAAATAGCAGAAGGTTTGCAGAAAGGAAATTTTATTTAAGATAATAAAGCTTCTTCACTTATGAAAGAGTTAAGGTTCTTAGCGGGTGATCACCTTACCTTCTATGCTTGTTTTTAAATATTTTAAATGTTTTATCGCCACTTTCAAATGAGTAGCCAAATGTTATTCTTGTGTTCAATTCTCCAGACAATTTTGTTTGTTTCTAAGATTGACTCTCAAATGAAGTTGAATAACCTTCAGAATACCTTTTTACCTAAGACTACCTTTGAGATTTCCCAGAGGGCCCCTAGAAGGCCACAAGACTTGTTCTTTCACCTTATTTAAAATACAGGAGCCAGAAACAATTAGGATGATTTGATACATTGTTGTTAGGATTTTGTGGGAAGCTTGTCAGATCAGAAGAGATGCTTAGCCTTCTCTAGGTTAACTTGTGTAGGTAAAATGTTCAAACATTTCAGCACCTATATGTTCTATATTCAGAGATTTGTTAATTCTTCCATTGTCTATGGTCTGTTTCCTTTCGTTAGAGTCCTGGTGGTGCCCTTCCTGATGTTAGACAACAGTGGAATCATCAGTCATAATTCAGTTATCATTTAAAATGTTTATTTGGACACAATGTTTCCTCTTTAATTTGAATCTAGCCTCCTTCAGGCCAGTGCTTTTCTATTGGAGATGCACATCGGACATATCTATGGACTTTTATTAAAATGTAGATGTTTAGGACCTACTCCATACTTACTTACTGAATCTTTTTACTTGATATTCTTCATATAGTCTTGATATATTTTCTTATATGTTTGATATTTTCTTGGTATGTCATGTACATTATGTTTTTAGATAATTATATGTTATACTTCAAGATTTTTTCTCTGTAAAAATTATGGTTATCCATCTTTATAAATTAGATATAGTGTACATTATCTATTGAAACATGCTTAATCATTATAGACATTTTACCCAAAGCTTTTAGAATGCCTTCATTGTTTGTTTTGCATGCTATGGAAGCATCCAAATTTTCCTGTCAGTTTCATTGTTATGAAATGTTTCACTTTTGAAAGTTTTCAGGAATAAGTTACCCTCAACCGGTTTAAGTCTGTGTCACCTGCAGATACTATTTGTTTTGCCCCCAGTGCTTTCTTAAACCCTCCAGAGTTTTTGTCTTCAACAAAGAACTATTTCAGAACCCTAGTTGGAAGGACTCTGTTAGGTAATGACTAGCATGCTGGTGAAACTCTTAAAGAGTTGATCATGTCCTTCAACTCAAGAGACATAAACCATCCTAAAATTACTAGAAAACCATTCCTATTGGTGACCTCAAGCTAAAGATTCTTAGGAGACCTCCCAAAGCAGACAGCCTCAGATGTAGACAGCTTATGCCGAAGATCTACAGCTTATGCCCAAGTCTGCAGATTGCTATTCTATAATCGATATTCCTCTGTTTCCTATTCTTTTACCTACCTCCTATCCTCTCCCTGACTTAAGGCCACTTTAGTTATGTAACTTACAAGACTTATATTTTTAATATTTCTGTTTACATCCTTAATCACTCGTTGGTATGAGTTTAGTACCCAGCTACAGCTAACCCATGAACTGTCTAGAGTGCACATTTTTCTTCAGGAGCCACCCAGTTTAATTTGGTTCCAGTTCCTTTTAAGAAATCAGTTGGTTTCCTGGGTAACTGGACTCAACCACTGGAAGACTTTTTAGATGGCAACTCTGCAATAGGTCGGGGTGGAGGGGGAGAAATCCAAAAGCTTCGTCATGTCCTAGAAGGGCCCTGCCTCCATGAAACACTACCTGGGGACCTTTTGTGAGAGCTAGTCTTTGTGACCAGACTTTCACTGACAGAATTACAAGCGGATTGAGGAATAGGTGGTATATTTTTGGAGACTGTCTACTTTCAAAGATCTTACAAGTAAGACATCAGTTTTGTTTTTTCCTCCTCCTTCTCCTCTTCTTCCTTCTTCCTCCTTCCTCCTCCTTCTTTTTCCTTCTACTTTCTTCCTTTTTCCTTCTTTCCTCCTCCTTCTCCTCCTCCTTCTTCTTTCTTCCTTCTTCCTTTCCTCCTCCTCCTTCTTCCTCTTCTTCTTCTTCCTCTTCCTCTTCTGTTTGCTTTAGATCTACTTAGTGATCTCAAAACTACACAATTACCTGCTTGACACCAAACTATTCGTGATGAATGGTACCAACAGTTTACAGCATTATTTGACGATCCCATAGGAGTATTCTGGCCAAAACCAGATGACTGAATGGCCCCCAGTGACGGATACTGGATAAGGAACAGAAGCCTCTTGACTTACTCACAAACAAGACAGGAACTTCTTACCTTTGTAAACTAATACCTACTCTCAGAATTGTCTATGATATCATCTATTAATTTGTTCTCTAGTAAAATGAGATCAGTAGATAGTTCATTGAAGAAGGAGGAAAACTGGGCCCTGGTTTGAGAACTGAAATCCTAAGTACCCTAGGGGTATTCTAGATTTCTTTCTTCTCCCCTCAAGACACTTCTTTTCATACTTTATGTATGTATGCATGCCTTTATGTGTATATGTATTCATTTATTTTTGAGACAGGATCTTGCTCTATCACCTAGAGTGAAGTGTAGTGGAGCCATCATAACTCATTGTAGCCTCAAACTCCTGAGCCCAAGAGATCCTCTCATATCAGCCTCCTGTGTAGTTAGAACTACAGGTGTGTGCCACCATGCATGTCTAGTTAATTTTTTTTTTTTTTTTGTAGAGACAGGGGTCTCATTATTTGCCCAGGCTGCTCTTGAACTCCTGGCCTCAAGTGATCCTCCTGCCTCCACCTCTTGAATAGCTAGGACTACAAGTATGCGCCATCATGCCTGGTCAATTTTTAAATTTTTTTGTAGAGATGGAGTCTTGCAATGTTGCCCAGGCTGGCCTTGAACTCCTGGCCTCATGTGATTTTCTCATCTTGGCCTCCCAAAGTCCTGGGATTACAGGTGTGAACCACTGCACCCAACCTTCATTTCATAATTTACAAGAGATCTGGATAGTAGGGTAAATGTAGCATGCTGTGGTTGAGAGAATAGCAGATGATTTAGACAATGTCGGTAAGGCCATAAAACTCATTTGTCAAGAGGTTTATGAGATTGGGTGGGTGGTGGTCCAGAACAGAGCTGCCTTAGATAAGATATTGATCTCCCAAGGCAGGGAATGTGTGCTGTTTTAGAGGAAGAATGCTGTACTTACATTCCTGCAGACCTCTCTGAAATCTTTAATATTACTAAAAAGATCTAGGAAGTAAACAAAGAAATCAGAAATTGGGTAATTTGATGAGTAACCTCATATTTGGTTACATGGACTCCAGATTCGGGATGAGATCTACTTTCTTGTTTAGTCGGGGCACTCTTAGCTCCCAGCTGAGAAGTAGATTATACAGACTCTGATGATAATCCTTCTCTTAGTATTTGTCTGTGTGCCAGCATTCAGAGGTGGCATCTCCAGAGTTTTAAATGCTGCTGCACTGCTGCCATTATTCTAATCATCCAGCAAGGGTTATCCACTAAGGAGAACTGGAAAATCTGGCTGGGCGCGTTGGCTCATGCCTGTAATCCCAGCACTTTGGGAGGCAAAGGCAGGTGGATCCTTGAGGTCAGGAGTTCGAGACCAGCCTAGCCAACATGGTGAAACCCTATCTCTACTAAAAATACCAAAAAAAAAAAAAAAAAAAATCAGCTGGGCATGGTGGCGAGCGCCTGTAGTCCCATCTGCTTGGGAGGCTGAGGCATGAGAATCACTGGAACCCAGGAGGCGGAGGTTGCACTAAGCCGAGATCATGCCACTGCACTCCAGCCTGGGTGACAGAGAGAGACTCTGTCTCAAAAAAAACAAAAAAATAGAACTGGAAAATCTGACATGCAGGTTGAAACAGTTGCCACCAGAAGCTGGATGTGAAACAACTGTTAACAGACAATTGATATGAAATGATGACCCCTCAAATACTGGTAAATATCTAGATTGACATACTGATGGCTTTTCCTTCAGCTTGGGCTGAAGAATGACCACAAGGAGAAATTGAGAACTTAAACCATCTTCCCTCACACTGAGTCTGGACACAGACAGCCCAGCTACACCTTAGTGTCTGTATTAAGATGACTTTGTGCTACGCCTCTGCTTCATGAGCGTGTCTTTATTTTTCTAGGCATCTCCTACCCAGGCAAATGTTGATTGTTCATTACAGGATTTTCCCAAAGACCTGTCAATTCTTCAATTTGGGCTCTAAGATTCTTCGAATGCCTCACCTCAAAATCCTGGCCATGCTGTTTATTGTGGACTATTATGTTGTGATTCTTACCCAATCTCATTCCAGTTCTCACTTTGAAAGACCTGCCTTCAATCAAATTTCCAATTCTCAGTAAGTTCTGGCCTTACCTTCCCCTCTGTAAGATACTGCCAAAGCTTTGCCTGCTATAGGCAATAAATCAGCTTTGTCTTATCAACAGGTTGTGGGGTGTTAGGGAGCCAGCTTTGGACAATAACGTAGATAAATGTATTTTGTTTTTATTTTATTTTATTTTATTTTTGAGACAGAGTCTCACTCTGTCACCCAGGCTGGAGTGAAGTGGTGAGATCTCAGCTCACTGCAGCCTCTACCTCCCAGGTTCAAGCAGTTCTCCTGCCTCAGCCTCCCGAGTAATTGGGATTACAGGTGTGTGCCACCGTGCCTGGCCTTGTATTTTGTTTTTGAAAAGAAAAACACAAAATACTAAATACTTAGTATATTACTAAATATACTAAGTATAAAATACTAAAAATACAAAAATTAGCCAGGCGTGGTAGTGCTCGCCTGTAGTCCCAGCTACTCGGGAGGCTGAGACAGGAGAATTGCTTGAACCTGGGAGGCAGAGGTTGCAGTGAGCCAAGATGCGCCACTGACTCTAGCCTAGGTGACAGAGTGAGACTCTGTCAAAGAAAAGAAAGGAAGGAAGGAAGGAAGGAAGGAAGGAAGGAAGGAAGGAAGGAAGGAAGGAAGGAAATGGTGGACTAAAGAGAAAAGACTGTAAAAATACAGAAAGAGAAAGGGAGTGATAAATTATCGTCGGGATGGTTGGAAATGCTTCACAAAGAACTGATGTTTATGAAGGAGACTAGAAGATACCTTCCCAAAATATGCCTCTTCGGCATAAAGATTATTTGAAGCTGAAGGTAATTACATATGTGTCGCTCCTTTCCCCTTTCGGACTAAAAGCAGGACGTATATTTCCATTTGGAAGGGGTCTCCCTCTCCTATACTTGGAAGATAACTACTCTAGAGACAGCTCTTAGCACCTGAGAAGACTCTTACCTGCTTAACAAACCTTACTAAGTAACACTTATTTACCATACATTTCCTAGTCACCTTCCGTAACTTACCCAGAAGCCCCAAAATGCTTTTCCTTTGTCAAGCCTCTTCTCCACACTCTATCACCCTTTAAGATGATATTTACCTCTAAGATGGTATATAAGCCCCAAATTCTAACCACCTCCTTGAGTCATCTTCCTTGTGAACACTCATTTGTACATATATAATCCAATCCTTTTTCCCCCTCTTGTTGATCTGTCTTTTGTCAGTTTGATTCACAGAGCCTGTAGTCACTGAACTTAGGAAGGTAGAGGAAAAAAATTCTCCTCTCCAACACTTACTCTGAATCTTTTTTTTTTTCAAATAAGAAAAATTTTTAATCAAACATGAGACTAATGGAAAGAACTCACATATCAATATGGGGGAGGACACAAAGACTGTTAAGCAAAACTTATGAACAGGTAAGTTACTAATGGGGAAATGCAACTAGGAAACGGGAAAATGCAGTTTTACTAATGATCAAAACAAATTTAAAATAAATCAATAATGAGATTTCAAGTCTTGTTTATGGTATTAGGTTTTTAAAATTTTCCATCCAGGACTAATGAGACTTGTTAAAATGTATATTTATTACTGGTAGCAATAAAAATTGTAATGCAGCTCTTTATGCAGTTTGGCAATATGTAACAAGAGCTTTACAATACTTTCTTTTTTCTTTACTTTCTTTTTTTTTTTTTTTTTTGGTTTTGAGACAGAGTCTTGTTCTATTGCCCAGGCTGGAGGGCAGTGGTGCGATCTCGGCTCACTGCAACCTCAAGCTCCTGGATTCAAGAGATTCTTGTGCCTCAGGCTCCCAAGTAGCTGGGATATAGGTGTGCGCCACCACACCTGACTAATTTTTGTATTTTTAGCAGAGAAGGGGTTTCGCCATGTTGGCCAGGCTGGTCTCAAACTCCTGAGCTTAAGTGATCTGCTCGCCTCGGCCTCCCAAAAGTGCTGGGATTACAAGCGTAAGCCACCATGCCCAGCCTAAAAATACTTTCTGATCTATTAATTCCACCTGTAGGAGTCAACCCAAGCCCAAGAATCTTCAATGCAACATTATTTCTATTATAAAAATGAGAAATAACCTAAATATTCAGTAATAGAATAATGCTTGATTAACCTGTGATTTATCTACTGTGTGAAATATTTTACAGCTCAATTAAAAATAATTACGATGAAGTCTTTAATACATACCTAGGGGCTACTCTGAATCTTGAAGGATGAATAGGAGTTTGCCAAGAGAAGAAGTGGGTAGAGAAATGGAGGGGGTGATTGTGGTAGCAAGTTAGGAGGATTCCAGGCAGAGGAAACAGGGGATTGAGGGGCCCCAGCAGAAATGCCAGGGAGTCTGGGGCATAGGTGACCAAGGCAGAGCTGTGTCCCAGGTGTGTTCTGGTGTGGGAGGCAGGAGGAGAGGGGAATGCACCCACAGGGAACTGGGTTGAAATCCGGAGGGTAAGGGTGTGATAACGGAGCATGTTTGCTGGGGCAAGGTCTGCATCAAAGGGTCACACTAGCAACATGGAAGAAGGTGATGTGGGGAGGGTAACACTGCACTGCGGTTGCTACAGGGAAGGTCTTGTGAGCATATTAGCTGTGATTGCTGCACTTATTTTAAAGGCAAAAAGAGGCACCAACACGGGTGTGAAGCCATCATTAATAATCTCCTTTTTTTTTTTTTTTGTTTTTTAGACAGAGCCTCTCTCAGTCACCCACGCTGGAGTGCAATGGCGCCATCTAGGCTCACTGCAACCTCCGCCTCCTGAGTTCAAGCGATTCTCTCACCTCTGCCTCCCGAGTAGCTGGGACTACAGTCATGCACCACCATGCCTGGCTAATTTTTATATTTTTAGTAGAGACGAGGTTTCACCACATTGACCAGGCTAGTCTCGAACTCCTGACCTCAAGTGATCTGCCCACCTCAGCCTCCCAAAGTGCTGGGATTACAGTCATAAGCCACTGTGCCTGGCCATCTCCATGTCTTTGAGACTCAGTTTAAATGCTGAGGTTACTGCCGGGATTGATGAGACAACTGGCATAGGTGCATTGAAAAGTCTTGCGGCCAGGCGTGGTGGCTCATACCTGTAATCCCAGCACTTTGGGAGGCTGAGGCAGGTGGATTATGAGGTAGGAGTTTGAGACCAACCTGGCCAAGATGGTGAAACCCTGTCTCTACTGAAAACACAAAAATTAGCCGGGCGTGGTGGCGTGCACCTGTAATCCCACCTACTTGGGAGGCTAAGGCAGGAGAATCACTTGAACTGGGGAGGCAGAGGTTGCAGTGAACTGAGATCACACCACTGCACTCTAGCCTGGGCAACAGAGCAAGACTCCATTTCAAAAAAAAAAAAAAGAAAAGAAGAAAAAGGAAAGAAAAGAAAAGAAAAGAAAAGTTTTGTGTGCTATTTGCAGGAGTGAGCTAAGAGAACCTGTCCTGTATTAATCATAGAGCAGGTTTCCTTAGCCCACTCCTGCCCCAACCTTTTCCTTCTTCTCACTCCCTATGGAAAACCAGTCTTTGATAAGACGACATAAAGAAATACTATTTTTGCATAACATCCAAGGTAGGAAGCTAGTCAGTGTTAGCCAGTGAGGAATGATTTGTCTTACAAATGCTCCTCCCCCTGTTGGAAAAGGGACAGAGCAAAACAAATATTATCACAGCCATGACCCCTAAGAGAGCTCTAGCACTGAGCCCAGCACCCAGAAAGGGCAGAGAAGCAGAGATCAAGGCAAGGGATCACGGAAAAGGTTCCCTGGGCTCCCATAAAGATCAGCTCTATGTTGCTTGAAAGGACTGAATGGGAATGTCATTGTTTGCATCCTCTTGTGAGTTCTCTCTGTGTCCTCAGTCAGCTAATACAATGGTTTTCATTGTGATAATGAACTACACCAAGCACCCTTCCTAGCACCATAGATACAATTTGGTGTTACACTTTTTTTTTCCCGAGCTGTAATTCCTACTGTAATTTAGTTCTCCAACTGAACAAAATTCACATGCAATGTGGAAAACAAACCAGAATTTGCCCTTCAATCTTCCCCAGACCACTTTTACATAGAAAATCAGCTGCTTTTTCCTCTTTCATAATCAGTTTTCAACAGACTCCACATAATGCATAATTTAGGAGCTGGAAAGGCAGCTGTCTTGCTAGGAAGGCCTCCAAGCCCAGCACACGCTCTCCTAAACGTAACAGGCCTCTTCCTGTGTAGCACCTGACTCCGTCAGAGAATTCACAGTGCAAAACACAGGCTGAGGAGAGGCTGCGGCCGCCCTCCAGTCCAGTCATTTCAACAGTTCAGTGCATTTACCAAATGATACAGGAAGAGGGAGAGTTCTCATCCTTCTTTTCAACGAACACAGTAACAAACTGTAGCTATTCTGAGAAAAGAACATTGTATTCTTAAGCTTTTATTCCCTCCTGGTAGAGTATAAACGGAAGGATGAGGCTATCAGGTCCCGTCGCAGGTGACTCCAGAGGAGATTTAAAATGGAAAGCTTCATGGGGCTGGGTTTCAGTTAATTTAATATATTCTCAATATTTAACTTTACTGCACCCCTTCACCACTTAGATCTGTGAAGTGAAAATTCTGACCCATTTCCTGTGTTCTATGGGAAAGGGAAAATGGCAGAGGCGACGTGGAATATTTCAGTAGGAAAGGGTTTGTGTGTTAGGCAAAATGGTCTTCCATTTCAGTCCTACTCAAGGACTACTGCTCACAGGGGAGTCCCGCACGGCACAGCCCTGCAGCGGAGGCAGAGGGAGGCCAGGCTAGGCGCGGAAGGGACAACATCTGGATGACAACGAGAGGAGTGGAGTGTGGAGAACCAGCCCGAGCATCCTACAGGCGGTGGTCACCACAGGAGCACCGCGGCCCGACCCCTGGGAGGAAGATTTCTCGTCTGGCCACCCTGGGGCATGGAACTTTCTCAGGTTTGGTCCGACATCTTTGGATTGAGATAAAGAATGGATGAGGCAGGCTGGTGGGGTAGGAAGAAGGGACAGTGGCTGAGGCAAGTTCCGGGATGGGGGCCAGGAAGGGCTGTTGAGATGCCACAGCAGAATCCCCTGTCAGCCTCTGCCCAGCTCCTCCATGTCTCCTGCTCCTGGGTCTCTCCCCTTGTAACAGAGCTGCCTCACTGAGACTCAGGCTCCCGACAACCAGGCAGCAGCGGGTCACAGGAGGGGAAAGGGCAGACGAAGGGGCTCCTGGGGCCAGCTCCCCACTGATGGCGTGCCAGATAGGGCCTTCCCTCCCAGATAGGGCCTTCCCTCCCAGAATGGGGGAGGAGGAAGATCTCTTCCAACCCCCCAGAACCCCACTGCTCCCCGAGGTTCTGGTTTCTTGCCTACTAGGGTTGGGTGCAGGACCCAGCCCTGCCTGGGATGTGAAGGGGAAGCAAACAGCACCACATCCATAATATTTTGTGATATGAAGATGCCCAGCCTGTGAGTGTGGCTTCTGCCCCTCTCCTCTGAACCCTCAGTCTCAACCAAGGGTTTTCTCTCCACCTGTGGCTTCCTTGGGCTCTCCCGCTTCTCTTGGAGCAAGTTGGCTCCCTCGCCAGCTCACGGGAGAGCTGTGGTCACATTCCCAACGGGAAGGTGATGGAGCACCCATTATGGCAGCTACTTGTTGGAGGTTAAGAGTGTTCGCCCTGGAGTCCGGCAGCCTGGATGTGGGTCTGGCCACACCACCCACCAGAAGCCTGCACGGAGCTTCCTGCCCTCTGTCTGGTGAAGGTTCACTGCTTCCCAAGGCTCAGCTCAGAGTGTCACTAACCCTGGGAGTCTCCCCTGACACCGAGTGCTAAGTAGCACCTTCTCTGAGTGGTACTCTGCCCTCTCCCATGTTAAACAGCTTGCCTCCCAGGAAGGCTCCGTGCAGGGTGTTGAATGAGAGGGAAGGAGATGAAGGAGAATGTCAGATGGGTAGCTGGACTGTTGGGCTGGGCAGAGGGCACCCAGGCACAGCAGGCTCCCCAGAGACCCACCACCCCATCTCACCTGTGCGTGGAGAGCCGCTCCTCGCCCGCCCTTTCATTCCAGCTTGTGCTGTAAGAGACAGGATTGCTGACAAATGGCTGACCTCCGGTGAGTCCCCCTCCCTGTAGCCCCCCGGTCACTGTGGGACCCCTCAGCTGGTTTGTGGCTGCCTCAAACTGGGACCCAGCTCCAGTGGTTTTGCTCAGCAAATTATAGAGTCCCCTGCCTGTGACATTGCTCTGATACTGTCAGTCATGAGGTCAGAACATCCCCCACCCCCTGCCCTGGACAGAGACAGAGACAGATAGAAATCTGCTGAGGGGCTGGCTCCGAACAGGCAACCCTAACTGAGACAACAGAAGGCTGAGAGGCCCCAGCAGGCTCTGAGGAACACGCAGCGGCCGGGACAGTCTCCAGTGCTGGCCTGAACACAGGCGCGGTGCACAGGTTGTCTTGAATCCTTCCAGTAGCCCTGCAAGGAGGTCATGACTATCCCCATCTCATGCACAAGGACCAGAGAGGCTGAATAACCAGCCGAGGTCTCTCAGCACGCAGGGGGCAGGCCCTGGAGTCAAACCCAGCTCCTCCCTATGCCTCTTAAAGACCACGTGTGCTTCCCCCATCCCCTGCTGCTGCCCAGGAACCCTGTGGGCGGGACACGCAGGATCAAGACGTGGACTCACCTTCCTCTTTCAGGCCCTTTACCTGGTGGCTCATGGTGAGCAGGGCTGCCGGGGTCCCGCACAGGCTCACGCAGCGTGCTTACGCATGCACGCCTTCAGCCTGGGCCGCTTTCCTCCCTCATGGTGGCTGGCCTCCCCTCCTAGACCTGACAGCAGCCAGGGCTTCTTGGTTTGAGATTGAATGTAGAGGTGGATGAAGTTTGCAGGAGAGAGACGGGTAAAGGAAGGCGGTGAGTTCCCGGCCCATCAATCCGGCCACACACTCCTCTTCTCAGGTTTCCCGGCAAAGCAGCAGCGTAGCCTCACATTTCAGGCATCACTTATACATGAGGGGCCCTGGAGGGGCTAGGAGCTGCAGGCTCATCTCCCGGCAATGATGCCACTGGCACTCTAGCCAGAGGAGGTGTGAGGAGCATCCCAGGCCCTCTCCCATTATCTTGAGTCCCTAACTGGGACAAAGCACCAGGGAAATTCTGGATGTTTGTTTAAGTTATTACTTGGGCTTCTGTTTAAAGTACAGATTCTGGCATGTGGTCATTCACACCTGTCATCTCAGCACTTAGGGAGGCAGAGGCAGGAGGATTGCTTGAGCCCAGGAGCTCAAGACCAGCCTGAGCAACATAGCGAGACCCCATCTCCACAAAAAGAAAAACAATAATAATAAATTTTAAAAAATAAAATGCATATTCCCAGCAGTGGCACTGGGTGTTGGAATCAGTCAGTCTGTGCCAGGCCCCAGGAGCCTGCACTGTGAATCCTGCTGCAGGAGTCCCGAGACCACACAGATGAATGTTCCCGCCCCACTTAAAGCTTTTAAGCTTTTCTCTTTGTCCCTCACCTTGCTCTCTGACCCAACTGGTTCCTGCAGCCCCCACCCCCTCCCTCAGCAGCTTTTCCTTCCCTGGCTTCAGGGAGGCACAGATTTGGCTGCTTTGAAAACCATCACCAAAGCGTCAGAGGGACCCTCTGGAAGACATTCACAAGGCTTCAGAGTGTGGAGTTCTTAACCTGGAGTCCCTGGAACCCCCAGAGCTGTGGATGGAATTCCGTGAGTTTGTGAATAGTGATGGAGAAAATATTACACCTTCACTTTTCCTAGTCTCAACTGAGATTTAGCATTTCCCTCAATCACGAATGTAAGCAGACATGTGATTTTTGTGCCAGCGAGTCACAGATATTTTATTCCCCCATTAAACCAATGAGGTTGCCTCAAAATATCTTACACGTTATCACAACTTCAAAATTATAATAGAGACCTGCCATGAAATCTTATTTAATTAGGAAGCATATATTGTCATTATATGAAAGATATTTAAAGTGATTTTGATGCCTATTTCAGGATCATTGGTCTCCTTTGTAATCCTAGTGTTTTATTTTATGGATTTAAAGTCTATGTTCTGAAAAGTGGTCTGTGGCTGGGCACGGTGGCTCACGCCTGTAATCCCGGAATTTTGGGAGGCCAAGGCAGGCGGATCACCTAGGGTTGGGAGTTCGAGACCAGTCTGGCCAACATGTTGAAACCCCATATCTACTAAAAAAATGCAAAAATTAGCCGGGTGTGGTGGGATGTGTCTGTAGTCCCAGCTACTCAGGAGGCTGAGGCAGGAGAATTGCTTGACCCAGGAGGTGGAGGTTGCAGTGAGCTGAGATTGCACAACTATACTCCAGCCTGGGTGACAGAGTGAGACTCTGTCTCAAAAATACAAATAAATAAATAAATAAATAAATAAATAAATAAATAAATAAATATGAAAAGGGGTCTACGGACCTTACCAGGATGCCAAAGGATTTTATGACACAACAGAATCAAGAGCCTGCCCCAGGGCAAGTCTCCTGTGGGTGTCAAGGACAGACCTGGCCTCTGATCATGCCCATGTACTTTCTCAGGGGTCAGGAATAGGAGTGCCTGTCTCCATGCAACCTTGGTGAGGGAAGGGGCAAAGGAACTACCTCTAAAATGCACATGCAACAGTTCATCTCAAGCTTTTAAGCTTTTCTCTTTGTCCCTCACCTTGGTCTCTGACCCAACTGGTTCCTGCAGGGCCTCCCCAGTCCCCAGGGCATGAGGCAGTGAGAGGATCTCAGTTGCATTCTCTGGCATCCACACTGCAGGACGGCAGCAGCGAATCCCTGTCTCCACCAGGGCCATCCCAGTGCAGGGCCTCCATTCATGTGAGAAGCAGCATGGGCAGCTGTGCAGCCACAGGACAGCCTGGCCCAGAGGACTGGTGAGCAAGGTTCCTGCCAGGGGTGCCCCAAGTCCTCTCCTCTGATGAGTGAGGACCCCCAGCAGCCCTTTGCCCTGCTCTTGTTCTCTGTTGCCAGAGGAGCAAGACTTTCTACAACACCTTCATCTCTGGAGAGACATTCCCTCCAGATGGGACTATCAGATTCCCTTGTACCTGACTGTCCACGCTGTCGATAACTCCACTTTTCTCCTTCTCACAGATAACAATGAGCACCCACTAGGGTCAGAGCCAGTTTTTGGTTCCGGGGATTCATCAGCAAACGAAACAGAGACCCCTGTCCTCAGGGGCTGATGTGTTTTTGCTGTCTGTTGGCTGGGTTTAGCCCTTAGTGTCTGAAGGAGTGATCTAGGAATTGGCAGATTTCTTCTCTCTCACAACAAACCCTGCTTTCCACAATTATTTCTATAGAATTCAGAAATTCAAGTTTGGAAGTCAGATGCTGAACACAGAGTATTTTGCCTTTTCCTTTACACGCCACTTAGATCAATTCCAATGCTTCCTGAGATAAATACATGTTCAGGCAAGAGGGAGCAGGTCTCGTATCGGAGAGCGCGAGAAAGAAAATGACAGTGATGTCTTAAAATTATTGTCCTTGTGGCATGTGTGTTACGCACTGCTCTGTGCTAGGTCCTGCCCAGGGCACTCTTGCCCCAACCTCTCTATTCCTCACAACAGCCCAATGAGACAGTGTTGTCACCGCCATGTATCAGATGGAGCAAATGAAAAAATGCAGAGCCCTTGTGTCTCCTGGACAGGTCTGTGACAAGAGATCAATTGAGTCTGGGTCTGGAAGTTGAGATATGTGGCTTTGACTTGGGTTGACCATTCAATCCCCAAGTGCCTTCTTGTGAAGGTCACTTCTGGGCTGTGGTTTCCTTGTTCTGGGTTAGATTCTGTAGTGGATACTGCCGGTGATCTTCCCAGATTCCTCTCAGAGCAAGTGCACCCATCCCCCAGGGCTAAGGCACATAGTGGACCCCTTCTATGGAGGAGAATTGCCCTTGGCCGAGCAGGGGCTGCTGAACCCTGAGGTAACCCCGTCACCATCCCCGGGTTAGCCTACAGTCACAGATGGATGGACAAGGAGGTATGACAGCCCAGCCTTTGTCAAAAAGGGAACAATTTATTGATGTCATTTGCATCCCAGAGTTTCCTGTGAGATCAGCCAGAAGCTGGACTCCAGTGGGGTCTTTGCTCATCCCCTTCCCCTGCCCTGTCCTGCTTCTTGCCTCTTCTCCTGAGAGCACCCCCACCCCCTGCCTGCCCCATCTCAGGCTCTGCTGTTAGGGAACCAGGCCTAATGTTGGCTTTTCTAAAAAGGCAGCTGCTCGTCCTCCCACATAGGCTGGGGCAGGAACTGAGGGAGCCAGGCTGGTGGGGATGAAGGGCAGGGGCGGGGGGCGGGCAGGGATGCTGATGCTCACTCAGACCAAAGGGGAGACAAGGTCCAAGAGGAGGGTGGGACAGGCCTGAGCACCACTAGGCTGGCCCATCTGCTTGGACATAGAACCCAAGGTGTATCTCTGAAACAAATGCAAGGATTCTATAACATGTCTGTCCTTCTAGCCTCCAATGACTATTAGGATTCTACTGCTTTTTCCCCAGTCCTCACTCACCCACCCCCAGGGGTTAGTAATACAAGCAGCAGAGAGGCCTAAATAATTTGCAGGGCCCAGTGGAAAATGAAAATGTGGGGTCCCTTGTCCAAAAAGCAAGAAAAACAAACAGTTAAAGGTACTAAAATATAAAGCCTTTCTCTTTCTGCTATTTAATGTCATTTTGAGAAAACTCAAAATTTTAAATTATTTGCAAGCATCCCATTGTTCATCTGTACATTGAGCAATAACCAGGTTTCAGTGCAAGTATAAGAGTACTTGACTCCTATGTGGAGTCACTGAAATGACGCAATTTGTATTTTGTAGCTTGTACATGTGCAGGATTTCAGGCTTATCAGGACTGTAGAAATGCTGCACAAAGCTAACTCAATGGTTTTACTTCACATCTTGACACGTGCATATTCTACCAATGTTCCCTGCCTTTGGCTTACTGATGAGTAAAAAAGAACTGAAAAAAACAGGAATTATGGGTTGCTCTATCTTTTCCTTTTCTTCCGGGTCATTATTGTCAGCCTATGTGGTTGGCTAATCCAGGGAAGTAACTTGAATGAAAAAGAATAGGGTAGGGTCCCTTAGTTGTCATGCTTCTTAGAACACCACTGCCTTCTTTTAGTATTTGAAGCAAGTTCTGGATTAAATGGGAAGTGTAGCCCCTCTGGGCTGGAAGCATTCCTACATCTTTAACCACAGATATTACACCACTGCCTTGTACTGGCTTTGAGTCTTGCTTTGAGCCCATGCATCATGGGCCCACTGGAATTATGTGCTCATGGGGCATCATATATGGGATATGCAAACAGGGCAGCATATGTTCATATCTCCACTGCTCATGTACACACCTCATTGTCCCATTGACTGCCCCTCCTCCTTCTCCTTCTCTCCTCCTCCTCCTCGTCCTCCTCCTCCTTCTTCTTCCTTCTTCCTTCTTCCTTCTTCTTTCTTCTTCTTCACAGGCTCAGGCTAGAATGAAATGGCATGAACATGGTTCACTGCAGCCTCAACATCCTGGACTCAAATGATCCTGCTGCTTCAGCCTCCCAAGTAGCTGGAACCACAAACAAGCACCACTAAGGCCAGCTAATTTTGTGAGTTTCACTCTGTTGCCCAGACTGGAGTGCAATGGCATGATCTTGGCTTACTGCAACCTCTGCCTCCCAGGTTCAAGCGATTCTCTTGCCTCCCAAGTAGCTAGGATTATAGGCATATGCCACCCACACCTGGCTAATTTTGCATTTTTAGTAGAGATGGGGGAGATGGGGTTTCACCATGTTGGCCAGACTGGGCTTGAACTCCTGACCTCAAATGATCAGCCCACCTCGGCTTCCCAAAGTGATGAGATTACAGGCAGGAGCCACCACACCTCGCCCAATTAAAAACTTTTTTTTTTAGAGATGGGTCTCACCGTGTTGCCCAGGCTGATTGTGAACTCTCTAGCTTATGCAGTCCTCCTGCCTCAGCCTCCCAAAGTGCTGGGATTACAGGCATGAACCACCATGTCCAGCCCAAAAGATAAAAATTCTTAAGAATTTCACTATAGGCTGGGCACGGTGGCTCATGCCTGTAATCTCAGCACTTTGGGAGGCCGAGGCGGGTGGATCACCAGAGGTCAAGAGTTCGAGACCAGCCTGGCCAAGATGGTGAAACCCCATCTCTACTGAAAATACAAAAATTAGCTGGGTAGATATGCCTGTAATCCTAGCTACTTGGGAGGCTGAGGCAGGAGAATCCCTTGAACCTGGGAGGTGGAGGTTGCAGTGAGCCAAGATCACGCCACTGCACTCCAGCCTGGGCGACACAGCTCCGTCTCAAAAAAAAAAAAAAAAAAAAAAAAAAAAAAGAGTTTCACTATAGTGTCAGCACAGTATTAGACCAAGTACAGGGCGCTTCTGAGTGCGGAACCATGAGCAGCCACGCGCAGGCTGCACACTCAGGAAGCCCACCCTTCAAGACAGCCACAGCTGAGAGTTACCTGTCACTGCCTTTCTGCCAGGCACTTGCCAACCCCTTCAAATGACTTATTGAATCATCACAACAACCATTTGAGGCAGATTGTCTTATTTCTTTACAGATGAAAAAATGGAGGCTGAGATGTGATGTGGCCCAGCAGTCCCTGGAGACAGGATTCAGCCCTGTTGACTGTTCTTACTCCCAAGCCCAGGCTTTTATGCCCTACACTTTTCTGACCTCTTGGGAAAAACCTGGACCACACCATATCCTCCTTTCCAAAGGTCCCCGTGTTTTCCTCCCACCTGGGCACTGGGCTGCTGCCCTTCAGTTTCTCTCTTGCATGGCAGCCAAGGCAGCCCCCAGAGCAGAGGTCTGACTTCATCTGCCCTCTACTTAAAACCCTTCACTGGGACTCCATGGCCTAGGGGTAAAACCCAGACTCTCTAATGTGCCATCTAAGGCCTTGGAGAGCTCCAACACCCTCCAGGCCCCTCTGCCTCTTTCTTTCAGTGCAGCCATTCCTACCTGCTAATGTGACTTGCTCTCACTCTCACTGGAGGTACTAGAACTTCTCTTTGTCTTTGCTCCCACTATCCCCTCTGCCTGGGGCACAACTATGAAGACTGCTGACCTCAGGACATGTGGCAGAGCCCTGGGCACACTGCCCACCCAGCATTTTACAATATGACTTGTAATGATGTTTCCAAGCAGAGCTATAACCCTAACAAACTGCCAGGTGGGGTCTGGTGTCTGAGCAGAGCATTCCGGCCTCTGGGAAGATTCCCTCTCTGCTCTGCCCTTGGGTTTTGCCTCATCAAGATTTGCCTTTTCTCCGTGGTGGTCTTGACATGTCTGTAACTGGAAACCTCTTGAGTTCACACATTTGCAACTTTTAAGGGAAAAGTGGCACAAAAATGTGTTTTTAACTTTTTGTGAAATATTCCTTTTCTTTTTCTTCATTCTTCTTAACACAATACGTTAGCTAATACTATTTGAATAACACTTATTGGACATTCAACTCAAACATTATTCTGAAGAGTAATAATAACAGAGTGTTGTGCCCTAATGTTATCAGGATAGTGAACGTCCCTATTGCTAGAGCTGAGGAGGGTGAGCTCTGTACTAATTATCTTTCATGGTTATGGCTTGCTCAGAGAAAATAAAAGCCCAGGACCCAATACAACAACAACAAAAATAACATGTGCAATCTCCATCAAAAGTCACAGGGCATTCAAATCCAGGGGGGCTTTTGTCCCCAAAGCTTTTATTTGGGGAAGCTTCTTGGGCCATCTTGTTAATTTATCTCTCCAATTAGAAGTATATACATATATATATATAATTAGCTGTGGGTATCTGCTTACAAAACATCCAGTGTTGCTCACAGAACGTTGTCAACCTGCACAATGGAGAGGATCCAGTTACGCCAGCTAACACCCTAGCTGGATAACGTGAGCTGGCGCTATCTCAAGGATGCTGCCCTCCACTTATGAACCCACACCAATGAGCTTGGTGCTGGGGTAGTTTGTGGCACAGGGTGGGAGAGAGGCCATAGGGATCTGGATGGTAGCAGCGTGTCCCTGAAAGCTTTGGGTGGTGTAATATGAACAGTGCTCCTAAGTTTGTTTGGTCAGAGTCTTGGTTCCTTGACCTTTCTCGATCAGCACTGATGTTGGGGCAGAAAGGTCCTGTTTTCGAGAAACTGCTGAGGTTGTCTCTGCCATCTCAGACTCTTAGGCAGGAAGTTGGACCCACATCCAGGTATCTGGGACCTGAGGGTGCCCCGCCCATTACTCCAAGGGCAGGGGAGAATTACTGCCAGATATAAGCCAGACAGACTGAGAGGCAC
Source organism: Macaca fascicularis (assembly GCF_037993035.2). Taxonomy (NCBI): domain Eukaryota; kingdom Metazoa; phylum Chordata; class Mammalia; order Primates; family Cercopithecidae; genus Macaca; species Macaca fascicularis. The sequence continues at coordinate 84,784,982 of NC_088384.1, forward strand.
AGTCTACACAGCCCACAAGGAAAACTGCAGCCAGCTGGTGACTATGGGTCATAGTTTTTTTATTCTTCTGCTTCTCCCCCACCACCCCAGGAGGCAGACTCAGGGAAAGAAAGTAGGGAGCCTAGATTCAGGGGCTCTGTTACTTCTGCCCATGCGGGATAAGGACAACTCGAACGCTCCTCAAAGCAAAAGTGTTAAATCAAGTCAACCCCCATTTTTAGGTGTCAGCTGAAATCAGAAGTGTTAAACAAATCAAGTCAACCCCCATTTTTAGGTGTCAGCTGAAATCATGGGGTTTCACCATGTTGGCCAGGCTGGGCTTGAACTCCTGGCCTCAAATGATCTGCCCACTTTGGCTTCCCAAAGTGATGAGATTACAGGCATGAGCCACCACACCTGGCCCAATTAAAAACTTAATTGAAAAGGGTGACAAGCCCCTCTTCACTCCACACTACCATAAGCAAGTTATTGAAGCTTTCTCTGCCTCCGTTTTTTCATCTGCTGGGTGGAGGTAATTCTGTTGCAAGAGCCCTTTGGGGACTGAGTGAGATATTATGGTCATAACCAGAACACCCCAAAGCCCTGAAGAGTTAGGAGAGAGCTCTGTGGGATCCCTGCTCACCATCACTTTGCTCCCAGCCTCACTGCCTAGGCCTGCAGTGCATCTGGGCCCCACTTTTGCCAGGGCACGAATGAGCCTGCCCTTTTCTTCTGCTCCACGATGCACCTGCTGCAAAGTTCCTTACTTCACTGCCTCACGAAGATATGGCCACATGGTGGTAGAGGTGTGGCCCTCGCCTTGTCAGCTGCTCCACCTCCAGCCTCTTCTGTGTTCTGTCTACCCTACTGGGCTCTAGGCTTTCTCTCTATTCCACAGAGCAGCACTAAGCCAGGCTATGATGTGCAATCGCTCATCACCAACCCTTTGGAGATAACCTGGTGTCGTGGTAGCAGAGCCCAGGGCAGCAAAGTCCCCAGCAGAGACAACTTAATTGCTTTAAGTTTCTCAGCCACTTCTGCCATAGGAATTACCTCCCTAACACCTCTCCTTGGATGTTTTGAATTCTTCCTCCTACTTTGTTTCTAGAGCTCGCTCTCTCTAGCAAGACTCAGCTCATCTGAGATCCTAGAATGTCAGAATATTCATGCATACAGTTTGGAGTGGAGAAGACCTCTGCTGAGCCAGAGAGTCCCACTGTTTTAAGATTGCTTGGAAACTAGTAGTCCTGTGGTTGGACCACTGCTCAGTGAGCTTTGACCTTGGCAAAGGGAGTTGGAATGGATGCAGGGAGACTTCACCATTGAGATGCATTTGTCAGGGACAACATTGGTCTCCCTGTCACTTGGGCAAACTCTTTTAAATCATCACTCTTCTTACCCTTGTTTTTTTGTTTGGGGGCACTTTGCTATCTGCTCATATTTCATTGTGAGGTGCTGAAAAGCTATGTGGAAGAATTCTGCATGTGGGCAGGCCTTGCTGATGGGTGGGCCTCAGTTTAGGACAGTGTTTCTCAATCTCAGCATTAGTGACATTTTGGACCAGATAATTCTTTGTTGTGTGAGAGCTGTCTTTTGAGTTGTAAGATGTTTAACAGCATCTTTGACCTCTATGTGATAGATACCTGTAACACCCACCTGCTACCAGGTGAGGCGACCCACAGCATCTCTAGGCACTGTTAAATGTACCAGGAGAAGGTGGGGCGAGGGTAGGGGGTGTCCCTCAAGTTTGAGACCCACTGCTGTAGGGTGATGAGGCAGGGATAAGAGACACCCACTCCCAGTGTTTATGGGCCATTTCTTCTGGGCAGGGCAGAATTCCCAGAGAAAAATCTTCCCATTTTCTCAGAGAACACACCTTGGCTGCCAGTGTCTGGGGAGCTGAGGAAGAGAAGGCAGCTCGGAGTCCTACTCTTCAGGAGGCAAATTTTCACTCAGTTCTCTTGTTTTCATATGGTTTCTCATCTTGCCCTTGGCTGTGTCTACAAACCCTCAGCCCAGAGCTTTCCACCACGTCAGCCTCTTAGGGAGCCAACCTTGAATCTGCAGAAGTGGGAAAGAAGTGGGAAAACCTGGGGTCTAACTAGTCTTGTTTATGTGTTTGTTTTTAAGAACACCTTTATGGAGGTATAATGACCATACTACAAAATTTACCCTTTTAAAGTGAACAATTATGTGTTTTTTAGTATATTTACACATCTGTCTCTGGTTTTCACAGGTGACTGTTTCATTAAGTTTTTCTAATTTGGTGCTGACTGTGATTATAGCTTACATTTTTCTTTTTGGTAATGTCAGAGGCATTTGAACCAGAACAACTGGTTGAATAGAGGCTGGGTAAAATAAGGCTGAAACCTACTGGGTTTTACTTCCAGGAGGTTAGGCATTCTAAGTCACAGGATGAGATAGGAGGTAGGCACAAGGTACTAGCCAAGAGTGGTGTCTCACACCCCTAATCCCAGCACTTTGGGAGGCCTAGGTGGGCGGATCACCTGAGGTTAGGAGTTTGAGACCAGCCTGGCCAACATGGTGAAACCCCGTCTCTACTAAAAATACAAAAATTAACGAGGTGTGGAGGTACACGCCTGTAGTCCCACCTACTCGGGAGGCTGAGGCATGAGAATCGCTTGAACCTGGGAGGCAGAGGTTGCAGTGAGCCAAGATCGTGCCACTATACTCCAGCCTGGGTGACAACTCCGGCTCAAAAAAAGAAAAAAAGAAAAGAACAAACAAACAAACAAAAAGCCAAACCCCTTGCTGATAAACAGCATGCCCAAGAATAAGATGCATGATAAGAAGCCTGCCCAAACCCACCAAAACCAAAAACCAGGAAAGTGACCTCTGGTCGTCCTCACTGCTCATTATGTGCTAATTATAATATTTTAGCATGATAAAAGTGTCTTCTTTTTTTTCACCATGACAGTTTACAAATGCCATGGTAATGTTCAGAAGTTACCCTATACGGTCTAAAAGGGGGGAAGAATCTTCAGTTCCGGGAACTGCCCACCCCTTTCCCGGAAAACTCCTGAATAATCCAGCCCTTGTTTGGCATATAGTCAGGAAGTAACTGTAATCAGTTGAGCAGCCCACGCTGCTGCTCTGCCTATGGAGTAGCCATTCTTTATTCCTTTGCCTTCTTAATAAACTTGTTTTCACTTTACTCTATTGAATCGCCTGGGATTTTTGCCCAAGGTCCAAGAACTCTCTCTTAGGGTCTGAATTGGGACCCCGTTCCGGTAACAGTAACACCTTTTTGGTGAATGTTCTCAGCCACGTGTGCGCAAGTCCCTCTAAAGCCAGAAGCAGGGCGAATGGCTCAGGGTTTGGGGCTTTATCGCCCCTGCTGTCCCCGAACCCTTTCCCCCATCCCCTGACCCTCCGGAGGCCTCGGGGCTGTGGCAGGGCCAGGGGCTCCGGATGCCAGATGCTCTCCGTCCTCACCTCCCTACGGAAGCTCGGAGAAGTCAGGTCTCTGAGGCTACTAAAGCTAAAAATGGGGACTTCGCTTTTGGGCGACAAATGGGGACTCAGCCTCCGCAGGGTGGCGGGTGGGGAGGGAACGGGGACTCTGCGGCTGGCAGCCTGGGTCGGCACTACAGCGACAAATCGGGACTCGTTCCCCAGAGCGCGAAGTGGGGGCTTAGCCTCTGGTGGGGCTGGTGGGGATTCGGCCGCCGGCGGCGTAGACAGTCACTTAGTCTCGGAGCGGAAGGCCGGGTTAGACCTAGGATCAAAAATGCCGGATTCCTTTTCTGGGGTGAAAACTGCGGGATCCGCCTCTGGATCTGGCTGAGCCCCTCAGGGAGAGGCGGGGATTCCGTTCGACTCTGGAGAGGGCCACTCCGCTTTCGAATGAAAGGCCGGGACCTTGGCCTCTGGGCCCCGCGGAAGATCGGGAGCCAGTGGGCGCGGTGGCTCACGCCTGTGATCCCAGCCCTTTGGGAAGCCGAGGCGGGTGGATCAGTTGAGGTCAGGAGTTCGAGACCAGCCTAGGTGACAGAGCGAGAACCTCGCTCAAAATAAAAATAATAAGAGGGAAGGGCCAAGCAGGGAGGGCGGGCCTGCTGCAACGCCGGGCCTGGGGTCTGGGCTTCGGGTCGTCACTGCACCTGGCTTCCTTCCTGAAAGGCCTCCAGACCCTCTGCGAAGACCCCTTGGGCTCCCCCGGCAGGGCCCGCAGCTCTCGCCCGCCTTGAACCTGAGGAATTGGGCCTGGAAGCTCGCCCATCTCGGTCCTAGCGGTTCGGCCGGGCGCCCCCTGTTGGCCAAGTTGGGGACTTGGCATTGCAGCAAAACCTGCGATTCGCCGCAGGGGCAGGCAGTGTGGGAACAGCCTGGAACCAGAACACGAAACCCAGCCTCACGGTGGGAAGTGGAGACGTAGTGGATACTAGCAGGTATATGTGAAAGCAACCTCAAAATCACGCGTTCTCTGCAAGGGTAAGCATTTGTTGTGAGTTAGAGCGACTTGAGATGAATTTCAGCAGTTTAATTTATCTGTCTTTTTGAGACAGGGTCTCCCTTTGTCCCCCAGGCTGGAGTGCAGTGGTATGATCACGGCTCACTGCAGCCTCGACCTCCCCAGCTCAAGCAGATCCTAAGCCTCCCAAGTAGCTAGGATCATAGGTGCATGCTCAGCTAATTTTATTTTGTAGAGAGACAGGGTCTTACTATGTTGCCCAGTCTGGTCTTGAACTCCTGAGCTCAAGGGATCCTCCTGCCTAGGCCTCCCAAAGTGCTGGGATTATGGGCATGGGCCACCCCAGCTGTCCTAAGCAGTATTTTAAAAGAGGCTCAGAATCACACTTCGATTTTTTTTCTTTTTTGAGATAGGGTGTCTGTCAGCAGGCTGGAGTGCAGTGACACGATCTCAGCTCACTGCAACTGTTACGGGAAAGGTGTCCCATCCAGACTCCAAGAGAGGGTTCTTGGATCGTGTGTAAGGAAGAAAGAATTCCTAGCCGGGTGTGGTGGCAGGCTCCTGTAATCCCAGCTACAGGGGAACCTGAGGCAGGAGAATCACGTGAACCCAGGATGCAGAGGTTGCAGTGAGCTGAGATTGCACCATTGCACCCTAGCCCGGGCCACATTGCAAGACTGTCTCAAAAAAGAAAAAAAAAACACATAGCTATGGAGTAGGGTTTAGCTGGAAAAGGTGACCTTGCAACTTCATGTGAACTTCTGGCTCCTCAAACAGTAGGTTGGCAGTAAGGCAGGGAAGTTGTTTTCCCATTTCTCACTGAGAAGATTGTGAATATTTCCATATGGATTTCCTATTATTAATGTTACTCTGATTCTTTGTTTTAAAATAAAAATTCTGAATGTATATATAAAAAAAAAGGAAAGAATGCCCTGCGAGTCCATAAAGTGAAGGCAAGTTTATTAAAAAAAAAAAAAAAAAAGGAATAAAAGAATGGCCACTCCATAGGCATAGCAGTGGCATGGGCTGCCGGACTGACTATACTTATAGTTATTTCTTGATTGTATACTAAACAAGGTGTGGATTATTCATGAGTTTTCTGGAAAAGGGGTAGGCAGTTCTCAGAACTGAGGGTTCCTCCCTCTTTTAGACCATATAGGGTCTTCCTGACATTGCCATGGCATCTGTAAACGGTCATGGCGCTAGTGGGAGCATCTTTTAGTATGCTAATGAATTATACTCAGTGTATAATAAGCAGTGAGGACCACCAGAGGTCATTTTCATCATCATTTTTGTTTTGGCCAGCTTCTTTACCACATCCTGTTTTATCAGCAAGGTCTCTGTGACCTGTATCTTGTGCTGATTTCCAATCTCATCCTATGACTTAAAATGCCTAGCTTCCTGGGAATGCAGCCTAGTAGGTCTCAGCCTTATTTTGCCCAGCCCTTATTCAAGACAGAGTTGCTCTGGATCAAATGCTGCTGCCACAACCTCTGCCTCCCAGGCCCAAGCAATCCTCCCACCTCAGCCTCCAAGTAGCCAGGTCCACAGGCACAAGCTACTTACATCTGGCTAACTTTTTTGTGTCTTTTGTGAAGACAGGGTTTCACCATGTTGCCTAGGCTGGTCTCAAACTCCTGAGCTCAAGCTATCCACCTGCCTCGGCCTCCCAAAGTATTACAGGTGTGAGCCACCATGCCTGACCTCACACTTTGATCTTAAAAGTAACTTCTTATTATGAGTCGGAGTAAATATAAATGCAATTAAGCAGCTTATGTTAAAATTGAAACTGAGCTAGATTGACTTATTGTGAACTAGAGCATGTTAGCTCAGAAAGACAAACTAACAAACTGGCTCAGAAAGACTCATCTCCAACTAAGTATCTTTTTGTAAGTTTGAACAAATGAAGATAAATCTAAGTAGTATTCCCAAACTCAACTTCATATGGTAAATTAGGACAAATGACATCTATGTGAGAACAAACTCAAAAGCAGGCATTTAAAATAAAATGTATGAGCTTTGTAAGTGCTGCGTAAATTGCACATATGCAAACAAGTTCAGAAACACAGTCACCTTGGCTGGGCATGGTGGCTCATGCCTGTAATCGCAGCACTTTAGGAGGACGAGGTGGGTGGATCACTTGAGGTCAGGAATGCAAGACCAGCCTGACCAACATGGTGAAACCCCGTCTGTAGTAAAAAAATACAAAATTAGCCAGGCGTGGTGGCACACACCTGTAATCCCAGCTACTTGGGAGGCTGAGGCAGGATAATTGCTTGTACCCAGGAGGCAGAGGTCATAGTGAGCTGAGATCGTGCCACTGCACTCCAGTGTGGGCCACGAGAGTGAAGTTCTGTCTCAAAAAAAAAAAAAAAAAGAAAGAAAGAAAATAAAAGAAAAGAAAGAAAAGAAAAAGAAAAAAAGGAAACGCAGTTACCTGAAAAGTACCATCTAAGTGCAAGTTGGAACAAATTAAGTAGGTTAAATAAAAACAGTGTCGCATTACCTCTAAGGTAACTCCAAAGTACCTTATTATGTTGAAACAGAAGTGTATGTTTACAAACAAGTAGAGTGTTTGCAAACAAGCTAAGAATCAGACATTCCCCTCTAAGGAAACTTCTAATAGTGAGAAAGTAACTAAAATGAGTTAGAACTAATTTAGATAAATCTAAGCACTATTAAGGAATATGTCCTTAACCTAACTTGTTATGTGGAATTAGACTCAATGTAGTCAATACTAAGCATTTTAGGTGAAATCAAGCTCAAAATTACTCATTCATTTTCCACCACACTTTTATTACTTAGAGATAATTCACATGTAACAGTTGATATTAAAACAAGTGCAGACTCAAGCATTCTCAAAAGGACCTTCTTAGAGTAACTTAGAGTATATAAGAGTTAGATATATAAGAGTTTATGTTAAATCAAACTCAAAATAACTTATTCATTTTAAACAAACCTTACACGCTTCTTAAGTGCTTTGTAAACTTTACATGTGCGAACAGGCTGAGAAACATTCATTTCAAAGTGTCCTGCTTCCCTCACTCACTAGGGGGAGCTCCTCCAGCCTGGCATACAGGCCCCTCTGTGGAACTGATTTTGACCGCGACCACCCACGACTATGTGCCAGCTTTTCCCTCCAGAAGCTGAGTCTAGATCTTCAGCTTCAGAGGCTAAGACCACATCTCCCACTTCAAAAGCTAAATCCCCACTTCCCACACAGAATCTAAATTCCCATTTCCCACACCAGAGACTGACCCTACTTCTCCATCCAAAGGCTAAGAGTCTTCACCATATACCCACTGGCTAGGTCCACACTTCCCTCTCCAGAGGCTGAGCTCCAATTCTGACTGCAGAAGGCATCTCTTGCCTCAGAGACTACATCCCACTACCCACATCTGAGTCTACGGCTCTGCTTTTAGAGCTGGAAGCTGAGTTCCTAGAGGTCTCCCGAGAGGTGAGGGCCCTACTTCTCCCTCCAGAGGCTGCATCTGGATTTGGGCTCTACAGGCTATCGCTGTCTCTTTCCCTAAAAGCTACTTCTGTCTCCAGAATATAAAAAGTCCACTGTATTCTTCCCAACGCTGAGTCCCCATCTGACTCCAGAGAAGAAGCCCCCACTTTTCACCCCAGAGGTGAAGTTTCCACTTTTTGCCCCAGAGTCTATGCCTGCCCTGATTTTGACTCTAGTGGCTGAGTTCCCAATGCTTGTCCCATAAGCAAGGTTTCCACCATCTGTCGAGGGGTAAGTCCACTCTTCTTCCAGAGGCTGGGTCTGGATTTCAATGCCAGACGTTAAGCACCTATCTTTTGCCCCAGAGATTACATGTTCATTTCCCTCAGCAGAGGCTACGTTCTTGCTTCTCCCTCCAGACGCTATGTCCTCACCACTTGTCCCAAAGGCTACGTCTACACTTAACCTTTCTAGTAGATGAGTTTTGATTTCAGTTCTACAGACTAAATCCATGCCACTCATTACAGACTTCCCACTCCAGAAGCTTCCTCCCTGCATCTCCCTGAAGAAGCTAAGTCCCCTCCCCCTGCCCTGGGGCTGTGTCCCCACCTCTCCCTCCAGAAGTGAAGTCCCTATTTTTTGCTTCAGAGTCCAAGTGCCAACCTGTGCTGCCGGCAATTGTCCCCAGTATTCTCTTCCAGAGGCTGAATATCTGCCACTTGCCCGTGGTGTGAGTCACCACTTTTCTGCGTAGAAGACAAGTCCCCATGTTGACAAGTGCTTTACAGGGGGTGCCTGCCCAAGTTTCTGGGACCAGAGCTGACCAATGATCTTCCCAGACCCATTTCCCACAGATTCTCCTCTTTAAGATGAGTTAGAGCATATCTAGTAAAAATAAAAATTAAAATAAAAAAATAAGCAGTATATTAATGAACAAGCTCAGAATCAGACATTGTTCTGAAAAGTGATTGTAACCTCTTAGGAATAATTAAAGTGTAGCTAGGCATATGTAATACATATTTTAATTTAAAAAATTATTTCTTTTTAATAGAGATGGGGTCTCGCCATGGCGTCCAGGCTGATCTCTAACCCTGGGGTCAAGAGATCCTCCCACTTTGGCCTCCCAAAGTGCTGGGATTACAGGTGTGAGGTGCCACGCCTGGCTAGTAGCACATAAATTAGGTGATACAAATGAAGTCAAGTTCAAAATCACTCATCCATTATAAATGAAATTTATACATTTAATAAATGATATGTAAACTTCATAATATATACAAGCTAGCTCATAACATGCACGTAGAATACAAACATAGAATCTTAAAGCGCATTAAATTAAGGTGAATCTAAGCAGTATTAGTGAAACCTAGTTCAGAAGCAGTCATTATCCTCCAAAGTACTCTATTATGTTAAGTTAGTAGAAATATAGATTAAATTATGTACAACCAAGCAGTAAAAAAGCTAAGAACCAGACTTTCTCCCTTAATAAGTATGAAATGGTGAGATAGAGCAGATAAAAATAACTTAGAGCCAAATTACGTGAATCTAATCAGTATTAGAGAAAATAATCTTACAATCACACATTGTTCTCTAAATTTCCTTATTTTTTTGTGACTTACCACAAATTAGGATGAACCTACACAATTTAAATCAGAATCATCTCCCTATGGTGAATTCAATTAAATATATGTAAAGCTGAACAGAACAGTTGAAAACAGGCAGGAAACCACACTCCAACTAACGTTCAGGTCCAGCTTCAGAAACATCTCAAATGAAATGTCCACTGTGCATTAGAGCATATTTAGAGGAAACCAAGCTGTTTATGTCAAACGGGTTCAGAATCTGTCATTTTTCCTGAATGAGTCAGGGTTCTCCAGAGAAAAAGAACCAATAGAATGTGTATTTATATGCGTATACACCACATGCACACACACATATGGAGATTTAGTATAAGGAATTGCTTCACACAATTATGGAGGCTGGCAGGCTGGAGCCCCAGGAAAGCCAATGGTGCAGTTCCAGTCCAAAGGCAGTCTGCTAAAGAGTTTCCTCTGTTCAAGGAGGCTGGTTTTTTTGTTCTATTCAGTGAGGTGAGGCGAATCCAAAGGCGAAGTTCAGAGTCAGTGTGAGTGTGAAGGTCAGGCTCATTGTTAGGACCAGAGTGAGTATGAGAGTGAGCTGGAGGTACAGGGTCAGAGGGAAGGTCAGTGTCACAGTCAGGATTAGGGTGTCAGTGTCAGAATCGTTATGACAGTGTAGTAAAGGAGTTTGCGGCAGGGTGTGGGTAGGGCGTTGGTATGTAATGTGGGGTAGGTTACGGGGTATTTGAGGGAGTAAGTAGAGAATGACTATCGGTCAGAAGGTGGTGGATGGGTGGATTAGTCCATTTTCACACTATTATAAAGAACTACCCAAGACTGGGTAATTTGGAAAGAGGTTTAATTGACTCACAGTTGCACATGGCTGGGTAGGCCTCAGGAAACTTACAATCATGGTGGAAGGTGAAGGGGAAGCAAGGCATGTCTTACATGGTGGCAGGAAAGAGAGAGGGGGCAGGGGACTGCCAAACGCTTTTAAACCATCAGATCTTGTGCGAACTCACTATCATGAGGACAGCATAGATGAAACCACCTCCATGAGCCAATCGCCTCCCACCAGGTCCCTCCCCTGACGTGGGGATTACAATTCGAGATGAGATTTGGGTGGGTGGGAACACAGAGCCAAACCATATCAGTGGGCATGGGCTGCAAGGGTAGGCACTGAGTGGTTTATAGGGCAGAGGTAGGTGGTGTGTGGGTGAGCGTCAGGGCATAGATATTGAGTGGATGTGGGGCAAGTGGTGTAGGGAAGTGGACACGGGGCTGAGGGCACCTGGTATGTTGGAAGGCAGTGTCTATAAGGGAGGGTTGTAGGTTGTGAGTGTGGAACTGGAAGGGTAGCTATTTAGCAATCAGAAGTTAGAGTTTGGCACTTTTGAATACTTTTGTATATTTTGGAGTACTTTGGAGTACAAAAGATTATTTGACAACAGTTAGCGATTCTATGTTGGCTTCAGAATTCTAGATTCTACTTAGTTTGCTCTAACTGGCAATAAGAAGGATCTTTTAAGAGCAATGTGAGAATGAGCTCATTTACACGAATACTGCTTTTGATTCATTATAATTCTCCCAAATAGAAATCAATCTTTAAGTCTCTCATCTTTAAGGTGGCTCACGCCTGTAATTCTAACACTTTGGGAGGCCAAGGTGGGCAAACTCTCTGAGCTCAGGAGTTCGAGACAAGCTTGGTCGACATGGTGAAACCACATCTCTACTCAAAAAATACAAAAAGCCAGATGTGGTGGCACGCACTTGTAATCCCAGCTACTTGGGAAGCCAAGGCAGGAGAATCGCTTGAGCCTGGGAGGCAGAGGTTTCAGTGAGCCAAGATCGAGCCACTGTACTCCAGCCTGGGCAACAGAGTGAGACTCTGTCTCAAACATGAATAAATAAATAAATAAATAAATAAATAAATAAATAAATCTTTGAGTACTTAAAAAAATTTATTAAGGACAATAGGTGATTTTGAAATGTCTTTCACATATAATGTTTCCCTTTGTCTTAGCTCTAAGTACAGTTTTGATGACATGTGTTTCTCACCTTTTTAAAATTATTATTATTAGATAAAGCTTACTTTCATGTCAATTTATTCTAACAAGCAATAAAAATTTGAGGCCAAGGGCAATGGCTCACTCCTTTAATCCCAGCACTTTGGGAGGCTGAGGTGAGAGGATCACTTGAGGCCAGGAGTTCAAGACCAGCCTGGGTGACAGAGAGGGACCCCATCTCTAAAAAAAAAATTAATAACTAGCCAGGCATAGTAGTGTGTGCCTGTAGTTCCAGCTACTTGGAAGGCTGAGGTGGGAAGATTGCTTGAGCCCAGGAGGTCGAGGCTGCAGTGAGCCATGATCATGCCACTGCACTTTAGCCTGGGTGACAGAGTACAGAGTGAGACCCTATCTCAAAAATAAAAATAAAAAAAAAGACCAGAGGGAATTCTTCAGCAGGCTGTCCCTTTGGACTGGAACGGCACCATCGGCTCTCCTACTATGTATATATGTGTATATATATACCCACATATACATCGGCTGTATATGTGTGTATATATGTGTGTGTGTATTTGTATATATACCTGTGTGTGTGTACACATACACAAATATATAAAACACACAAAAATTCTGTTGGTTCTATTTCTCTGGAGCACTCAGTCTTATTCAGGAAAAATGACAGATTCTGAGCTCGTTTGACATAAACAGCTTGGTTTCATTTAAATATGCTCTAATGCACAATGAGACATTTCATTTGAAATATTCCCGAACCTGGACCTGAACCTTAGTTGGAAGCATGGTTTCCTGTCTGTTTTCAACCTGTTTTCAACTATTCTGCTTAGTTTCATATATATTTGATTGAATTCACCATAGTAAGTTACCTTTGATATGAATGTATGATTCTGACTTAAATTGACTAGGTTCATCCCAATTTGTTGTAAGGCACAAAAAGTAATGACCGTGACACTGACACTTATCATGAAGGACATCCTCAATGTCAACTCACTCACATCTTCTCCCTGACCCTGAACCTCATGCCCACCTTTACTCTAACACTCTCTGGCCTTGAGCCTGATCTTTATCCTCAACCTGACCCGCATTGTGAGCATAACCCTCATCCCGACCCCTGCCTTAAACCTGACCTAAGCCTCATACACTGGACCTGAATTGCACTTGACTCTCACTTTTTCTCTCACTTTCATCCTCAGGTAGACCTCACTCTCCCTCACTCTCACATTCACCCTGACCTTCAGCTTCATCTTGACACTTGCCCTTGACTCTAAATGAGACCTTCATCATCACTGTTGCCCTGACCCTGCCCTGCTCACTCATCCTCACTCTGAGTTTATTCCTCAGGTGGACGCTTACCTTGACACTGACTTTGATCTCTCTCTCACACCCATGCTCACACTCACCGTGCACCTGCTTTCACTCTGACTTTAATCCTCACTGGGACCTACTCTGATCCTAAATCAAACACTAACCCTCACCCTCAGCCTGACATTAACAGTGACTCTGACCCTCACTCTGGCCCCATCTTTACCCTAAATCACAATCCCCTTCCTTTTTTGAGACAGGGTCTCGCTACATTGCCCAGGCTGACCTCTAATTGTTGGACTCAAGCAATCCTCAGCTTCCTGAGTAGTTGGGATTATAGGCACGCACCAGGACATCACATCCTTAACATCTCTGTGACCCTGACTCTCATCCTCACCTTGATTCTAACCTGAATCAAATGCTCAGCCTACTCTCTCCCAAACCCCAACCTAGATCATCACCCTAATTCTCAACCTCACCCTCATCCTAGCCCCCATTCTCATTTCATCACCTTAGTCTGACCATCACTCTCACTTTCAGTCTGGCCCTGACATTCACCCTCACATTCACCCCATTCTGACTCTGACCTTGACCCTCAGTCTCACTCTGAGTCTGACTGCCCCCCCTCCTTTCATGGCCACTGACCCTGACAGTCACCCTTACTCTGATCCTCTTGATGATGCAGATACGGATCATCGCCCTGACTGTGTGATGCTTACTCTGGTACCATCACCTGAGCCTGTCTCTCACCCTTATATTGACCCTCGAAGTCTAAGGTTGAAGTTCATGCCCAAGATCAAAGTCAAGGGCAAATCTTAAGCAAAGAATGTCAACCATACATTTTTGTTAACTATAGCTTATTTCTTGTTCATACAACTAGTGAGAACTATTGACAAGTAGAGATAACAAGATAACCCAGACTAACTAGGTAACTAGACATAATTAGAATAACTAGAGTATGTAAAAGAGAGGCTCCAGGACATACATGTGTCTCGAGTTGTCACTAGTTATCTAGTTAGCAATAGTAGTTCAAAAAAGAAGTTAGAGTTGGAGTACTTTTGAATGCTTTTAGAATTTTTTTATGATTCTTTGGAGAACAATTCTAAGTTGATTTCACAAATCCTGCTGAGTCATTGTAACTCCTCCATATAACAATACATATTTTGAATGCTTTTGACTACATTTGTAAATTTATTAAGAACAATATGGGATTCTTAATGTGGTAATATATTGAGGCTAAAAAAGAAAAAAAATATGGGATTCAGAACTCCTTTTCACAAATATCATAAATAGCTCTGACAAATAATAAGTGAGATGAAAGTGTGTTTCTCACCTGGTTTGTTTAAAGTTTACATTAATATCAATGTATTCTAATCAGCAATAAATTGAGTAGAATGTTTGAACTTGTGTTTACTAATACTGCAGTATTAGTCTTTTTTTCCTTCCTTTTTCTGATTTGGCTTCTTCTTTTTTTTCTTCTTCTTCTTTTTTTTTTTTTTTTTTTGATACAATGTCTCGCTCTGTCACCCAGGCTGGAGTGCAGTGCAGTGGGGTAATCTCAGCTCACTTGGCTCATTGCAATCTCCGCCTCCTGGGTTCAAGGATTTCTTCTGCCTCAGCCTCTCAAGTAGCTGGGACTACAGGCGCATGCCACCAAGTTTGGCTAATTTTTTATATTAATATTCTTAGTAGAGATGGGGTTTTGCCATATTAGCCAGGCTGGTCTTGAACTCCTGGCTTCAAGTGATCTACCTGCTTTGGCCTCCCAAAGTGCTGGAACTACAGATGTGAGCCACCATGCCTGGCCCGCTTTGGCTTCTGATTCATTAAACACACAGTATTAGTCTTTAAAAAAATCTTTTCAAAAGATATTTTTATATATATATATATATATATATATATTACCTTGAGCTTCTTTAGACTGCTTATTTTTACAAATACTGATTGGATTCATCTTACTTTGATTTGACTAGCAACAAGAAGGTTCTTTGAGAACATATATGGTTATGGGCTCATTTACACAAATACTGCTTTGATTCACTATAATTGCTTATAACTCCCAATAAGAGAAATTCTAAGATCTTTGAAGTTTTGAGCATCTTAAGTACTTTTGAATCCTTTTGAAGATTCTTTTGAGAACACAGGTGATTCAAGCTCATTTCCATAAATGCTCCCTAGCTAAATTTAATTTGGTCTTACTTGAAGAAGAAAAGTGCAGTTGAGGCAAGTGTGTATCCTTGGCTTTTAGCTCATGTAAAGGTGATATTTATCTCAATTCATTCTAATAGAAGAAATTTCACATTTAACCATTTTAAGTTGCACAGAGGCGTTTAGTACATTCATAGTATTGCCCAACAATCACCATTATCTAATTCAGAAAATTTTCATTTGTTGCTGTTGTTTTTCTTTGTATTTCTTTTCTTTTCTTTTTTTTTTTTGAGACGGAGTCTCGCTCTGTCGCCCGGGCTGGAGTGCAGTGGCTGGATCTCAGCTCACTGCAAGCTCCGCCTCCCAGGTTCACGCCATTCTCCTGCCTCAGCCTCCTGTGTAGCTGGGACTACAGGCACCCGCCACCTCGCCCGGCTAGTTTTTTGTATTTTTAGTAGAGACGTGGTTTCACCATGTTAGCCAGGATGGTCTTGATCTCCTGACCTCGTGATCCGCCCGTCTCGGCCTCCCAAAGTGCTGGGATTACAGGCTTGAGCCACCGCGCCCGGCCTATTTTCTTATTTTTAAATTTCTTTTTCCTTTTATGTGATTCTTCAATTAAGACATCCCATTATGGCAATTCCAGAACATTTCCATCACCCCAAAAGGGAATCCTGTGCCTATTAAGTGGTCATTTTGCATTTCACCTTCCCACTAGACCCTGCTACTAACCTGCTTTCTGTCTCCATGGATCTGCCTATTCTGGACATATAAATTCATTTAAGTGGAATGATACAGTATATGGTCTTTTGTGTCTGGTTTTTTTCACTTAGCATAATGCTTTCAAGGTTCATCCATGTTATACCATGTATCAATACTTCATTCCTTTTTATGGCTGAATACTATTTGATTGTATGGATTTATCATATTTTGCTTATCCATTCACCAACTGATGAACATTTGGATTGTTTCCACCTTTCAGCTATTCTGAATAGTGCTGATGTAAACATGCTATACAAGTTTTTGTTTGAACACCTGTTTTCAATTATTTGGGGCATACAGCTTGGAGTGGAAATGCTGGGTCAAATGCTAATTCTATGTTTAACTTATTGAGGAACCACCAAACGGATTTCCCCAACAGATAGAACACTTTAAATTCTTACCAGCAATGTACAGTATAAGGGTTCTAATCTCTCCACATCTTTGCCAACAGTTGTTATTTTCCATTAAAAAAGTATTTTTATTATAGCCATTCTAGTGGGCGTGAAGTGGCATTTTATTATGGTTTTAGTTTGCATTTCTCTAATGACTAGTGACATTAAGCATTTTTTTTGGTGTGTTCTTGATGGCTGTTTTGTATGCACTTACTTCTTTGAAGAAACCTTTATTCAAGTCATTTGTTCATTTAAAAATTGGGTTGTTAGTCTTTTTGTTATTGAGTCATAGACATCTTAATATATTCTGGATGCTAGACCATTATCAGATATACGATTTGCAAATATTTTCTTTCATTCTTATGGGTTGCCTTGTCACTCTTCCAGTAGTGTCCTTTGGTGCACAAAGTTTTCAGTTTTGATAAATTTCTATTTCTTTTTTGAGACAGGGTCTCACTCTTGTCATCCAGGCTAGAGTGCAGTGGTACAATCATGGCTCACTGCAGCCTGGAACTCCCAAACTCAAGCTATCCTCCCATTTCAGCCTCCCAAGTAGCTGGGACTACAGGTGCCTGCCACCATGCCCAGCTATTTTTTGGGGAATTTTTCTTTTTTTTGGTAGAGAAGGGTCTGTGTTGCCCAGTCTGGTCTTGACCTTCTGAGCTCAAATGATCCTCCTGCCTTGGCCTCCTAAAGTGCTGGGATTACAGGGGTGAGCCACCACGACTGGCCCAATTTATTTTTCCATTTGTTGCTTCTGCTTTTGGTGTCATATCTAAGAAACAACTTTTCAGATGCCAGGTAATGAAAATTAACCCCTATGCTTTCTTCTAAGAGTTTTAGCTTTTATATTTAGATCTTTATCGTCTTTGAGTTAATTTTTGTATATAGTGGAAGGTAGAGGTCCAACTTCATTCTTTTACTTGTGGTTATCCAGTTGTTCCAGCACTATTTATTGAAAAGGCTATTCTTTCCCCATTAAATGGTCTTGGCATCCTCATTGAAAAGCAATTAACCATTTCTCTATGGTTTCATTTCTGGACTTTCAATCCTATCCATTGGTCTATGTCTACGCTTACGGCAGTGCCACACTGTTTTAATTACTGAAGCTTTGTGTTAAGTTTTAAAATTAAGAAGAGTGAGTCCTCCAACCTTGTTTTTTTGAAAATTGTTTTGGCTATTCTGGGTCCCTTAAAATTCCCTATGAACTTTAGGATCAACTTTTCCATTTCTGCAAAAAGGCCATTGGAATTTTGACAGGGATAGCTGTAGATTGCTTTGAGGAGTAATGCCATTTTAACAATATTAAGTCTTTCAACCCATGAACACAGTATGTAGTTTCATTTATTTGGAGCTTATACAATTTCTTTCAGCAATGATTTGTAATTTTCAGTGTACAAATCTTGTTCCTTCTTGGTTAAAGTTATTCCTAAATATGTTATTATTTTTGATGCTATTGCAAATGGAACTATTTTCTTATTTTCAAATTGCTTGTTAGTTATAGAAATGTAGGCTTTACTATATATAAGATCACATCATCTGTGAATAGAGATAGTTTTACTTCTTCCTTTCCCATTTGGATGGCTTGTTTTTTCTTGTCTAATTGCTGTAAACAGACCTTCCAGTACAATGTTGAATAGAAGCGGCACAAGTGGGCATCCTTGTCTTGTCACTGACCTTAGGGGAAAAGTTTTCAGTTTTCACCACTGAGTATGATGTTAGCTGTGGGTCTGTCATTATTGCATCCCATGCTGTGAATGTAGGCTTCGAGACTGCTGAAGAGCCAGGGAGGAAAGCAGGGTGAGGGGCAAGTAAAACATTGCAAAATTTTCCTAATTTTTCTCTTTTATGAATAGACTTCATTTTTAGAGGAATTTTAGGTCCACAGCAAAATTAAACAGAAGGGACAGAGATTTCTCATTGATGTCACCTCTGTCCTTGTATTTTTAATTAAACTGTTCCATAGATTTTATTCACGTGATGAGTAACAGTCACATGGAGCACAGAGGGATGCTGAGGGAGGGCTCCAGATCAGGGGCTGGATTTGAAACTGTCCCAATTGTCCCACAGAACTGATGTTTATGGTTTCTTTGAATAAACAGAAATTGGTCCTTCCAGGCCAGGTGCGGTGGCTCATGCCTGTAATCCCAGCACTTTGGGAAGCTGAGGTGGGAGAATCACTTGAGCCTAGGAATTTAAGATCAGCCCGGGCAATGTGGTGAAACCCCATCTCTACAAAAAAATAAAAAAATTTGCCAGGTGTGGTGGCATGCGCCTGTAGTCCCAACTACTCGGGGCTGAGGTGGAAGACTCACTTGAGCCCAGGAGGTTGAGGCTACAGTGAGTGGTGATCATGCTGCCGCACTCTAGCCTGGGTGACAGAGCAAGACCCTGTCTCAGAAAAAAAAAAAAAAAAAGAAAGAAAAAGAAAAAGAAAAGAAATGGATTCCCCCAGTCTTAAAACTTGAGAAGGTCACATTTGTCCTGCGTTCCTTTCTCAGGAAAACCAACCATCAGGCCTCCCAGATAGTATCAAGGAGCTCCAACTTACCAGATCATTGCATCTGGACAATGAGAACCCACACTCCTCATCAGTCATGATTGCCTAACCAATCACCTGATTCCTGTTCCAAATCCTCTTTCTTATTTCTCCCTAAGTTCTGTTTTCCCACAGTTACGTTTCTTCCCTGCTACACAAACCCCTGATTTTGATCAGTCAGGGAGATGGATGTGAGACTGATCTCCCATCTTCTTGGCTGCAGCACTCAATTAAAGCCTTCTTCCCTTGCAATACTCGTTGTCTCAGTGATTGGCTTTCTGACTGGCAAGCAGCAGGACCTAGACCCAACCCCTGTTGTTTCAGTAACAGATTCTGCCCAGTACTAACATGGCAGCCTCTAAGACAAGAGAAGGGAATTGGTCCTTTCTGTGAAAGCCAGGACAGAATATCAAGAATTGTTTGTCTGTCTTCTGGCTCACAATGGCCTTGGGGCCTTGTTCTCTATCTCCTGAGTACTGGAGAACAGAGAAGTCTCAGAAGGCTGACATTGGGAAGGTAAAAAGAAATAAGAGGATGGAAGGGGGTGTTGGAGAAAATAAAAACAAAATCTCCTGCTAACCCAGAAAATCCCCTACACAAACGTAGAAAATAAAGATAAGTTTTATTACCAAATAATATTGAACTGGACTGGGAAGCACATCATATACAATCTGTTAATCAGATGCCAGACAGAAAGATATCTTACTTTTTATCTAGTTGGGCAGATACAATCTATTACAAACATGTCCTCAAAATTAATGGTAATTTGCCCCCTTGTAAGAGGATTTGACATTGTTTGCTGTACAATTTTTCATAGTTCATCCTAAATTCACCTGGTAATTGGAGTAGCCATCTTTTAATTGCCTTTATCAAAAATAAAAAATAAAACTTTTATCTATGACAAACGGGCGGTTACCAGTTTGGAGCTAGGCACCTAAGCTAAACTCCCAAGGTGACAGGGAGATAAGGGCACTATCTTCGTCACTGTTTACATTTCAAAGAGATGGCTCACCAGACCTTTGGGGGAAACATTCCTATTTCGTAAAGCTGGCCGGTGCTTATTCAGCGTTTCAAGTGTCAGGTACATATCAAAGCGGCATTTACACATAGATTTCTTACGGAGATACTCCAAGGGCGGGAGGTCAGGTTTATTTCCCTTTCAGTAACAAATAAAATTTAATTCAATTTGTATCTGCCATTAAGATTTAAACGCTCCTCCTATGAGCTGAAGGTCTGATCTGCAAAACCCCAATTGCCGTGTTGCACAAGGTATCAGCGTAGCCCAGTTTAAAAAATATTATTATTTTAAAAATATATATATTTAACTCCTGGCCTCAAGCCATCTCCAGCTTCAGCCTCCCTCGGCGTTACAGGAATCACAGGCGCACGCCACCACGCCCGGCTCCAGTAGCACAAATCTGAATCGGGATCTTAGATAAGAGGCCAGAGAGCCAGACTCCATCCTGAGTGAGGCTTCCCTCCTCCAGAAACTGGATGAGAGTCTGTCACTAACTCTGAGGACTTCGACAAGAGGAAGGTGACTACAGGCCACCCACAGGAGTGCACTGGTGTTGAGGGTAAGGGTTCAACTGAGACGCTGGGAGGCGGTTTTGCCCTGCCTGTGTCCCACAGGCAGCACGAAGTCGAATCTACATAGGGCTCACATAAGCTAGTTCGCATGCTATGGAGCCTCAGCCCAGGGAATTCAGTGGGTCCGGTGCAGGAAACTCTGTACCCAATGCACACCTGACAGTTCGCGCACTGCTCCGGCTAGATTCGCCAATGAGAAATGACTTCCCTCGGTAACCCCAGTTTCCGGAAGCGCCTGCCGAAGCTGCCGCAGAGGCTTGTGGGGAGTGTAGTCTTTTTTTTTTTTTTTTTGGCAGAATGGGCCTAGAGGACAGAGACTTCACTCGGGAGCCAGAATCTGTTTTCAGCATGTTTTTTTTTTTTTTTTTTTTTTTTTTCTTTTGAGACGGAGTCTCGCTCTGTCGCCCAGGCTGGAGTGCAGTGGCGCGATCTCGGCTCACTGCAAGCTCCGCCTCCCAGGTTCACGCCATTCTGCCTCAGCCTCCCGAGTAGCTGGGACTACAGGCGCCTGCCATCACGCCCTGCTATTTTTTTGTATTTTTAATAGAGACGGGGTTTCACCGTCTTAGCCAGGATGGTCTCGATCTCCTGACCTCGTGATCCGCCCGCCTCGGCCTCCCAAAGTGCTGGGATTACAGGCGTGAGCCACTGCGCCCAGCCCAGCATGGGTATTTTAAGAAGAGACGGAGAGGATGTCACTGCAGTAGCCAATGTCCTGGAAAATTAACTGTTGCACGGCCCAGAAGCGGCTACGTGGCGGCCAATGGGAGCCGAAGCCTGCGAGGATGTTGGGAACTGTAGTTCTGGCGTAGGTCGACGGCCGAGGTCCCGGGCCCGCTGGCTCGGGTGAGCGCGGCCTCTGCGGCTCCTTGGCCCCAGGATGCCCTCTCTCGTGGGGAAAGGAGGTTCGGGAAAGGCCGGGTGTAGGTTAGGACGCAGGGTAGAGTGTGGCCGATGGGGAGTGCGGGTTGGAGACACTTGGTTTTTGGAGGAGGGGGCGCGGCTCGCGGTGCTCCCTGGGATTGGGCGATGGGGTGAGCCCCTGCTTGCCGGGACCTCTGCGGACCTTTTTTCCCCTGGGGCGACGTGAGTGACCTGGAATTCTATCGTCTGTTTTGTGAGAGTGACCTGGAATTCTAACGTCTGTCTTGAACCAGGCGGGATTATTCTGGGTCAACCGGTTTTCGAATAGGAAGGGCGGCCCCAGTTGTGCGTCCTGGGGTTTATTTGGGCTGTGGGGTTGAGTTCTGCCAGGGCCAAATGGACCAACATCCCCAAGGCTGGAATGGGGACGTGGTTAGGTCCGCACATCCCTGTGTGGTTTTTGGCTGGGGAGCGTTCTGAGTCCTGCATCTCCGAGTTTTTCTGTGTTTTGGGTGGGGCTGGTATGTCCCAAGTGGTGACGAGGGTGGTTAGGGGGAGGCCATCTCAGGCCTTGATGCTTGATGGGCCTTGGTTTGTTAGGGGTTGCAGGGGTGGAAGTGGAGGTGAGCTAGACGTGGTCAGAATATCCTGAGAGGGTCTGGGCGAGTGTCTTGGGTCAGGAGTCCCTGGGGTTTTTAGGGAGGTGAGGGAGGTTTTGTCCTCTGATAATAGCGGGCTGTATCACTCTGACATACATCTAGGTAGTTTTTTTTTTTTTTTTAATGGGGACAGGCCTTTTCTCTGGGACTTGTTATCTCAAGGTGTGTCATGTGGGAGGTGCCCCCTGTGCTTTGTGGCAGAGATCCTGGGTTTGGTCGTCATCTGGGTGGCCCATCTGGCTGACTCCTTCTTTCCTGGACTGCTTTTCCCTCACACATTAGGGCCAAACATCTGGTTTGGGGCTGTGAAGGGTTAGGTATGGTGGAGAACTCTGATGCCTTCTGGTCGACAATCCAAATCACTTCTGGCATATGGCAAGTTCTGGATATCAGGCGTTTAATTTTATTTTTAATTTTTTCGTAAGGGCAAATTTTAAACCTACCCAGTAGAGCCATTCAGTGAACTGCCACGGACCTATCACCAGATTCAACATTTGTTAACTCATGGCCAATTCTGTTTCATCTACATCCCCTAAACCCTGTGTATGGATACACTTTGAGAATTGTCAGACCCCATAGGGATTGGTCACTGCTGACATCATTACTGGCCCAGCTGGCTAAGGGTGTGGCGTTCCACAGCTAGACTTCAAATCTAGGCACTTTCTAGCATTGTCAATTTGAGGAAGGTATGTAACTCATGGAGCTTTGGGTAGGTAAAACTTGTATGGTGCCTGGAATTGTCTCTGGTATACAGTCAGAGTTTAGTAAGTGTTAACTATTACTAATAATATTACAACTTGAGACCCATAGGCATTAAAGGGATAAATATGTAATAGCAGCTTGTCAGGGCAGACTGTATTCTGATGTCCCCACGTGGCTCTGTGCCCTAGAAGCTGTTTACATTATTCTCTCCTCTGACAGATCTGAGGTGTTCTTGTTAAAGGAAGAGGAGGCCTGCTCATTTTTTTTTTTTTTTTTTTTTTTGAGACACAGTTTCACACTTGTTGCCTAGGCTGGAGTGCAGTGGTGCGATCTCGGCTCACCACAACCTCAGCCTCCCAGGTTCAAGCGATTCTCCTGCCTCAGCCTCCCGAGTAGCTGGGATTACAGGTAAGCGCGACCATGCCTGGCTAATTTTGTATTTTTAGTAGACACGGGGTTTCTCCATGTTGGTCAGGCTGGTCTCAAACTTCTGACCTCAGGTAATCTACCTGCCCTGGCCTCCCAAAGTGCTGGGATTACAGATATGAGCCACCGCTCCCAGCTGGCCCACTCATTTTAAACTTGGGGATTTCTAGCCTCCATATCTGGGTGCTAGGAGACAATCCTGAAATTCACACTACCTGTTTCATCCTCAGGTCCACCTTCTCCAATACCTGCCTGCTGGGAGAGGACTATCTCTTGAGAAAGGAAGGACTTCTGTGCTCCTGAGAACCTCTTATCAGGTAGATACCACTTACCTTTCACATTCCTAT
This sequence comes from Macaca fascicularis, assembly GCF_037993035.2. Lineage (NCBI taxonomy): Eukaryota > Metazoa > Chordata > Mammalia > Primates > Cercopithecidae > Macaca > Macaca fascicularis. Next base: position 84,808,179 of record NC_088384.1, read on the forward strand.
AGTGTCTTTTCTGCTCGAAACCATGGCTGAATTTCCTTTGCCCATCTGACATCTTGTACCCTGAAGTGTCCAAATTGAGGCTCAAGGCCTTGCTTGTTTTTCTACAATAGTGGGGCGATTTTAAGGGCAAGGATCTCCACAGGGAATATTACCCCAGACTGGTACTCTCATTGAGGTAACCACCATCTTTGCCCCAGGCATATTTCATCCTGGCTGCTGGATTCCCAGGGATTTGTCAGCTACTGTGAAATAAAAAATGATGGTAATTACCATTTATTGGGCCACTGTTATCTGCCAGGCAACTGGGTTTATGGTCTCCATAATATTTTAAACTCTCAACAATTTCAAAGTTAGGAATCAAAACTCTGAATTGATAGAAGAAGTGGCATGTTACAGAGGTTAAGAAATTTACTTGTGTAATATGACTGGGTTGGGTAGAATTAGGATTTAGAACTTCTTTAGTTACCAACATTCTATAATCCGTGTTTCATTGAGCCCCCCGCCCCCTCATTTTCTTGTTTTTGCTGCTGGAGTATTTGGAAGGAAATCCCAGACATCACATAAATTTACCTAAAAATACTATCATATGCATTTCCAACAGAGAAGGACTGTTTGTTAAAAATGTAACCATAATATTACCACATTCAACAAAACTGACAGTAATTCCTTAATGTCTTAATTCTAGATTGTTTTAAAATCTGCTCATTTCTTCTAAAAAAGTGCCATTGCTTAGTGCACACTGTACACACTTAACAATTCAGGTAAAAAGTATAAGAGGGAGAAGTATCTGGAATTCAGCAAGGCCAATTCTCCCGCTCCCTTTTCTCTTTACCTGTTGCCGATTTCTGTTAATGACTGTGTCTTCCACCCCTGGTCACCCAACGGGAGCTCTGAGTCTTTCTTGCCACCTTGTTATTTCTGAAATTCTTATCCTTCTTTTTTTTTTTTTTTGAACAAGAACTTATTTCTTAAAATTTACTTAAGGGATTAGAGCTGATATATAATAGAACATTTAATATAACATTTGGAGTTATGTTAACATAAAAATAGCTGTGGTTACAATTAGCATATACAATTCACTGCAAAGGTAAAAATACATGCTATCCTCTAGACCAGTCTTCCAAATGAAGTTAGAGTAGATGGGGTGAAACAGCAAGTGAACATGAAAGAATTGCACTTAGAAGAAAGTAGGACATAGCTAGGATATCAAAGAGACATACCTAATGCTAATCACTGCATTGTCCTACTGGCAAATTGCACATTTATTTTTAGAGTATATTCAATACACATATACATTGAGACTAGAGAATTTTCAAATATCTACCTTTGAAATATCCCTTTGTTTCTAACACATACGTTATAGTATTAATGTAACAGCACTTAAAACCTGTAGTTATTATTCAAAGCTTGTGTTCAAGAGATAAAAGAACATCATTCAGACAAAGCTTGTGTTCAAGAGATAAAAAAACATCGATCACTATCTGCCTTAAATGCATCTCATCACGATCCATCAACTTTAATGAAATGGATATTGAAGTTAAACTAACCAGTTTGTACAAACTATTGACCAAGAAAAAGCCCTTAAAAATTTAGGAAGAAATGAATAACAGAAGAGCTCACCCTGAGCTGCCACCTTTTAATTTTTTTTTTTTTTTTTTTTTTGAGATAGAGTCTCGCCGTGTCGCCCAGGCTGGAGTGCAGTGGCTGGATCTCAGCTCACTGCAAGCTCCGCCTCCCGGGTTCACGCCATTCTCCTGCCTCAGCCTCCCGAGTAGCTGGGACTACAGGCGCCTGCCACCTCGCCCGGCTAATTTTTTTTTTTTTTGTATTTTTAGTAGAGACGGGGTTTCACCATGTTAGCCAGGATGGTCTCGATCTCCTGACCTCGTGATCTGCCCGTCTCGGCCTCCCAAAGTGCTGGGATTACAGGCTTGAGCCACCGCACCCGGCACCACGTTTTAATTTTTAATGCAATGTATGTTAGAATATCATGCTAATGCACATACTAGTAGCGTGTATGATGGAAAAAAATAGGTTAATGCAAAAGATAATACGTTTGGCTTTGTAAAGTTTTGTTTTGACTTATATCTGTCTGAATTCTGTTTATTGAGTCTGAAAAGGAACTGCTGCCAAGGACCAGTCCAAAGAAGAATTAGGCTGTTTAAGCCTGCTAGTTCATACCTTCTTTGAAATCGATGACAATGCCCAATTTTAGGCTAACCCTAAAACACTTGCCATTTTATGACTCCATATTCTTTTAATTTACAGAAAAGTACAAACTTTTTAAAAAGTAATCTTATCAGAGCAATATAATCTAATAATACCTACATTGTTATAATCTAACAATACCTATAATAGAAAGCTAGCCCAGTAAATTTTTTTGAACAATTGAACTTTTATGTAGCTTATAACTTTGATATTGAAATTCTCATCCTTCTAATTAGTGATGGAGTCCTCTTAGTTCTACCTTGGCATACCCCTTTATTCTTTTCCCCTCATCTCACTGCTGTGCTACCCAAATTTTTATCTCTTCTCCACCACTAGTTCACTTTCCACCCTGCCTTTTAAGTTGCTCCTCTGAAGAAAAAATAAAGATCATGCCACTCACCTACTCAAGCAAGCCATTTCTTATTACCTACCTTCAACTCTGTCCAAACTCAGTAATTACAGTGTGAAGCCACGTGTGGTGGCTCACGCCTGTAATTCTAGCACTTTGGGAGGCTGAAGGGATAGATCGCTTGAACTCAGCCTGGGCAACATGACAAAACCCCGTCTCTACTAAAAATAGAAAAATTAGCCGGGCATGGTGGTGCACACCTGTGGTCCCAGCTACTCAGGAGGCTGAGATGGGAGGATGGCTTGAGCCTGGACAGTGGAGGTTGCAGTAAGCCGAGATCGCACCACTGCACTCCAGCCTGGGTATGGGCTCTGGAGACAGACTGCCTAGATTCAAAGCCCGTCTTCACCACACATTAGCTGTGTAACCTTGGAGACATTATTTCACTGTGTCTTCTACTCCTCATCTGTATAATGGGGAAAATAATAGTGCCCATCTCAGGGAGTTGTGCGGAAGAAATGTGGTAATTCCTGTGAGGCCTGGCAGATAATTCCTATAAGGTAGTGCCTGGCACATAGTATATGCTTAGTAAATATGAACTGTGATTGTTAATGTTGATATCTGATTAATATCTGAATTATCTCTCAACTCACCTTTTCAGTCTTGTCCCTACCAGTTACTCCTTTTGTAGTAGTGCCCTTGTAGCTGTATGGGAATAGATTCCATTCTGTACTGTTTTATTCCTCTGTGGTTTTCTACTTGGCAATTGAACTCCTATTGATTTAGTCACACATTTACTCCATTGCAAAGCATGCCTTGATTTTCTCAGGCAAAATTGTCCTCAGCCTCTTCTTTAGCACCAAACAACTTTTTATTTTTTTGGAGACGGAGTTTTGCTCTTGTTGCCCAGGCTGGAGTGCAATGGCGTGATCTCGGCTCACCACAACCTCTGCCTCCCGGGTTCAAGCTCCTGAGTAGCTGGGATTACAGGCATGCGCCACCATGCCTGGCTAATTTTGTATTTTTAGTAGAGATGGAGTTTCTCCATGTTGGTCAGGCTGGTCTCGAACTCCTGACCTCAGGTGATCCGCCCGTCTTGGCCTCCCAAAGTGCTGGGATTAAAGGCATGAACCACCGCGCATGGCTGATGGTAAGTCTTATCCTTCCAACTGCTTGAGGCAAAAATCTTAGAATTCTCTTGATTTTTCTTTTCATCTCGCAAATCACATACAGTAAAGAAATTCAGGATGTGATTGCTACTCACCACCTCCGCTGTGTCCACTTTTGTCCAAACCACCATTATCTCCCACCTGAATTATTTCAACAGCCTTTATGAGATTTCCTTGCCTCTCTCCTTGTCCCCTGTCCCCTTTGTCTGTTCCTAGTCTACCAGCCAGAGACATCTTTTAAAATGTAAATCCAAGCTTGTTATCCCTCTGCTCCAGATCCTCTGATGGCTTCTCATTTCCCTCCACATCAAAACCAGCATTCTCAAGACTGCACATGACCTGTGCCCTGGTACCGCTGTCCTTGACTGCTTTTAACTGCCACCAGTGTCTCACACCCTCCTGCCACAGGGAACGTATTTCTGAAAGAGCAGGGCTCACTCCTGCCCTAGGACCTTCAAGGAGCTGGTTTCTTTCCTTATAGTTCTGTTGACACAGTAGCCCACATGAATCACTCCCTCACATTGTTCAGATCTCAAGTAATCACCTTTAAAAAGCTTTCCTTAAATACTCAATTTAAAATTGCAACTCCTCCAGTCTCTACCACCGGATCCTTCTGGTGCCCTCAGTGCGTATCGCCATCTGACATCTTGTGTCTTTTCTGAGCTATATTTTATTTTTGTCCATCTCCTTGCCCCTACCGCACTAAAATGGCAGCTACACGAGGGCTGGTATTTTTTCTGTTGCATTTGCAGCAGTATCCCAAATGTTGGAACAGTCCTTAGCACACAGTGGGCACTAGTAATTATGGAACGATTGAATAGCTCAATCAACAGCACGTAGAGCCAATTGTGGGAGGCATGGATAAGGAGTATCGGGGTGTGGGGGAGATCTGCAGAGACCCCTGTCAGGAGGCTGTTGCTGTTGTCTGAGCTTCCCAGCTGGTATGGGGTGATGGGAGGCAGCTCTGATGTGGACAGAATCTACAGGCCTTTGTAATTGGTTAGGCGTGGCAGGGAGGCATAGAGTCAGTGATGACCCAGAGGTCAAGTGTGGTGATGGAACTGGGAGTCTTGGAAGTGAAGAAGCTGAGGAAAGAAGGAGTAGCAGGTTAGGAAGAGAAGGAAAGGAGACTAGGTATTTATGTGACAGCTTGCGGACTGCCCTGCTCACGGCGCTGCACACCTCAGCTGGGCTCTCCGTGACAGGGCGCTGTCATATTTCCCTGGTATCTGCAAAGCTCATCCCAGTGCCTAGCTTGTAGCAGATGTTCAGTAAGTGTTTGCTGAACTGAGATGTCCAGCAGGCAGGAGGAAACATGGTCTGGGAGCTATGTGGGGTGTTCTCGGATTCCTAGAAAAAACAAACAATAGCAAAATGATAACTATAGACAGTCGTTTGTAGCTTAGCTGGCTTTTCACTTTTAGGGTGCCAGCATTCTCCAGCATTCTGAAGCCATTCCAAAGCTCCAGTATAAATAGTGTGAAAACTGTGGCTTTCTAGTGTCCATCACTAGATTCTACCCAAAGAGACAATTCTGACCATAGCTCACTGGCAAATCAAGTGGTCACTCCTGAGTTCAACGTGATAGGGTGTATACCTATAAGGAGTGGCCACACACTGGGAATGGAGAGTGAAACATGCTACTACAAGGACGCAAGCCCATAAACCCATTCTCACCCAGCCCTAGTCCCCACTATTGATTGGGCCTTCAACGTGCTAAGATTTGTGGCTGTGCCTAGAACACATTTGGTAGCTGTGTAATCTTAAAGACAAATAAATCAACCTCTTGGTGCCCCAGTTTCCTCCTCTGTGAGATGGAAAGAATAGCAGCATCCACCTCTTGGCTGTTTTGTGAAGATTACCAGAAATCTGTACTTAGTAACCAGGCATGGTGGCTCATGCTTATAATCCCAGTGCTTTGGGAGGCCAAGGCAGGCAGATCACGAGGTCAGGAGTTCAAGACCAGCCTGGCCAACATGGTGAAACCCCGTCTCTACTAAAAATTCAAAAATTAGCCGGGCGTGGTGGCAGGCACCTGTAATCCCAGGTTCTTGGGAGGCTGAGGCAAAAGAATCACTTGAACCCAGGAAGCAGAGGTTGCAGTGAGCCGAGATCGCGGCACTGCACTCCAGCCTGGACAACAGAGCAAGACTCTGTCTCAAAAAAAAAAAAAAAAAAAGTCTGCACTTACAGATCTTGCTTTATAAATGTTAGCTACAGATACTAGTGTTACTAGGAGAAAGGTTTTGTCAGCTTCAGCTACGTTGTACTGCAGGTATTATAGGTTGGCTTTAGCTTTGTACCATGACCTTTTACAATAGAACCACAGTCCCTTTGGGGACATGCTGTTCTCAGAACAAGAGAAATGGTGGAATTATGCAATGCTTAGAAACGGCATCGTTGCTTTCACTCACATTCATTTTCCAAGGCAAGTTACAAGGTCAAGCCTGATGTCTGGGACAGGGAAGTACCATCTTTTTATAGGGTAACAAATAATTGGGAATGATGATAAAATCTACCACAAAGGCCTCTTTTATCCTAATCACTAAAAGTAGATTAGCAAAAAGACTGAGATTCATTTCATCTTACAAGAAGCTTCACAGTTTAGTCAAGACAGTCATGTAAATAGAGAAATTACAATATGGTATGATGCCCAGGTTGGACAGAAGAGGGAGTGGTCATCTCTGCCTATGGTGTTGAGGGATGAATTACAAGAGCTGCTTAGAGACCCCAGCTAGTCTCAGAAGGGTACTAGGCAACAATAGGCCTGTAGTCATTTTTGCTGAAATCCTGGACAGTGTCTGAGGAGCTACTGAAGGTGGCATAACTCCTAATACCACCTGCCTTCTCTGGGACCACATCAGTGTAGGACTTTGATTTGGGCCCATCAGGATACACAAAAGCACATCTCTGGTAAGGTCATATGGTAGACATGCATAGAAATGGAAGCTAGGAGGTTATCACTTTAGAGTAATTGTGAGACCTGGAGCTCTGCCTTAAGTAAGAAGGACTGACTTTTGATCTCCTAAACTCCTCAGAATACCAGGGACATAGGGATCTTTTTTTTTTTTTTTTCCTTTTTTTGAGACAGAGTCTTACTCCTGTCGCCCAGGCTAGAGTGCAGTGGCACGATCTCAGCCCACTGCAGCCTTGACTCCCTGAGCTCAGGTGATCCTCCCACCTTAGCCTGCTGAGTAGCTAGGGCTACAGGCACACACCACCATGCCCAGCTAATTTTTGTATTTTTTGTAGAGATGGCATTTCGCTATGTTGCCCAGACTGGTCTTGAGCCCATGAGCTTAAGCAATTAGCTTGCCTTGGCCTCCCAGAGTACTGAGATTACAGGTGTGAGCCACTGTGCCCATCCAAGACATAAGTAACTGAATATAGATGGAACCTGGGGTTGGGGCAGGGGAATCAGAAGCTGAGTTCTGCACGCCTTGATTGGTCTGCAGGAAACAGTCAGAGGCTCTTTCTCCATAGGCATTATGTTATATTCTGTCTTCTCTCTGACTCAGGCTTCAGGTAGTAGCAGAGACTGATCTGAAACATAGAGTTTGAATCTGAGGTACAGAGGCAGAAGAAGTAAGGTTTGAGAGCTAAGGGAGAGTGGCAGAACATAAGCATGAGGGCCTAGAAATGAAGGTAGAGTGAATGAAGGTAGAAAATCCAGGGAACCCTTGTAGATGGAGACTCTATGTTTGTTGAATGAGGAGGGTGTGAGAGAACAGGATCCCTGTTGAAGAGGCATAAGCCTAGGGCCCACAATAAAAGCCCCAGCAATAGCAAATTGCTTCTTCATCCCACAGGTCCTGGCTGCATGGAAACAAGATGAGCTTTTACAATTAAGGTTGGTAGAAGTCACCACAGGCAGCAGAACTCCATCTTGAGATGAAATAACATCTACCTGGACCTCTGGCAGAATTTCAAGGCTCACACTAGGCTGACTCTGGGGCCATGATGTTGCCTCATCCTTCAGCACTGGGAGATCAATACTGGGAAGAGATTTTGCTTTCAAAGAATGGGGAAAATGTAGAGACCATGAAGAAATTGATCCAAAATCATAAAGCGAAAGGTGAGAATTGTTGAGGGGCCAGAAAGATGAAGAGGGAGCCAAGTCTCCAGGTTCACCTGAAAATGCTCCAGAGATCACCTCTGAGTAAAGTGACTACTTCCTTCATCCTAAGGCTCAAAAGAGCTGCTCAGGGAGCCTGGGGGGCGGGGGCTCTGGTTTCTCATAGCTTCTTTTTCTTTCACTAGGCTTGCCTTCTAATGATACTGACTGGCCCCAGGAAAAGGAGGGAAAGGCCCAAATAGTGGTGAGTTGGGATTACATTTTTTTTTCCCTGAAGTGCTGGCTCATTTCCCAGAGAACAGACATATATTCTCTTTCTTGGGAAGGGAAAAGGCGGTCAACATCTGGGTAGATGAGTGAAGCATTAGGCCTTCTTGAAAAAAGTTGTTAAAGCACATAGCAAAGACAGGGATTTTACAGATCCCATTTAGTAACCTGAGCTTTTAAGAAATGTTTATTCCAGACCCCATCTGTTCACTCCCATTTTTCTCTGTAATCAAAGTTTTCTTCCATTCTTTCTAAATCTTTACCACTCCCTGATGCCCAGCACAAGCCCTAAGTCTGTCATGCTTTTGTTCCTTCTGCAGCCCATTCTCTGCTGTTTTATCTCTGAATTCCTTCATTATGAATTCTCAAGGTCACTGTCCTAAACACAGCCTGAGGTTTACAAAGTAATTCACAAATCATTTCTCCAGTGAAATCATACATGTCAAGGGCCTAGAATGTGTTCTGTGCTCAGTTATGCTCCTCACAGATTTTAACAGAAAACTAGGCACACAGTAGTGTTCAGAACTTCTTCATATGGAGAACCATATATTCTGATGAATTACATCAACTTGCATATCCAGGCTTTCCAGGGTCACCAGCTGTGCTCCACACACAGGGAAGATTGATGGTGGCTTGCTATACATTAATTTACTGGTTGTTTGTAGGTACCAGTTACATTCAGGGATGTGGCTGTGATCTTCACAGAAGCAGAATGGAAGAGACTGAGTCCAGAGCAGAGGAATCTATACAAAGAAGTGATGCTGGAGAATTATAGGAATCTTCTCTCATTGGGTGAGGCTGTGTTCTTTCCTTTCCTTCATTAATTCAATAGCAATTTATTGATCACCTACTATGTACCACAAAAAAATGTTCTAGATATTTACAACACATTAGTAAACAAAATCGTAATCCCTGCCTCCGTGGGGCTTACTTTTTAGTATAAGGAGACAGACAACAAACCAAAAGCTTCATATACAGGGATATTATAATACGGTATGTTAAAAGGTGATAAGTGCAACTTAGTAAAAAATAATGATATAAGGCAGGATAAAGGGGTATTGGGTGTGATAGGGTGACTGGCTGAATTTTAAAATGGGTATTTGAAATCACTGAAGAAGTAATATTTGGCTAAAGACATAATGTGGTGAGGAGGTTAGAACTGTAGGTATCTAGGGTACGAGCATTTCAGGTGGAGGGAATTACTGACACGAAGACCTTAATGAAGGGATGTACCTGCCCAATACATGAAGCTGCAAGGAGGCCAGTGAGGCTGGGGACGTGGTTTGCAACGGGGAGAGTAGGGAGAGATGCAGCTCTGTGATATAAGTTAAAACTAAGAGTCAAGTTTATTGTGGTTTGGGGTTTTCATAAACCATGTTTTTTTTCTTTTTCGTTTGTTTGCAAACCTAAACGAGGTCATGGGATCGAGACCATCCTGGCCAACATGGTGAAACCCCATCTCTACTAAAAATACAAAAATTAGCTGAGTGTGGTATCATGTGCCTGTAATCTCAGCCACTTGGGAGGCTGGGGCAGGAGAATCGCTTGAACCAGGGAGTCGGAAGTTGCAGTGAGCTGAGATCGTGCCATTGCACTCCAGCCTGGTGACAGAGTGAAACTCAGTCTGAAAAAATAAAAAACAATAAAAAAATTATTTAAATATGGGTTGATAAATGTCAATTGCAACATAACTCTAGATGAGGGATTGGCCAACTTTTTCTATAAAGGGCCAAACAATAACTGTTTTTGCAGGTGATAAGGCCTCTGTAACAACCCTTAACTTGCCATTGAGTTGCAGCCATAAACAATACGCAAATGAATGAGCGTGGATATGTTCCAATAAAACTTTCTTTATAGACACTGAAATTTGAATTTAATATTATGTTTATGTATCATGAAATATTACTACTCTTTTTACTTTTTTCTAGCCACTTAAAAATGTAAAAACCATTCTTAGCTTGTAGGTGATACAAAAACAGAGGACTGGATTTAGCTTGTGGTCAGTCATTTTCCACTCCTTGTTCTAGATCAGTGCTGTCTAGTAGAAATATAATGTGAGCCACATAGGTAATTTTAAATTTCCTAGTAACCACATTTTTACAAGTGTAACTACAGGTGAAATCAACTTTAAGAATATATATATTATTTAACCCAATATATTAAATATCATTTTAACATGAAATTAACCTAAAAACTTATTAATTAGGTATTTTACTTATTTTTTTTGTCCTGTGTTCAAAACCTGGTTGTATTTTACACTTAGAGCACATCTTAGTTCAGATTAGCCACGTTTCAAGTGTTCAGTAAACACATGGCCAGTGGCTGCTATACTGGAGCTTACTGTTCTAGATATTCCTATATTTCTAGATACAACATGTAGAGAAGAATCACATTTTTGGAGACACAAACCAGTTTCAGGGAGGAGTTTCTTCAGGAGTTTGCTCCAAATGGCATGGCTGTTTCCCTGATATGATTTAATCAGATTTACCTTATTCCATTTTCATCTTCTTTGATGTGTTTTGATCTGATTCCCTCTGGTTTGAACTAGCTCCCATCTGACCTGGCTCCATCTAAATCAGTATAGAGTCATCCATTTCGGACTGGTTCTGTGTGGGCTGTGTTTTTCTTTAAAAAAAAAAGATTGATAATTTTTGTGAATGGTTTAGTGTGTTTTGATTTGGTCTTAGCTACTTAGTCCAACTAGGTTTTGTTTTTATTTTTCTCTGGTCATACTGTTTTCTCTCCCACTGTTAATACATATAACTGATTCAGAGGAAAATGTTAAAAATGACCTGGTTCATAGCCAAGTGTGGTGGCAGGCACCTGTAATCCCAGCTACTCAGGAGGCTGAGGCAGGAGATTCACTTGAACCCAGGAGGTGGAGGTTGCAGTGAGCCGAGATCATGTCATTGCACTCCAGCCTGGGGAACAAGCGCAAAACTCCATCTCAAACAAACAAACAAACAAACAAACAAAAAACCCATAAAACAACAAACAAACAAATGACCTAGTTCAAATGAATCTTGATATTGAAAACCTGGATCCCAATTGCATTCCTTGAAATTGTTTGCTTTGTCTTGCTTGACATCATAATGTTCCACAGTTTCCAGCCTCTTACGTCTCTCTTTTGGGCTATTCTCTTTCTTCTTTTTCTTTTCTTTGGACTGCAGGGGTCCACAGGAGTTAGTGTCACATACTCCTTTTCCGTGTTCATATTTACACCCTTTAACAATTTGTGAACTTTAACGATTTTCCCCATCACATATTATAACGAACCCATTATCTACCGCTGTCTCACCTGTGCTTCATCCCCATATTTCTCCTTGCCTGCAACCACAAGCTTATTCTTAAAGTTATAAAAACTTGAGAGCATACCATTTTTCCTCCTAAACCAGTCTCTTTCTCCTTCTTTCTTTCTTTTCTCTTTCTCCTTTCCCCTTTTTTCCCTTTTTCCCCTTTCCCTTTTCCTTTTCTTTCCTTATTTTATTTTATTTTATTTCTTTTTTTTCAGACAGAGTTTTGCCACGTTGCCCAGGCTGGTCTCAAACTCCTAGGCTTAAGCAATCCACCCACCCTGGCCTCCCAGAGTGCTGGGATTACGGGTGTGAGCCATGTTGCTCAGCCCAAATCTGTTTTTCTCTCTTTCTTCACATATTCATGTTAATGTCTTTTCTTCAAGGGCATCGTTAGAAATAAATGGGCCAGTTCTTTCTGAAATAATCTTTAAAGCCTTCACAGGGGAGATAATTTAATAAGCTTAGACCAGATAATACTGTGATAACCCCAGTACTTATAATAGCCAATGTTCATTTCTCACTTACATTACCTCTTGGTTACTTCAGGTATGGTTCAACTCTCTTGGTTCTGGGATCCAAGCAAAAGGAGCAGTTTCTGTCTGGATCGTGGGGTTCTCAAGGTATAGGGAAAAAGAGCAATGATGGGACCACATTGTGGCTCTTAAAACTTGTTTGAAAGTGCACTGACTTTCCGCTAACCTTCATTGGCCAAAGCAAATCCCACAGCTAAGTCTGATGTCACTGTGGTGGGAAAGATAATCCTTCTTCAGAGATGGGCTCAGTGGGGAGGAACAGCAGATGTTGTGACCAAAATACCGTTTGCTGCAAGAGGGAAGCTTAGGCTGAATCTTAGAAATAAGTGTTCGTGGTCGGGCACGGTGGCTCAAGCCTGTAATCCCAGCACTTTGGGAGGCCGAGACGGGCGGATCACTTTGGGAGGCCGAGACGGGCGGTCAGGAGATCGAGACCATCCTGGCTAACACGGTGAAACCCTGTCTCTACTAAAAAATACAAAAAACTAGCTAGGCAAGGTGGTGGGTGCCTGTAGTCCCAGCTACTCGGGAGGCTGAGGCAGGAGAATGGCGTGAACCTGGGAGGCGGAGCTTGCAGTGAGCTGAGATCGCACCACTGCACTCCAGCCTGGGTGACAGCGAGACTCCGTCTCAAAAAAAAAAAAAAAAAAAAAAAAAAAAAGAAATAAGTGTTTGTAGGGCTGATAGGTCAAGGAGGAACACGAATTACCTAGACTTAATAGTTACTAACACATTGCCCGCTTGCATTATCATTCGCTTCTCCCTTTCTGGCCAAATTATTTCAAAGTTAATTCTAAATATCATGACACCCTTAAATATGCCACATTTCTCTAAAAAGTGAAAATGGATTCTTACATAACCACAATACCATTAGTACATTCAACAAAGTTAATGGTATCATCTAATACCAAATCTGTGTTAAAATTTCTTTGATTAAAAGAAATTATATATATTTTGAGACAGGGTCTCACGTCTGTCATCCAGGCTGGAGTACAGTGGCATGATCATAGCTCACTGCAGCCTCAACTTCCTGGGCTTAGGTGATTCTCCCACCTCAACCTTCCTAGTATCTGAGACTACAGGTGCATGCCACAATGCCAGCTAATTGTTTGTATTTTTAGTAGAGACAGGGTTTTGCCATGTTGCCCAGGCTGGTCTTGAGCTCCTGGTCTAAAGTGATCCACCTGCGTGGGCGTCCCGAAGTGCTGGGATTACAGGTGTAAGCCACAATGCCTGACCTCAAAAAATATTTTTATAGATTAAAATCAGGTTGTCAGTTATCCCTAAGGTAATTCAAAAAGTTAACATATCCCAATAAAAAAGTGAAATTCTTTTGCAAAATTCACATGGAAAAATAAAGGTGGAAAAATAGCCAAGAATACACTGAAAAATAAAAGCCATAACAGGGTACTATCCTTATCAGACACTAACGTATGCTACAAAACCTTTAGAATTAAAATGTGTCCTTTGAGTTGAAACTGCAAGCAGAAAATAAAGAAAGAAAACATTGTGGTGCTGGCCCATGACTAGACAAATAGACCAGTGGAATCAGGGAGCAAGTCAGGAAGTCAACCCAAGTACTTATGGAACTTTGGTATGTGATGAAGGTGGCATCTCAAATCCCTGGAGTAAAGATGGACGTTTTAATAAATGGGGTTGGGCAACTAGATATCCATCTGGAAAAATATAACATTGGACCATATACCACACACCATATACAAGAAAAATCCCAAATGACTAGATCTAAATGTAAAAAATTAAACCGTAAACATACTAGGATAGAATGGGGGTAAATATTCTATCACCTGGATATAGTAAAAGGTTTTCTAAATTTGACTAAAAACCTAGATGCCTAGAGGAGAAGAGTGATAAGTTTGACACTGTAAGCAAAGTCAAAAGAAAGGACAAATTTCCAGGAAATATTTGCCACATACAGTATATCACATATAAAGAGTTATTTTCCATAATATAGAATGAATCTTAAAATTCAAAGAGAAGAACCCTAAAACCAGATAGGAAGAAAATAGGCAAAATACCTGAATAGACAATTCACAAAATAAAATATAACATTGTCCCTTAAATGTTTGAAAAGGTGTTCAATTTCACTTCTAATTAGATTAATGCAAATTAAAACTACACACCATTCTTATCATTGGCAGCATTTCGAAAGGTTGACAGAACACTTGGCAAAGCTGAGGGATATAGGCAACATTATACACTGCAGATGGCAATGCAGAAATGCTACAGCTATTGTGGAGGGAAATTTGGCAACATGTAACAAAACTATATATGCATATGCTTTGACCTGGCAATCCTACCTATAGGAATTTACCCTGAAGATTCATCTCCAAAGATAGTACACTTGCACAAGGTTATTCATTATAGCATTGTTTCTTTATAAAATATTAGAGTAACCTAATTGCCCTTATGTAGTAAATTTGTTGAAGAAGTTATGATACATCCTTCGAAAATGCGGAAGAGCTCCTCTGAACTGATAGGGAGTAAATTCTAGGATATATTAAGTGAAAAGAGCCAAGTGCAAAGAGTATTTTTAAAAGTGAGAAATTATGAGCATATGCATATCTATTTCTTCTTCTTCCCCCCCTGCCCCCCCACAAAGTAATACAGGGTTAATAAACCAGAAACTAATGAGATTGGTTAGCTGTGAGGTTATATTGGAATTTGGCTGGAAGGCTATGGAAAGGAGAGGCATGTCCTTCTGAATAGTTTTGCACTTTTGGAGCATATTAGTGTTTAAATACTCAAAGAAAGGAATTAAATCAACAAAGAGAGGGAAAATCCCTAAAATGGAATACCAAGAGAAACAAATCTACCTAACTGTTCCAAAATAATAACACGACCACAGGTAACAGGGGAAAACAACCCATTTAACAGAGAGCTTTGCCCATACTCCATAGGAAAATGAGGACTGGCAAACTAGAGCCTACAGGCCAAATCTGTCTCACTGCCTGTTTTTGTAAATAAAGTTTTTTTGGAACAATGAATTATTTATGGCTGCGTTTGTTATACAATGGCAGAGTTAAGCAGTCATGATAGAGACCATGTCACCTACAAAGCCTAAAATATTTACTCTTTGGTTCTTTTCAGAAAAAATTGGCCAACTCCTTCTCTATTGACAAAGAAGAACTGCATACAAATCTTGAACTATATGGACTATATTTTGTATATTGTGTTTTGTAAGGATGTGGGTCAACAATTCTGAAACTATATTCCTTGCATTTTTTTTTTTTTTTTTTAAAGACAGAATTTCGCTTTTGTTGCCCAGGCTAGAGTGCAATGGTGCGATCTCGGCTCACCACAACCTCTGCCTCCTGGGTTCAAGAGATTCTCCTGCCTCAGCCTCCCAAGTAGCTGGGATTACAGGCATATGCCACCACACCTGGCTAATTTTGTATCTTTAGTAGAGATGGGGTTTCTCCATGTTGGTCAGGCTGTTCTGGAACTCCCGACCTCAGGTGATCTGCCTGCCTCAGCCTCCCAAAGTGCTGGATTACAGGCGTGAGCCACTGCACCTGGCCTTATTCCTTGCATGTTAAGATTAAGTAAATGAGTAAATATATTGATGATGCAAGCCAGATCTCTCAACTATATAGTTCTTTAGAAATATATACTGAATTATTGGCCGGGTGCGGTGGCTCACACCTGTAATCCCAGCACTTTGGGAGGCCGAGGCGGGTAGATCACGAGGTCAGGAGATCGAGACCATCCTGGCTAACACGGTGAAACCCTGTCTCTACTAAAAATACAAAAAATTAGCCGGGCGTGGTGGTGGGCGCCTGTAGTCCCAGCTACTCAGGAAGCTGAGGCAGGAGAATGGTGTGAACCTGAGAGGCAGAGCTTGCAGTGAGCTGAGATCGTGCCACTGCACTCCAGACTGGGAGAGAGAGCAAGACTCTGTCTCAAAAAAAAAAAAAAAAAAAAAAAGATATATATACTGAATTATTATACAGCAAAGGGGCATGATAGAAAACAGAGTTCCTCAAAATGGCCTCAGTAAATCTAAATTAGTGAAATGATGACACTTTCTAGTAAGGCGTAGGGATTAGAATCATAATGAGTATACACGGGGTCCCTTTAACAGGGTGTTAAGTGTAAGGAGCTTTTTGTTCCAGTGTTTAACACAAAATAGACACAAATGAGATTTCCTCTACATCACTTCTCAGTGATGTGGGGTGTTACGTCACTGCCATATATATATTCAGACTGTAGTCTGAATGACCTGGTATGCTTCTAGATAAGCCAAAATGATGGCAGCGAATCACAGTCAAAATATCAAGACAAAAAGTTCATGTCACAAAATACCAGAATGACCACAAGTCTTATAAGAGATGACTGGCCAGAAATAGAAGCAAATAATGAGTTACTTTGAGAACCCAAGTAAACCAAATAAACCCAGGGAGTGCTCAGTGACAGCAAGCAGAGCCTGACGGCTGCTGAGAGCCTCACCCATGGCAAGGCTGCCAGAAGCAGCTTTGAGCACCTACGGAGCAGTCTACACACAGCTATGTTCCTCTGGCAGTCCAGCAGTTCCAGCACTGGTGAGTGCCCTGTCAAAGCAACCAAAGGGAAAACACATTGTCAAAAACTAAAAGACCACAAAAGGTCAAAAAATCAAATGGCACAAATCATTTACTTAACAGGCAAGGAGACACAGCAGTGAAGAAATTCACTGTATAGTTTGATGAGGGGGAAAAAATAAAAGGTTTTTACCCCTAGGGAGCAGTTTCATGATGGTTATGCTAATTAAGGTTTGAAAACTAGCATTCTGGATAGGATAGGATGAGTTTTTAGGGACAGACACAGTTGATTATAAAGATTCCAGTGTTCCTTAGTTAGGCAGAAGTCTTTAATTAGGCCCAGTAGGGTCTGGGGCCAAGTACGTGGTCATTTCTCAGCATCAATTGGATAGATCCTGTTGTGATGAAATGCAACATCTGGTTTTGATATTTTGTAGGCAGGTGCTGCTGTAAATGAAAAGTTTTTCTTTTTACTGATTTATGAAAAGTGGAGAGAAAGGCAGATTTTGTTGTTTTGGCTTGGTGCCAGAATCCTAAAATCATAGACCGTGTCTTTCTTGTTCATTGTTGAATTCATAATACTTAGTAGAGAACCTAATACTTTGACATTTTCTAATAAATCTTTGTTTACAGGTGGGCAGCCTGAAATTTATATTTGTTTTATATACAATAATTTCTTTAACCAGTATTCCATACACTTTCTCCTACATTCGGAAGCCCTTCAGACTGAGGGACTTTTTATGTCTATAAGACCCTTTTTTATATAATAAGAAAAGTCATAAGGGGATTTCCACATGTGTCATAGAGACCACTATCTCCAAGCAGAACAAAGAGTTGTGGACAGTATATACCAATGTGAATGTCTGTGGCTTAGGAGAAGGCTAATTATAATTGAAGTTGTTTACAGAGCAGAATATTCACTCGAGAGGTTCCTGGTTTCTCAAGATATTTTTGGTGTGGATTTTCTGGATCTCAATAGAAAATGTGATGGAATGTAAAGGAATCATTGCTCAGAAGCAAATTGTGTTGTACTTATATTATCAATTACAGGTATGGCAGTAAAACATTCTCTGTCCTAAGACAAGGCAGAACAACTCAGCAGCCCTACTTATGGCTACTCTAACTGAAAACTTTCATTCTTCAGCAGAACCAAAGCCAGAAATCTACCCTTGTTCCTCCTGCCTTCTGGCCTTCTCCTGTCAGCAATTCCTCAGCCAGCATGTACTTCAGATCTTCCTGGGCTTATGTGCAGAAAATCACTTCCATCCAGGGAATTCTAGCCCAAGGCATTGGAAACAGCAGGGGCAGCAGTATTCCCATCTAAGCTGTTGGTATGAAAATGCAGAAGGTCAGGAGAGAGGAGGTGGCTCCAAACCCTGGTCTCCAAGGACAGAGGAGAGAGAAACCTCAAGGGCATTCCCCAGCCCACTCCAAAGACAGTCAGCAAGTCCCAGAAAAGGCAACATGGTGGTAGAAGTAGAGCCCAGCTCAGCCCAAAGACCAAACCCTGTGCAGCCAGACAAAGGCTTGAAGGAATCAGAAACCTTGAGATTTGGAGCAATCAACTGTAGAGAGTGTGAACCGGACCGTAGCCTGGAATCAAACTTTATTACAAACCCAAGGACTCTCTTAGGGAAGAAGCCCTACATTTGCAGTGATTGTGGGCGAAGCTTTAAAGATAGATCAGCCCTCATCAGACACCATCGTACACACTCGATGGAGAAGCCTTATGTGTGCAGTGAGTGCGGGCGAGGTTTTAGCCAGAAGTCCAACCTCAGCAGACACCAGAGAACACATTCAGAAGAGAAGCCTTACTTGTGCAGGGAGTGTGGGCAAAGCTTTAGAAATAAGTCCATCCTCAAGAGACATCAGTGGACTCACTCAGAGGAGAAGCCCTATGTTTGCAGTGAGTGTGGGCGAGGCTTTAGTGAGAAGTCATCCTTCATCAGACACCAGAGGACACACTCCGGTGAGAAACCCTATGTGTGCCTGGAGTGTGGACGAGGCTTTTGTGACAAGTCAACCCTCAGAAAACACCAGAGGATACACTCAGGGGAGAAGCCTTATGTTTGCAGGGAGTGTGGACGAGGCTTTAGCCAGAACTCAGATCTCATCAAACACCAGAGGACACACTTGGATGAGAAGCCTTATGTTTGCAGGGAGTGTGGGAGAGGCTTTTGCGACAAGTCAACCCTCATCATACACGAGCGGACGCACTCTGGAGAGAAGCCTTATGTGTGTGGTGAGTGTGGCCGAGGCTTTAGTCGGACATCACTCCTCCTTGTCCACCAGAGGACACACTCAGGGGAGAAGCATTATGTCTGCAGGGAGTGTAGGAGAGGTTTTAGCCAGAAGTCAAATCTCATCAGACACCAGAGGACACACTCAAATGAGAAGCCTTATATTTGCAGGGAATGTGGGCGAGGCTTTTGTGACAAGTCAACCCTCATTGTACATGAGAGGACACACTCAGGAGAGAAGCCTTACGTGTGCAGTGAGTGTGGCCGAGGCTTTAGCCGGAAATCACTCCTCCTTGTCCACCAGAGGATACACTCAGGGGAGAAGCATTATGTTTGTAGGGAGTGTGGGCGAGGCTTTAGTCATAAGTCAAATCTCGTCAGACACCAGAGGACACACTGACGGGAGAAACCTGTGTATGCAGGGGTCGTGAACAAGACCTGAGTGATCAGTCAAGCCTCATGTTACCCCAGAGACACACATGGGAAGTAGACCCTGTGTATGCAGATTGTGAGTGAAGTTCCAGAGATGTGTCGACCTTTATCAGGCATGGGAGGGACACGTTCAGGAGAGGAGCCTTATGAGTATACAGTATGGGCAACTGTAGCCATCAGTCAGCCTTCAGCATGCACAAGAAGACACACTTAGGAGAGAAGTTTACGTGTAGGGACTGTGGGAAGGCTTTAGCAATAATCAAACATTTACCAAACATCCAATGACCGCCTCAGGGGAGGGCACCCTTGTCTGGGGAGTGTTGGTGAGCATCAGCAAAAGAATGGACAGTCAGGCACAAGGTGGCCCTCCGGAAGGAGGTCTTTGTTTGCAGGATGTATGGGCAAAGCTTTTGTGATCACACGCCACAGGGAGACTCTGCATGTGGGGACACTGTGGAGCTCTGCCCAGATGACCTTTTCATGGCTAACACCCCGGCTGCTTGAGAGAACAGCGTTGCTGCTGGCAGTGATGCATTCCACTCTAGAACTTGCTCTCAGCCACAGGGAACTGCATACACCACGGGGGCTATGCCTCTTTGCAGGGGTAGCTTCTGGCCCCAACCCTTGACTCAACGGGGACAACTCCAGAAGGTCATTCCAGATCCAGAGATCCCCATCGAACTGAAGGATCACTGGGTTGCAGACACGTTGCACATCAGCCTCTTCCTCTGCCCAGCCCTGCCCTCACTCCCCAGTGAATCCTCAATTTTCCATCTGTCTCTCCAGAGAATTGATTCTAAGACATGTTAGGTATATAAGGGGTGTAGATAAGGCTTCAGCCACAAGTCACCCCTCAATAGCCCCAGAGTATATAGAATAGAAATTCTGCACATGTCGGGGGAATGGACAAGGACTTAGTAAAAAGGCACACCTCAGCAAAGAACAGCTTTTTTGGGACAAGCTTTACATGGGTGGGGAGGGAAAATGTGAAACACATTAGCAATAAGTTCAACCTCATCTTGTACTAAAGGAGGACACACTCAGGGAGAAGACCTGTGTGTGCAGAGCTTGTGGGTGGAGCTTCATCCCGATGTCCCTCCTCAACTGACTTAGGAAGACAGAGTCTTTACCCCAAGTCACTACCTCAGTTACCTCTGAGGGGTTTTCAGGAGATGTCTTGATTCCCCCATGTACTCTGAATGTGAGCGAAGATGGCAGTAACTGTTAAATAAGCATTCTTTTCTACTTCTTGGAATCGGAATTAAAAAGTAGGCTTTATTTAAGTAATCAAAAAATAATCAACTCGTTTTATTTTCATATACCAGTTCTTTCCCATGTTTTCTTATCCCTTTGTTTTAGTTCAAAATTTCTTTAGTAAGTTCAGGCTGTGTGGCTTGGCCACTCAGCTGACCGGAAAGGTGCAAGGAATTCAAATTCACAGTCAGGGTTTCCTGCATGAATTCAACCCTTGAGAATCAATCTAATAGATTTTTTGGAGAATCTGATCCTTTTCATGTGGAGGAGTGATTAGGTTCTAGAGACAGGCCAGTTGCAGGGAGGGGATTTTCCAGGTCTCCAGGGGCTGGGTTGCCTCTTCTCCAGACTGGTCACTTTCTTCAGCTTCTGTGAAAGCTTCCTTCCCTAGGTATTCTCTTTCTCTCTTTGTGTCTTTCTCTTTCTCTCCCCACCTCGCCCTCTCTCTTTTTCTTTCTTTCTGCAGGTGTCTTTGCTGAATACTTCTGTACTCCACTGAAGTTTTGCAGTCCTTAATGATCTGCTCAGTCCTCCAGTTCTAGGGACCCTTTAACCACATCCCCCTGGCAGCCTTCTAGATTGCAGGGGCAGGTCCTTTAACCATACCCACACTGTTCTCAAGTCATGAGTCATTGCTTTGGGCCTCTTAGCTACTCCCCATGTCATATCAACAATAATAGATGTAAAGACTCCTAAACATAGCTCCGATACCATGTCCCCTTGGCCCTCTAATTCTAGGGCCCAGTCCTGCTAATGATACCCACACATCATCCCTCTAATAACTGGTCTGAGACAACCTAGTCATACTCCGTCCATTGTTTTTCAGGCCAAGGATCTGTCTTTTACCCACACCCTTTTTTAATCTTCCTCCCTCAGAGCCCAAATTGCCCAGACTTTTGAATAAACTCCGCATGCCCTGGCTCTGATTCTCTGTCTTGGGTCAATAACTATTCACTGGAGAGGGTCTTCCAAGGCTCCAGCAAATTTGTTTGCCCAACTGGAGTTTGCAAGATCCATAAAATGCATATCAGGCTTGGAAAATCAGAAGCAGCACGAAGTGTTTTGGACACCTCATTCAAGGAGACAATGAAAAAAGAAAGAATTACTGGCTCCAAGGCCTCTCCCCACTTGCCTGCCCCAGGCATGAAGTTAGCGGTCTTAATCTGTTTTCTGCTGTTATAACAGAATGTCACAGACTGAGTGATTTATAATGTACACAAATTTATTTGGTTCGTGGTTCTAGAGGCTGGGAAGTCCAAGAGCATGGTGCCAGCATCCAGTGGGGGCCTTTATGCTGCATCATCCCATGGTGAAGACAGTAGAGCAAGCGAGTATGTGAGACAGAGAGAAAAAGGGGGCTGGAATTACCCTTTTTATCAGGAACCCACTCCAAGATAACTAATCCACTCTTGTGATATTGGTATTAATCTATTTGTGAGGGCTGAGCCCTCATAACCTAAACACCTCTTAAAGGTCCCATCCACAAATCTCATCATAATGGCAATTGAATTTCAACATGAATTTTGGAGGAGACATTCACACCAGAGCACCAATTTTCCAATGGCTCCTTAGAGTCAGGTCTGATGGGGGAAAAGGATGTGCATGTCTGGGAGTATGGGCCCCCACCCTTTGCCAGAACTACTCCTATAACACCAACTTCTGATCAGAATTGGAGGTCACTGAGGGAAAAGTATATGCAGGTATATAGTCTCTAGGATTTTGAAGAATGAAGGGTAGGCCCTCCCAATTCCAGACAATCCCAACATTCCTCCTACCGCTGGGAAAGAAAAAACAAACAAGAAAACCAGCTCTTACCTTTGAAAAAAGGAGTGGAAAGAAAAAAAATGATGCAGAATTATTATTGATTTTTACTGAAATCCCCCATAACCTGTAGCGACCTCAGACATGGCCCAGGGAAAGGACTGCCCGCCCTAGCCCAGCAAAGGGAGAGGGGCAAAGATGTCATCTTTCCCCAGGGTATGCTCACTCCCTTCCTTTGTTTCTAGGAAGGGTCACTATCAGGACCTTTCTACTCCATCCCAGCAGGAAACGGAATTGAAATGTACTAGAGTTTCTCTCAGAAGAAAGAGAGGTGCAGATTCTCCACTCTAGGACTATGGCTTTGGTGCCTAAGAAGGAAGAGTTCAGTCTTTATGTATCAGCTTATTTCCAACATGAGATGGGTGTTCAAATGCCTGCAGCATCCAAACAAGTCCTACTAATGAGGGGACCAAGCCCAGATTGGGTGGGGTGGGGGGTACTTTAGAGAACTGGGGGACTCAAACTAAAGTCAAATTGCTACCTGCATCCTTCCTGGCCTCACCATTTAAGCCTCACTCCAAGAAGTCTTGAGGTGCACCTCTTTTTGGCCTTTTAATTTAGCTATCCAAATGTCCTACCCATTTCTTCAAACCATGATCTTGAGTTCAGAACCCACCATCATTCTTCCTCACTTTTAGTTTTAGAATTTTTTTTTTCATATTGATTTTTGCTGAGTTTTCTGAAAAATTGGTAGTGGATTGCCAGGCATGGTAGCTCATGCCTGTAATCACAGCATTTTGGGAGGCCATTATGGGAGGATCACTTGAGCCCAGGAGTTTGAGACCAGCCTGGACAAAATAGTCAGACCTTGTCTCTTTGGCGAAAAAAAAAAAAGATCAATTTTAGTTTGGAAACATTTGACCCAGTAATCGCAATGAGCAGAAACAATGAAATCTGATCAAAAAACTTACAGAAATATGACTGCCTGGAATAGTCATAAGGTGGTACCTTGTGTGATGAGTCCACAGAAAGGATTTGGGTTGAAGGGACTTTCAAGATGGCAATCTGACAGCACCCAGCTGTGAAATTAGGTAAAGTAATTCAGATTAAAGGTGAAATAATTTATACATGCAAGCTCTAACCTAATTTCAAAATATCTGTGCATATATTTCTCATATATCCAAAGTAGGCTGGCCAGGCGTGGTGGCTCATACCTGGTGCTGGGCTCAAATCCAAAACTCCCAAAGTGCTGGGCTCAATCCCAGCACTTTGGGAGGCCGAAGCAGGTGGATCACCTGAGGTCAGGCATTCAAGACCAGCCTGGCCAACATGGTGGAACCCTGTCTCTACTAAAAATACAAAAATTAGCCAGGTGTGGTGGCACATGCCTGTAATCCCAGCTACTGGGGAGGCTGAGGCAGGAGAATTGCTTGAACCTGGGAGGTGGAGGTTGAAGTGAGCCGAGATCATGCCATTGCACTGCAGCCTGGGCGACAGAGTGAGACTCCATTTCAAACAAAAACAGAGTAAGCACATATAATTTTTAAAATCATTTTTTCTAAAAGAGAGCAAGTGGTAGAGGATTCTTGACAGACATGAGATTCTCTCATTGCATAATCTTTTTCCATGAGTAAATATCATGTTATGCGTTTTTATTTTCTCTAATATGCATGAAATGTGTAAGGGATAAAATCTACATTCTCATTGTGGAAAGATTATTTTTATCTAGCCCCATATCTTACTCATTAATTTTAACCTAGAAATCATTTTGGAGAATAGCCAAACAGTCAGCTGCTCTTTGATTAAAGAGAAATTTGGGACTGGTTGAAGCATGACGTTCTATAATCCTAAAAAAAATAAAAATAAAAAATAGTGAAACAAGATTCCTAGAGTTCTACCTAACTAGTGTTCTTAAAGAGTAAAAGCATTCCTTCTGTGAGTTACGGGGCAATAGTTGACGACTAGAAAAATCTCACAAAGCCAGGTTACACATGACGATAGGTGATGCTCTTATCTGCTACTGATGCAGACCCCAAGGCCGAGTCCAGCTTCCCCAGCTCAGCCCGCTCTCAGGCAGAGCAGTTGGCTCAGCAGCGTCCTTACTGCTGCCAGCCATCAGTTCTTACCTTTTCCCTGCTTTCCAATTCCTTTAACTAGAAAGCGATTTTTTGGCGGGGAGAAAGAGAGCTGCATTTTGTGAATTTTAATGCTACTTAAAATTGTTTTTGTCTTAGCTTCCTCTCTTCTGTGTCTGTTCTAGTAACCTGAAACCTAGGTTAAAGAAGAAGGGCCTGTACCTTCTCCTAAGTCATGGCCACTAAAAGAGCTTATTTGTCTTTTTTTTTTTTAAATAGAGACAAGTTTTTACTATGTTACCCAGGTGGTCTTGAACTCCTGGGCTCAAGTAGTTCTCCCACCTTGGCCTTCTAAAGTGTTAGGATTACAGGCATGAGCCATTGTATCTGATCACCTGTCTTGAGAGAAAGGCTCAACCTATAAAAATCTTAGGGTAAATAAATTGTGCAGTATTGGAGGTACACTTGACATAGTAAGAATATGAAAACATTTCCAATCAGATTTTCTGCTGAATATATTGGCAAAGGAATTTCATATGGGGTTGGAGATGTGGAAGAGATATTGCAGAGAATCTGAGAGGAAACTTAAGAGAATGAAAGGAAGTGTGATAAACAGCACTGAGACCAGTATAAATTTGGGAAGCCAGAAGTATTGCAGTTGTCCAGGCAAAATTTATAACAAGCTATGACAATAGCAGAGTGGACTGAAAGAGAAGATAGACTTCACAGGGTTTGTCTCCAAAGCACTTGGTGATTACCTGAATGTAGAAGACAGGTGAGAATGTAAAAGAAGACTCCCACAAACACAGCTTTCGAACAGTAAACACATTTGCAAAAGAGAAAAAGTTCTCACCACTCCAGGAATCCAAGCAGAAAGTCAACACCCCTCTTATCTGTGTTTACCATAAGAATAGTTTCTTCTCGGCCGGGTGCGGTGGTTTACGCCTGTAATCCCAGCACTTTGGGAGGCCGAGACGGGCGGATCACGAGGTCAGGAGATCGAGACCATCCTGGCTAACACGGTGAAACCCCGTCTCTACTAAAAAGTACAAAAAACTAGCCGGGCGAGGTGGCGGGCGCCTGTAGTCCCAGCTGCTCGGGAGGCTGAGGCAGGAGAATGGCGTAAACCCGGGAGGCGGAGCTTGCAGTGAGCTGAGATCCGGCCACTGCACACTCCAGCCTGGGCGACAGAGCGAAACTCCGTCTCAAAAAAAAAAAAAGAATAGTTTCTTCTCTAGAGGGTAAGCCAAACTGGATCTCCTCTTTTTCCCATCTGCATCCAGGATTATGCCTCTCTATGTGGTAGACTGTGTCTGTGTGTGTATGTGGAACTGTGCCAATTATCAATTATTGTTTGAGCTTCAAATTCTCCTTTTGTTGCCTGGTCTGTGAAAATGGATCTGGGCCCTTTATGTGTTTCCTTTGCCAGCTGGCATAAGGTTTATCAGTAGAGGGCACCAGAACAACACTGCAGGGGGAAGGGCCCTCTTTCTTGGGTTAGGTGGCTCTTTCACCAGGTCCCTGGAGAGTACCTGTTTTATTCTTTTCTTTTCTTTTTTTTTTAAGACAGAGTTTTGCTCTTGTTGCCCAGGCTGGAGTGCAATGGCGCGATCTCGGCTCACTGCAACCTCTGCGAGAGTACCCATTTTTACTCCACTCCAGGGCCAGGGAAGTTTTCTCCCATGCTAAATGCCTGCAGGACACAGCTTTTTCTACCAATTGGCCACCAAAGGAGTACGTTTTCTCCAGCTCTCCACTTAGGCACTGGTGGCTCAGTTGGGAGCCTAAACAGCACAGGCCTGTGCCCCAGCCCAGGCCACTGCTATACCCTCTCTGTAGTCCCACTGGTACATATGCTGGGGGCCCCACAGGACTGGCTGTCTAGCAAGCAGACCACCTGACCTCCTCCTGTGCAGAGGCTCGAGCCTTCCCAGCCCACACTGACCCTCTCCCCAGCTCTAGTGCATGCACACCAGGGCCCCAGTAGCCACCACTGGCTGTCCCAGCCCAAGCTGTGCACAGAAGTGTACTAGGTTCTTGCAGCTCTCCAGCCTCCATTTCCAGCAGTGCCCACAGCAGTGCCTTGGCCACGTCTGCTCATCCACCCGTTAACCTTGGCTCCTGTTGTTTCCTTAGGCCTTCCCCACACAGACACCATGTGATCCAAGCCTTGTATCAACATCAACACCCCAGCTCTCTCTGTATTCCCAATTCCCTCTGTGTACTATTTGCCAGCTTTGGCTTGCTTGTGCCCCAGAGGGTTATTCCTGCTTGCCTAGTGGCTGTGGACCAACTCTGGCCTGCACAACCTTCCCCCTCAAACTTTTCTGCTATCCAATAGGCTGCAACCACAACTCCAAGAAGGACTGAACCCTAGCCTTGGGGAGGGAACCCTCTTTCCAAGTTTATCCTTGGGTAATCCCCCTCAGCTGTAGGATTTTCTTTTCATATTTATATTTATGTTTGCTCTCTCTCTCTTTCTCTCTCTCTCTATATATATATATTTGGGATGGAGGCTTGCTGTGTTGCCCAGGCCAGAGTGCAATGGCGCAATCTCTGCTCACTGCAACCTCCACCTCCCCAGTTCAAGCAATTCTCCCTGCCTCAGCCTCCCAAGTAGCTGGGATTATAGGCACCCACTACCACACCCAGCTAATTTTGTATTTTTAGTAGAGATGGGGTTTCACCATGTTGCCAGGCTGGTCTCAAACTCCTGACCTCAGCCTCCCAAAGTGCTGGGATTACAGGCATGAGCCACCATCCCCAGCAAAATAATTCTTTAATTTAAATTACTGTATGGTTTCTGTCTCCTTGTTGAACACAGATTGATACAGGTGTGAACGTATATGTGTGTGTTTTTAAAATGAGGGCAAAGACATAAATTTTGACTGCATATATTTAGTAAGCCCAGAGATAAGCCAAAGAAATAATACAAGTCAAAACTATTAATTATGAATACTCAGCTGGGGCTGTGATCCTGAATCTAGACACAGAAATCTGATGGTCTACATCAGAGGTTGGCGAACTACAGCCTAAACACCAATCCTTGCTGATCACATGTTTCTGTGTGGCCTTGAGCTAAGAATGGTCTTTACATTTTAAATGGTTGCAAAGAATTTAAAGGATAATATTTTGTGACATCTATTTGTATCCATAAATAAAATTTTGTTGTAACCCAACCACAGTCATTTGCTAGGTATTGTCTATAGCTGCTTCCATGCTACATGGTAAAGCTGAGTAATTGCAACAGAGACCAAATGGCTCGCCAACCCTAAAATGCTCTCTGGCCCTTAACAAAAAATGTATTGGAAACTAACCAGTCTTATACATATTTTTAAAAAGTTGGCCCGCCCCGATCTAGACTGAAACTTGGGACCATTTTATCAAGTAAAGACCAAATGAATTGCCTGTTTAATCCCCGGCTCTGAATTCATGACCTCTTTTCTCTTATTTGTAGACTGGCAAACTAATTGAGTTGCAAGGCATCTAGAATAGCCAAAACAACCTTGAAAAAGAAAAGGGAGGAGGATTCACACTTTCTGACTTCAAAACTTACTATAAAGCAAATGGCAATCAGGATAGTATAGTGCTGGCATAAGGATAGCCATATAGATCAAAGGAATAGAATTGGAAGTCCAGAAATAAAACCATGTGTCAGTGGTCAATGATTTTCCCCTAGGGTGCCAGGATTATTCAGTGGGGGAAAGAAGAGTCTTTCTAACAAATGATGCAGCGACAACTGTCTATCTACTTACAAAAGAATACAGTTTGACCCCACCTTATACCATATATAAAATATGAACTAAAAATGTATCAAAAATCTAAATGTAAGAGCTAAAACTATAAAACTATTAGAAGAAAACAAAGGGGTAAATCTTCATGATCTTAGATTTGCCAAAAGAGATTTTTCATATTGCACCAAAAACATGAGCAACAACAACAATGAAAAGATAAATTAGACTTCATCCAAATTTAAAACTTTTGTACAGGATATTATCAAGAAAGTGAAAAGGCCAGGCATGGTAGCTCATGCCTGTAATCCCAGCAGTTTGGGAGGCTGAAGTGGGTGGATCGCTTGAACCCAGGAGTTCAAGACCAGCTTGGGCAACATGGCGAAACCCTGTCTCTATAAAAAAATACAAAAATTAGCCAGTGTGCTGGCATGTACCTGTAGTCCCAGCTACTTGGAAGGCTGAGGTGGGAGAATTGCTTGAGCACTGGAGGTCAGGCTGCAGTGAGTTGTGATCACACCACTGCACTCCAGCCTGGGTGATGGGGTGAGACTCTGTCTCAAAAAAAAACCAAAAAAACAAAAAAACAAAAACCCAGACAACTCACAGAATGGGAGTAAACCTGTATAAATCATATATCTGACAAGGAACTTGTATCTGTAATGTAGAAAGAATTCTTACAACTCAATAATAAAAGGCAAATGGTCCAAATTAAAAAACGAGCAAAGGATCTGAATGGGCATTTCTCCAAGGATGATATATAAATGGCCAACAAGCACATGAAAAGATGTTCAACATCATTAGTCATGAGGGAAATGCAAATCAAAACCACGATGAAATTGATAGCACTTCACATTCATTAAGATGGCTTGAATCAAAAAGTCAGATAATAACAAATATGGGTGAAGATTTGGAGAAATCAGAACCCTCATACGCCACTTGTGGGAATGTACAATGGTGAAGCCACTTTGGAAAACAGTCTGGCAGTTCCTCAAATGATTAATAAGAATTATCATATGACTCAGAAATTCCACTCCTAGCTAGATACCAAAGAGGAATTAAAACATGTCCACATGAAAACTTGTACATGAATGTTTACAGCAGCATTATTTATAAAAGCCAAAGGTGGAAACAATCCAAATGTTCATCATTTGATGAACTGAAAAACAAAATATGATAGTCCCCTCCTTATCTGAGGAGGTTATATTCCAAGATCCCCAGTGGATTCATGGAATGGCAGATACTATCAAACCCTATATATACAATTTTCTCCTATACATACATAACTATGATAAACTTTATAAATTAGGTACAGTAAGAGATTGACAACAATATTAATAGAACCATTATAAAAATATACTGTATTAAAAGTTACATGAATGTGGTCTCAAAATATCTTGTACTCTACTCACCCATTTTTATACTGCAGTTGATTATAGGTAACTGCAACCACAGAAAGTGAAAGATGGATATGGGGGGACTACTGTACATCCATACAATGGAATATTATTTGGCCATAAAAAGGAATGGAGTATTGATACGTGTCATGACATGGATGAACCTTAAAAAGACTGTGCTTAGTGAAAGAAGGTAGTCACAAAAGACCACATATTATTATATGATTCCCTTTATATACATTTTCTAGAATGTCCTTCATAACATTCATCCTTCTGATAGACCTGAGTGTAGGTTCAGGCCTCTGCTCACATACCACTCCTCAAAGAAGTTTTCCCTGACCACCTAGCCAAAATCGTATCCCATCCCTCTCAGTCCTCTCCCTTTATTTATTTTTTTCATATCACTCTAATGTTACATTGCATACTTATTTATTTGATTTACTATGTCTTTCTCACTAGAATGTAAAGCTCCATGAGGGAAAGGACTTTATCCCAATAACAGTGCATGGCCTTAGTAGATGCTAAATAAAAATTATTTTAAATGCATGCATGAATGATGTGTTAGGCAGCTGGGTGAGGTGGGGGCAAATGAACAGCTGAGGAGCCAGAGAGACCTATATTCCCACTCTGACTCTGCCACCTTGGGCAATATAATTCATTTCTATGAGGCTTCACCTCTTCATCTACAGGTGCCAGAAACCAGATAACAGAACATACCTTTTTGAGATGGTGTGAAAATGACAAAGCACCAAGGTGGAAGCTTTCCTTGCTGGGTTTGAGGAACAGCAAGGAAATTAGTGTGACTGGAGAATGATGAATGAGGGGAATGTTGAAGGAGATGAGTGAGGTTGGAGAGGAGTGCAAAGTTAGATTTTATTCCATGTGTGCTGGGAAGTTTTTGGTAAGTGGAGACCAGGGCATGACATCATCTGATATCCCAGTATGTTTAGAAGGATCCATCTGGCTGCTGTGAGAACAAGAAAGGAAGCAAAGAGACAAGTTATGGGCTTGTTCAATGATCCAAGACAGAGATGATGGTGGCTATGACTAGAGTGGAAGCAATGGAGTGGGTGACAACAGTCATATTCAAGATAATTTGAAGGTGGGGGCCACAGGATTTGCTGATGAATTTGATTATTCGATGGCAGAGAAAGGGAAGAATGAAATATGCTTCAAATTTGTCATTTTCTTTTTTTCCTTTTTTAATCCAAGAAACTTCGGCGATGGGGAACACTGGTGAAGTGGTTTTAGAAACAGTGAATAGAATCAAGAATTCAGTTTTCAACATGTTAAATTTGGTATACCTATTAGACATTCACATCACGCTGGCAGCTGGATATAAAGGGCCAAGAGTTAAATGATGAGGCCAAGGTTAGAGGAACAAACTTGAAAACCCTGGGTGTATATGTTGTATTTAAAAGTCATAGGAAGGGCCCGGCATGGTGGCTCACGCCTGTAATTCCAGCACTTTGGGAGGCCAAGGCGGGTGGATCACTTGAGGTCAGGAGTTCAGAGACCAGTCTGGCCAAGATGGCGAAACCCCGTCTCTACTAAAAATACAAAAATTAGCCGAGTGTGGTGGCACATGCCTGTATTCCCAGCTATTCGGGAGGCCGAGGCAGGAGAATCGCTTGAACCGGGGAGGCGGAGGTTGCAGTGAGCGGACATTGCGCCACTGCACTCCGGCCTTGGTAACAGACTGAGAGTCTGTCTCAAAAGAAAAAAAAATACATAGAAAAAAAAATGTCATATGACTGGATGCGATTATCAACAAATATGGGTAGAGCCCTTATTTTGTGCTACTAAAGTATTCTAGGCACTACAGCAATGAGTAATACACAAAGAGAAAAATTCACACCCTTATGAATCTTACATTCTAATGGGGAGGGGATAATAAAATAACAAAAATATACAGCGTGTGAGATAGCAAGAGGGAAATACAGGAGAGATGAGGATGAGGTGGGTGGGAAGGTTACAGGATGGCTAGGGAAATCCTCACTTGGAAAGTGTTATTTAAGCTTAAGTCTTGAAAGAGGTGAGGGCAGCAGCCTTTTGGTATACCTTGAGGACTAGCATTTCAGGCAGAGGCAAAAGCAAATGCAGAGGGGCTGAAAAGGAGCACGTCCGGCCAGTGGAGGGAAAAGCAAGAATAGTGGCTGTAGAGGAGACAGCCGGGGAGGGTGATGGGGAAATGAGGACCGAGAATGTAATGGGAAAGGTGAGGCGAAGAGAAATGAGTGTGACACAGAGCAGCCCTGAGTACGGATTTAAGCTAGGAAGGTGTCCAAACAGGAACTTAAGGCTCTCCTGTTACTTCAAAGCGGGATGTTAACGCCCAGTCCCCAGGCCCCGCCCCTGCTCGGCACAAGCTCCGCTCTGGGGCCGGAACTCTAGAGCTCAGTGTCCGGACCGGAAGTAGATTTCCAGCCGACCGCATTTTACGTGCTGTTGCGTTTCCGGTAGCGGCGGCGGGAAATCGGCTGCGGGAGAGAGGCTAGGCCTCTGTGGAGGCGAATCCGGCGGGGATCAGAGCCATCAGAACCGCCACCATGGTGAGGAGGGCACAGGCGGGCGGCGCGGGAACTTCCGAGTCTGTTGTGGAGTGGGAACCGCGACTGATCGGGGAGGAAGCCGTGGGTTAGAGCTACTTACGGCGGTGAAGGCCTGGGCCTTGGCCGTTCGGTCTGGGCGGGAAAGACCAGGACCTTGGCGGTTCGGCTAGGCATGGGGTCGAGGAAAAGGTTGGAACCGGGAACGGAGGCCGAGGTCGTTCGGCAGGGGCGAGGGTAAAACCGCGGCTCTCGACACTGCTGTAGCCATAATGCCTGGGACCTCGTAGGTACTAAGTTAACTTTTGCCGAATAAATATATGTCCCGGGCTTCGGAGCAGGCTCTGGAGCCGCAGGGGGACCCGGTAAACGGCTCAGACTTGTGAAAGGTTGTGAGTCTGAGAAAGAGTTACGACGTGGGTGGAAGGAAGGGGCTTGTGGACCACGCTAGAGTCTTGCTAGGTCTACTTGATGGAGAGGAGGGAGGAGGAGGGGATAGGGAATGTTTGGAGGAAGAGTTCCACTCAGTTGTTAATCATGTTTCTGTGTTTGCCTGTGCCTGACTTCTCAGGCGCTGGGGCTGCTCTCTGAAATATGTTTGCTTCCTTCACAGAGGTAGTTGGGGACACATAATTTTATGGTCATTCGGTAAAAGTAACGGCGGCGGGCGGGTAAGAATGTTTTCTCAAATAGATGGTTCCTGAGCAGATTCCTAAAAGATTAGCAAGAATGTACCCGGCGAAAATGGGGGCAGTATTACAGACCCGGAGAACTGAAGGAACAAAGGCGGAAGAGTAGCAAGATTTAAAAAGTTACTGGATTTTTCTGCGTCTGTTGACTGAGAAAAAGTTGCTGGAGGAGGAAGGAAGAAAGAGGGAAGACGGGAAGAATTGGCAGGAGGCTAGTTACTAAAGACCTTGCATGTTATTTTACCTTGGTGGTGGTGAGGCATGTCATCGAAGGATTTAATTTAATTTATTTTTATTTTTTTGAGAGGGAGTTTTGCTTTTGTTTCCCAGGCTGGAGTGCAGTGGCTCGATCACGGTTCACTGCAACCTCTGCCTCCCGGGTTCAAGCGATTCTCCTGCCTCGGCCTCCCGAGTAGCTGGGATTATAGGCGCCCGCCACCACGCTTGGCTAATTTTTTGTGTTTTTAGTAAAGACGGGGTTTCACCATGTTGTCCAGGCTGGTCTCAAACTCCTGACCTCAGTTAGTCCACCCGCCTCGGCCTTCTAAAGTGCCGGGATTACAGCCGTGAGCCGCCTTGCCCTGCCCACTGAAGGATTTTAACCAGCAAAGTGACATAAACTTAGTGGTGTTTAGAAAGATTGCTCTAGCTCTGGCATGTATATTCGATGGGACTGGAAGCAGGAAAACCCGGTAGGATATTGTTTGGATAATTGGTTAGAATAGGCACTGGATTCATTCTGTCTAGGTTCCAACACAGCTTTCCAGCTGTGAAACTGGGCAAGTTACTTAACCTCTCCCAGCCTCAGTGACCTCATCTGTAAAATAGGGATAATAATGGGTCCAATTTTGAGGATTAAATGAGATGTACAGTGCTTATCACAGTGCCAGATACACAGTGAACATTAGTTCAACTGGACCGGTGAATGTTGCCCTAAAGGTTCAGATCCCTTGTGGTTAGAAGCTGGTTAAAATGGTCATTGAAGGGAAACTGAACCACCTAACCTGAGGGTGGCTCCAGTATCTTTGTGTGGAGTCAAGTTTCGTTTTTGTTTTTTTGAGATGGAGTCTTTCCCTGTCACCCAGGCTGGAGTGCAGTGGCGTGATCTCAGCTCACTGCAACCTCCACCTCCCAGGTTCAAGCAATTCGATTCTCCCACTTCAGCCTCCCGAGTAGTTGGGATTACTGGCGCTTGCCACCATGCGTGGCTAATATTTGTAATTTTAGTAGAGATGGAGTTTTGCCATGTTAGCCAGGCTGGTCTCGAACTCCTGACCTCAGGTGATCTGCCCACCTCAGCCTCCCAAAATGCTGGGATTACAGGAGTGAGCCACTGAGCCCAGCCATGGAGTCAAAGTTTTGATCTGCATATTTGCAGGTTCGGAACTTTGTTGTCTGAGCTCACAGAGATGAACAGAGGTCCATAGAAGGCACTTGGGGGTCGGACTGGGGTATAGCAGTCAGACTGATGGGAGGATGATACACAGATCAAATGCCAGGTGATTTGTTTATAGAGAGAAATACAACTGCTTAGGGTACCTGACAGTTCACAAAGTGATACCTCTATAGTCACTTCTTTATTTTAGCACATTGGAACCCAGGTTATAAAGACAAATGTTTGTTGGGTTAAAGACCATTATGTGTCCAAACCGATTAGCACCCTAACCACCAGAGTTTCCGTCTGCCAAATGTAGTCTTGGAGGCACACTAACAAATTCTTGATTTGTGGATTTCATTTTTCACCTTGAAGCTCATCTCCCTCCTGATAACAAGCTTCTTGTTGATTAGATTTTTAGTTTTAGCCCCATTCTAGCTCCTCCTTTACTCAGTCTTTTTAATGAGATTTGGATATTCCATAGCACTTGAGTCACATACCTATAATCTGCACAATGGTAAATGACTCTAGTATGTATGGATTGGATTCGTTTGGGGACACACTATATACTCTCATCCCTGCAACTGACACGACATAGACAAAGGCGATTATAATATGAGAAAGACCGATTTTAAGGGAAGAGAGAATAGCAGATTACTGGGTAGAGGTCAGGCCTAAAACAGGGTGGCATGGGAGAATTCCAGGGAAAGGGCTGTGGGTAGAAGACTGAGCTAAGAATCTGTTGAGAAAGATGGACACATGGACGAGAAGGCCGTGGGAAGTTTTGGGGAGGGCCAGAGGTGCTTTTGTCCAAAAGAGCAGAGTCTCATCCCTGTCTATTTCTCCTTGCAGACGGTGGGCAAAAGCAGCAAGATGCTGCAGCATATTGACTACAGGATGAGGTGCATCCTGCAGGACGGTCGGATCTTCATCGGCACCTTCAAGGCTTTTGACAAGCACATGAATTTGATCCTCTGTGACTGTGATGAGTTCAGGAAGATCAAGTGAGAAGTGGACTGTGGGGGGCGGAGACTGGAGGATGGGAATGGATTGAGTGGGTGGGCCAAGCAGTAGAGGTGGTGATGGAGCTAGTTGGTTCTTCTCTGTTTATTCTCCAGTTTTAGAGGGCAGACTTAAATGGGGACATTGAACACTAAGAAATCTTTTTCAGTCCAGCAAACCTTGCTCTCTAGGTCTAGCAAAGTACAAGTTGTGAAGGGCTGCTAGGCTTTTTGTTTCTCTGACTTTGTGTGCCCCTGGGTACTGGGGTAAAGGGCTCTCATGTTCTCCCCACAGGTGTGTGAGGGGGGAGAGCTTGAGTTTCTGGCCTCATTGCCTATTTGTAAAGCTGTAGCCTAAAGGGCTCTCCCAATGCAGCCTGGTCTGAAACTGCTTTAAGAAGCCTCTGACCCTCTTCAGGGTAAGTGCTGAGCTCCCCATGTGGGTTTGGGGCCAGTGATTTTTGTTGGCATTTATACAAACAATTGGAGATATTTTCTACTTCGCTACAATTACATAAGTTATTGGCTAACTCCCTTGTCTTGAGTCTCACAGATGTTAAGCTTTTGGCCCATTAAAAGATAAGATCTAGCTTCCCATCATGTTTTACATTCAAGGCTACTTGAGGCACTAAAAGATGATGTGACTTCCGTGGTTATCAGCTCTTTTGTCACATGCAGTGTCCATATTATGTTGTCCCTCGCTTTGAATTCCCTTTGATGCTCCTTGGGGCTGATTTCTTCTGTGGCCCAAGGTCAAGAAGTATAGTTTAAAAATGTGGTAGGGATGCCTGGGTGCCAGGTACATATTAGAGGGGCCAACAGATGAGTGTGGAGCTACTCCAAAGTTCCCTCCTGATAATAAAAAATTTATTGGAAAATATTTTTGAAAATACAAAGAAGTCTATGAGTAGACACTAAAATATACAGAAGGGTTTTTTTCTAATTATGAAAGGACAATACATGGTTGTTATTTTTAAAAATAAGAAAATGTGAGCCGAAAAAGGGAAAAACTGTCCATCCGCAGACAACCAGTTGATGTACTGTAAAATATCAGAACAAAATCTTTTGAGTTCTTTTTTTAAATCAGGCTATTTTTTCCCCTTTATTTTTAGGATCTTAGCTTTAGCTTTTTTCCCCCACTTTCCTATCCTGTTGCAGTTATTTTTCCTACTTCACATTTATATTTTGTTCATCTTTTTCTGGTTGTTGCTTTTTGGGTATTTCTGTTTTTGTGCTTTTGAGGAACAGATACGAAATTTCAATTTCTGTGTATGTGAAATTTCTCTTAACCTTTTCCTTCTATGGCTTCTATTTCTGATGTAAGATGAGGGGCAGAATTATAGGCCTGTGAGGTTGAATTGATATTAGAAGGACACTGCACGTAAGTGAGGTGGGTGGGAGTCATTTGACTGGAATTGTTTAGGCAGCCTCCTGATGTTGGCAAGGCCTTAAGCTGAAGGGAGGTAATAGGGTCATAAGAAAGAAGACTTAAGACTTAGCTGAGGGAAGGGCCTTCACAGTTGCTGTGGAATAGTATATGGGCCAGAGCTGGGCTTTGTTGGCCCTGTCCTATCTCTTGGTCAGTGTGTCCTCTTGTGGTAGGAAACAGGTAGATAGCCACCTAAGATGTTATGTGTTCAGACTGCAGAGACTATCCAGGAGGGCTATCTTGGGAAAGTTTGTGTACTGTTTGTTAGGAGATGCAGTGTAAGCAAATCTTGGAGGCCACTAGGCAGGTGAACTACCCACCTCTAACACTTTTTTTGTTTCTTCTAAACCTCTCTTTAGGCCAAAGAACTCCAAACAAGCAGAAAGGGAAGAGAAGCGAGTCCTCGGTCTGGTGCTGCTGCGAGGGGAGAATCTGGTCTCAATGACAGTAGAGGGACCTCCTCCCAAAGATGTAAGTCAGAGCAGGAAGCCTTGTGGAGGAGGGAGGCCCTACCGTGAGCCAGGCTCTGTGTTAGATTCCGTTTCACTGCGGTTCTCACAGGCATCCTCTGGATTTTGCCCCCTTTTCAGATAATAAATAGAATCTTAAAGAGGTTACCCTGCAAGAAAGAAGTGGAAAAAGGGAACTAGAATTTGGGTATCTCTGACTTTAAAGCTCTACTTCTTTCTCAGATGGTGTACATAGTGAGTCATTGGAGGAAGCACCTGAGGTCATCTGGGTCAGTCCTTAATGTGATGATAAAGCCTAGGTGGACTTTAAAAAGTTGTAACTCCAAAACAGTAGAATATGTGTGTATTTTGTTTTGTACAGTTATAGTTCATAGTTACTGAGAATCTGCTTTGCACCAACCACTTCAGTATTTTATTTGATCCTCGTAAGTCTTTAGAGATAAATTCTCACCTTATAAATAGAGTAAAACAGGGCTTAGTAACTTGCCCACGGTGCCACAGCTACTGAGTGGTGAAACTGACATTTGATCTCAGACAATCTTGATTCTGTAAGCACCAAGCTACACATAGAAATAGAACAGGCTTTAGAGACCTAGTGAAATTTGTTTTCCCTTTCTCTTTTGCATTTGAAGGCTTTTTTTTTTTTTTTTTTTTTGAGGCGGAGTCTCGCTGCGTCGCCAGGCTGGAGTGCGGTGGCGTAATCTTGGCTCACTGCAACCTCCGCCTCCCGGGTTCAAGCGATTCCCTTGCCTCGGCCTCCCGAGTAGCTGGGGTTACAGGTGTGCGCCACCACGCTCAGCTAATCTTTGTATTTTAGTTTCAGTTTCATCATGTTAGCCAGGATGGTCTCGATCTCTTGACCTTGTGACCTGCCCACCTTGGCCTCCCAAAATGCTGAGATTACAGATGTGAGCCACCGGGCCCTGCCAAGACATTATTTTAATCAAAAGAGAATAATCCTTTTAACTTTTTACAAGTCCACATAGATTATCTGAATTTTTTTGTACTTAACACATAATATGCATATATTATGTTGTTCTGTGTTTTCACTTAATGTTAGCATTTTTCTAATTGCTCTACACCAAGTCAACAACCGAAAAATTTTCTCAAGTGAGTACAGAGTAGTTTATCCTCGTCATTTTCTTTTTTGGGGATTTTTACGTTTCTGCCTTTTCCAGTTATAAATGTCTGCAAGGGATGTTAGCATATCTTGGTTCAAAGCCCATGTACATATTCAGATTTCTTAGTACCTACTTCCAATAGAATTGGCTGGTCTAACGTAACCCATTGTAAACCTTTGTGATCACAACCAGTTTTACCATAACCATGTCATTTGCAGATGAGGCAACTC
Source organism: Macaca fascicularis (assembly GCF_037993035.2). NCBI lineage: Eukaryota > Metazoa > Chordata > Mammalia > Primates > Cercopithecidae > Macaca > Macaca fascicularis. The sequence continues at coordinate 84,846,368 of NC_088384.1, forward strand.
AGCCTGGGATTTTGGGATTATTTGCCCATTGTCACCTAGCGGATTAGAATCAGCTAGGAATGGATCTCATGTCCCTTTAATGCCTTGCCTGCTGAACCCTGAGTGGAACCCTGGCCCTTTGCTCTTGGTTGAACTTTCACAGGAGTGCATATAGGTGGTTGAGTTGTGGCATGTTTCTCTAGACTTACTTTTAAGTTCTACCCTGCTTCAGGGATCACTCATAGTCTTGATGGAGGAAGAATGGTGTTGGCACACATGGAGAGGTAGTATTTATAAGCTGTTTCGATGCCCTCTAAATCTGAGGGGCTCTCTTGGCAATGATTTTCCAAAGTATGCTTCTGATCTTCAGGCCACTGGGCGTCAGAGCGTGTTTGTTTATTTTTCAGACTGGTATTGCTCGAGTGCCGCTTGCTGGAGCTGCTGGGGGCCCAGGGATCGGCAGGGCTGCTGGCAGAGGAATCCCGGCTGGGGTTCCCATGCCTCAGGCTCCTGCAGGACTTGCTGGGCCAGTCCGTGGGGTTGGCGGGCCATCCCAACAGGTGAGGGGTTGGGGAAAGGGTACCACCTCCTGGTGGCTAAAATAAAGGATAAAGGGGAGGGCCCATAGTTTCAAAAGGGTCCAGAGTGACCAACCTATGATTGTCAGACTATCAGTGTTTCACTGTGGTTTCTACATGGCCCTAGAATCAAGTGAAAAATGATAATTTGCCATTGTAAATTATGTTGATGCTATCAAAGAGATGTACGAATTAGCCAACTTTATTTAAGGAAAATATTTTCATGACAACATTTGAAATCATGAGTCATATTTGAAAAGGCAGTTGCCTTCTCTCACTTGGATTGGACATCCTTACATTCAGGTCTAGAAGATGGGAGTTGGGCATTCAAGCTTGATCTTTCCTGATATGTGGTTTTGGATAGGAAGTCTGGTGCTGAGAGTTGCGGCATTAAGGGATTTGGTGCCTGCTGTTTCCCGCTGTCCTTCCCCCAGTTGGGGAGGAGAGTGGGAAGCTGCATTGTAGTAGACCCTTCTAACTCTTTCTTCTTGTGTCCTGTTAGGTGATGACCCCACAAGGAAGAGGTACTGTTGCAGCCGCTGCAGCTGCTGCCACAGCCAGTATTGCTGGGGCCCCGACCCAGTACCCACCTGGCCGTGGGGGTCCTCCCCCACCAATGGGCCGAGGGGCACCCCCTCCAGGTGAGGAGCCCATAAGGAGACCAGTGCTAATTGATAGAAGATGCCTTAGCTGGATTAATGATGAGATATAACTTCACTGAAACTGATGATGAGTTTATGTAATTAAGCAGGATTACTCTGAGATCCAGCATGGCTGACTGATGAAACTAGTAGGACAAGAACCATTGGGAGCCCTAGGTGCTCCCAATGTCAGTTTCTGGGAGCTGCTGAGAGGGTGGAATGGTCCCTCTTTCTCAGAACTTGGTGGAAAGCTTGGTAGTTTTTTTGCTACCTTTTCAAGATAGACACTTGAGCTATATTCTTGGGGCTTTTCTCTTGCAGGCATGATGGGCCCACCTCCTGGTATGAGGCCTCCTATGGGTCCCCCAATGGGGATCCCCCCTGGAAGAGGGACTCCAATGGGCATGCCCCCTCCGGGAATGCGGCCTCCTCCCCCTGGGATGCGAGGTAAGTGCCTGCAGTGGTAAAACTTCGGCTTGTTTCCCTAGAGCCTAGTGGGATAGGAAATGGAGGGAAGATTGCATTTAGACCATATCCCATGGGCTTTCAAGCCTTAAGTCTAGGGAAATCCAGAAAGGAAAGAGAAGAGGGAACATGCATTTCTTAAATTGGGCTTACCACCCCTCTTAGAACAGTTAGAGCAGCCCTGTACCCAAAGTGTTTCTCAATATCTAAGGCAGCGGCCTCAGGACACTATGAAATAATGCATTCTGAGGATCCCTAACAAAAGTTATGAGATTGTCTTATTGCTCTTTGGTTTGCCAGTGCCTAGTAATTAAGAGGGGGCTCTGGGCTTTGCTATATTATTATTATGGATTTCTCTTTAACTTCAGTTGGAGAAATTCTGAGATCAGTCCCCACATGAATGAGAAAATAGGCCCCCAGAGAGTTTGGACTCCAAGCCCAATGTTCTTTCCCCGTAAGATAACCCATTGGCAAACTTGGTGACCCCTGTTTCTTTAGTCTGGGTTATTCCTCTATGGGTTTTTATAGGCATAGGAACCCAGTCAGCCTCAGAGAAATCCCTAGTTAGCACATATGCCATGTATACCCCTCTCCTCACTTGATTACTGCAGGGCCTGGGAGGCTGGGGCAGGGTTGGGGATTCAAGTTGCAGATCAGGCACTGACTAAACTTCTTACTCTTACTTCAGGCCTTCTTTGACCCTTGGCCAGAGTATGGAAATAGCTCCGCAGAGGCGTGGGCTCGATTCCTCAGGGCCACGTTACCACAGACCTGTTTGTTTCTTATGCTGTTGTTCGCGGAGTCTCACGGGATTGTCTGGTTTCCCTTACAGGGCCCCCTCCCCCGGGAATGCGCCCACCAAGGCCCTAGACTCATCTTGGCCCTCCTCAGCTCCCTGCCTGTTTCCCGTAAGGCTGTACATAGTCCTTTTATTTCCTTGTGGCCTATGAAACTGGTTTATAATAAACTCTTAAGAGAACATTATAATTGCACCTGTGTGTCTTTATTTTTAGAAAAATCTTTGATATATTGGGTGCTTAATAGAGTCAAGAAGGGTTGCCTTGGAAAAATCCCTCAGCTTCTTCCCTATAAAACATTTTACTACCCATTTGCATCTGTACATCCTGTACACTAAGATAATTAAAAATTGAACATTTTCAATTGAAAAGTGACATTTTCACTTAATCAAATTCAAAGATCAGTTTTGTTGAAATCAGTACCCATAATATCCTCTTGGGAAGGCACTTACCTGGATAGCTCCTCCATGAAGCAAACACTAACAATGAAAATTCTACTGGGAGAGGAACAATTTTAGCATAACTTTTGAGTTGTGGTATCTTCATGATTTCTTCCACCCAAAGCCTGTGTTCACTGAGCAGCACTCTAGTACTTAGTGCATCAAGCTCTAAGGGTACAAAAATAAGGTGAACACTGTTCTAAAGTTGCTGTGTAGGGGGGAGATAATTGTAAATGCAGTCAGCGGCACTTACCACATTAATAGAAGAAGAAAAAGCCATAGGATCTTCTCAACAGATGCAGAAAAAACATTTGAGACGATTTCAATACCCTTCGATGATAAATACAGCAAATTGGGAATAGAAGGGATTTTTTTTTTTTTTTTAAGAGATAGTGGGGTCTCACTGTGTTGCCCAGGCTGGTCTCAAGACTTCTGCCCTCAAGGTATCCTGCCTCTGCCTGGGATTGCAGGCATGAGTCACTGCACCCAGCTCAGAAGGCAGTTTTTAAACAAGATTAAGGGATTTATGAAACATAGCTAACAATAGTGAAAGACTGAAAGCTTTACCCTTATAATTAGGAATAAGACAAGGGTTCCCACTTTGGCCACTTCCAACATTGTACTGGAAGTTCTAGCCAGAGCGATTAGGCAAGAAAAAGAAGAATTGCAATTGGAAAGGAAGAAGTAAAACTATCTCTGCAGAAGATATCCTGTGTATAGGAAACCATCTACAAGATAGCTACTAGAGCTAATGAATGAATTCAGCAGTTTTAGGGTACAAGATCACATAAAAACTATTCCATACACCACCACCAATTGGAAAGGAAATAGAAAAGAATTCCAGTTGGGATAGCAATCGAAAGAATACCTAAGAAAGCAAGCAATACCGGAATACCCAGGAATCAAACCATGGTAGTGAGACTACTGAAAACTACAGATCCTGAAAGAAAACTAAGTAGATGAGGAAAGACAACATGTTTATGGATCCAGACTTACTATTATAGTAGCAAATAATAGTCTCCAGACATTCAATGTAATCCCTATAATAATTGCAGTGGTCATTGCAGAAATGGAGAAGCTAATCCTCATATATATGAAGCTGCAAAAGACCCCAAATAGCCAAAACAATCTTGATCACATTAGAAGTCTCACAAAACTTAGAAAACTAATCAAAGCTGCATCTGACAAAGATAGACGATGGATAGATGAGGGTACAGAAATAAACCTTTACATAAATGGTCAATTGATTTCCTGCAATGGTACCAAAACCATCTATTGGGGCAAGAGTAGTCTTTTCAGATGGTACTGGGACAACTGGATGACCACAGGTAAAAGAATGAAGTTGGAGCTCTACCTCATATACCTTTGTTTATCACTCATTAACTCAAAATTGGTAAACAATCTGTAAGAGCTAGATCTATTAGAAGAAAATGAGTAAGTCCTCATGACCTTGGATTTGGCAATGGATTATTGGATTGGACACTGAAAACAAGCAACAAAAGAAAAAATATGCAAATGGGACTTCATCAAAATTGAAAACTTGTACATCCAAGAATGCGGTGACGAATGTGCAAAACAACTTACAGAAGGGGAGAATATTTTTGCAAACTATCTGATAGTCTGATATCTATAGTTTGCTATGTGAACTGTGAAAAGAATTCTTGTAAAAAGATAACTTTTCAAAAATGAGAGGAATTGAACAAGTATTTCCCCAAAGAAGATACACAAATGGCCGAAAAGTACATGAAAACTGGTTCAACATCATTGGTTATTAAAGAAATGCAAATCAAAACTACAATAAGATGCCAGCTCATACCCAAGAGGATGGCTCATTTATTAAAACAAAAAACAAACCAAAAAAACAACTCTTGGTGAGGATGTGGAGAAACAGGAGCCCTCATGCATTGCTGGTGAGAATGTCAAGTGGTGTAGCCCCTATGGAAAACAGTGGCAGTTCCTGAAGGCTGTCAGAATTACCATATAATATGGCAGTTCCACTCCTAGGTATTTTTATCTGTGGTAATAATATGAAATATATTTAGCCTTTGTTCCTGGTTCCTGTCACAGCACCTAAAAAACACTTGGAATTTCCTATGTAATGGGAGTATCTGTTATTTGTAATCAGCACATTTGGTAATATGTGAATTCATGCTAATGAGGTGACTTAGAGTGGGACCCCTAGCTAGCCTCACGATGGGGCCAGCCACCAGAAAGACCCAGTGATGAGAAGGTTGGAACTTTCACTCCCAACTACCCCCAGCCTCCTGGAGTAGAGGTGGCTGGAGATAAAGCTCTATAAAAACTCATCAACAATGAGATTTGATGAGCTCTTCCCAAAAGCTAAACTGCCCTTTTAAAACTAGTGAAAGGCACTAAAGTTAGGAGGACGAGAGGGGCCTGAATTGTACTAAGATGTAGGCCTGTGAGTTCAGAAGCAAGACAGAGTCAGCCATGTCAGATTTCTCTTACTGTCACTTTTGCAAAGGCAGTTTCATACACAGAAACTTGTATACAAGTGTTTATAGCAGAATTATGCATAACAGCCTAAAGGTGGAAACAACCCAAAGTATTCAACATATAATGGATAAACAGATTGTGGTATATACTGTCAACCTAAATAAACAGGCTCTAAAAGAAAATGATACCTATTCATGAACAGGGCATTGCAATGGGAGTCCGTGTGCCATAGTAAACTATGTGTATTCAGGGAGGTAAAAGAAGACAGATTAAAAGGAAAAACAAGGATTATGTAATTGTCTTGGGATAACCTTAACTCCAAGGATTAATAATAAGTCCTGGTGGCACCAGTCTGAGGTTGGACAAGCGGTGGCCAGGCAGAAGTCCTTGCAGAAATATTTTTGTATATATATAAGGTTGCAATAGTCTTTGTGCAAGATTATGTTTTTACAGTCTTTTGTGATAGTTTTTGTTATTATGCATCAGAATCCTCCATAGCCTTTTTAGGCTTTGTCAGGGGTTTTTAAAAGACATACAGGTGACTCCATTTTGGTTCTGACAACTTTCACAATACATATAATGGACTACAATAGAGCCGAAAGGAAAGAAATATTGATACATGTTACCATGTAAAAAAAAGCCAGACACGAAAGATCACCTATTATATAATTGCTTTTATGGGGATATTTGCTACCCATAATAGACAAATCTGTAGAGACAGCAGATTAGAAGTTTCCAGGGGTGGGAGCAGCAGGAAATGGAGTGGCAGAGTCTCACTCTGTCACCCAGGCTGGAGTGCAGTGGTGCAATCTTAGATCATTGCAGCCTTGAACTCCTGGGTTTTAGCCGTTCTCCTCCTGCCTCAGCCTCCGGAATAGCTGGGACTACAGGCACACCCCACCAATGCCCAGCTAATCCTTCCTCACTCCCTCCCTGACTCCTTCCTTCCTTTCCCCTTTTCCTTTTCTTTCCTCTCCTCTCTTCTCCTTGCCCCTCCCCTCCTCTTTTCTCTTTTCCCTTCACTTTCTTTTTCTTTTTTTTCTTTCTTTTTTTTTTTTTTGGTAGAGACAGGGTCTCACTTTTTTGCCCAGGCTTCTTGTTTTTACTTTTAAATTACCTATGTCCTCTTTTGTATATTGTCTTAAAAAAACCACAAAACTTGTGATAGACATTTTTCCATGTTGTTATACAAGTCTTAATGATTACTTAATGCAGTCTAACTTGGGCATTGCTCTTATTTTGGGAATTCATATTTCTGATTTTTCGTAACTGTAAATCAGGCAATGCTGGATAATTTGCATAAAAGTATTTTTTATTTGGCGTTTCTAGGCTTTTAGGAGCAACAGTCATGATTCAAAGGCAGGGGCTGGAAAGAAGGAAACTCATTTATTGAACCGAGGCATGTGCATGACCTATCTCTGGAAGTCTGTATATAACGAATTGGCCAGTTTGATTGCCTGTGGGGAAAGGAACCTGGTTTGAGAGGAGTAGAAAAGATAGGGAGAATTTTCACTGAATACCAGTTAGAACCTTTTACATATTGAGCCTGGTGCAGATGGCTCACGCCTGTAATTCCGGCACTTTGGGAGGCCGAGGCGGGGGAATCACCTGAGGTCGGGAGTTCGAGGCCAGCCTGACCAACATGGAGAAACCCCGTCTCTACTAAAAATACAAAATTAGCCCGGGGTGGTGGCGCATGCCTGCAGTCCCAGCTACTTGGGAGGCTGAGGCTAGTCGCTTGAACTCGGGAGGCGGAGGTTGCAGTGAGCCGAGACCGTGAAACTCCATCTCTAAATAAATAAATAAATAAATAAATATTGAACCATTAAGTGCCTTACCTAGTTAAAAAAATTAATTGCATTAAAAAAATTTAAGTGTGAAATAATGTGTTTTTAAAAACCTCCATCAAATCCACAAGGGGGCAGCATTGCTTTGCAGGGAGGAAGGAAGCCGCAAGTGCGTGGGCTCCGCCTTAGCATGGGTGCTGGGATCGTGACTTACATTTTTTTCCTATTTTCTGTATTGTCCCCATTTTCTACTAAGACCTATATAGAAATAAAATACATTTTATTTAAAGAGAGGAGGAAGTGTCAGGCCCTGTCCCTCTTTAGCCATGTAGCCATCCCTCTGTATTTAAATTCCTAAAAGTAGAATTCTGAGGAGAGGGGGCGGGGTTACATTTCAAGTATTGGTAGAGGGTCGGACGCAGTGGCTCACGCCTGCAATGCCGAGGCGGGCGGATCACTTGAGATTGAGACCAGACTGGCCAAAACGACAAAACCCCATTTCTACTAAAAACACAAAAATTAGTCCGGCATGGTGGCACATGCCTGTAATCCCAGCTACTTGGGAGGCTGAGGCAGGAGAAACACTTGAACCCATGAGGCGGAGGTTGCAGTGAGCTGAGATTGTGCCACTGCACTCCAGCCTGGGTGACAGAGCAGAGCGAGACTCCATCTCGAAGTAAATAAAAAGTAAATAAATAAATAAATTAATTAAATAGAATAAATATTGGTAGCTATGCTGAACAGACAGCCCTCTAGTTGTATTATTCTATGCTATTGATAACAGTGTATACCGATGCCTGTTCCCAACATCCTTGCCAATACAGTGTATTGTTATTTTGCTAGATCTTGTTCAATCTGATAAAAAAATCTCCTTGTTTTAATTGTATATGTTTAGTTATAAAGGAGGCTAATTATGTTTTTATGCAGTTAAAAAGCAGTATTTTTCTGTGAACTACTTCCCCCACTCTAAGGAGGGCAGGGAATTTGTCTATGTTGTTCCCACTGCTCTGTGCCCACAATACATATTGTTGAATGAATGAATGATGAATAACTTTTCTGAGCTCCAGTTTCCTCAGCTGTAGAATGGGGGCGTGTCTTGTAGTTGCCTCACCCGAGGGTGGCATTGACCCTCCCTCTCCATCCAAATGTGGTTGGTCATCTGCCGCGGAGGATTCTACACATGTACCAAGAGGCATGAAAAGACTGACATCATGAGGCTTTCTGGGGAGAGCAGGGCAGGCTCCCTAGCAGGTCCAAAATGGTTTGAGGGAGTGATGCCTCGTATTGAAGGCCACACACAATGCTTCATGTAGGTTATGTCAGCAAATACTAGTTGACATGAAGGAAAGAATATATCCTTGGGGGAAGGATTGGTTGGTAAAGCTGAACATTTGCATATCCTGTGATCCAGCAATTCCATTCCTAGATACATACCCAACAGAAATACTGACATGTGTTCACGAAAAAAACAAGTACAAGAATATGTGTAGCAACTCTATTCATAATAGCTCCAAACTGGGAACTGCCCAAACAGCATTGTATAATGGACAAATTATAGTGTTTCCAACAATGGAATATTACACATCAAAGAGCACAAAAGATCCACAATAACGTTAGCACAGCAATATGAATGAATATACTATACAAAATGTCAATGACAGAAGCCAAAGGACAAACACAAAAGCATACGTACTATGTCATTCCACTCATATAAAGTACAAAAACTCATCTTTGCTTCTATAATTTAGGATAATGGTTACCCTGGAAGGGGCACAAAGGGAACTTCCAGGGTGCTGATAATGTTCTATTTCTTGATCTGAGGGCTGGTTCCCTGGGTGGGTTCAGTTTGTGGAAAAAATTCAGTGAGCTGCACATTTTTGATATAAATACATTTCAGTGTATATGTTAAGCCCCTATAAAAATTAAAAAAACAAAAGAAAGCTAAAATGAACTAGTCTGAAGGTAGTGAGATATCTCCGTTGATTGTTCACAAAGATTGAATTCTTTGGTCTACTTTTTCCCCCCTTCTCACTACTGATCTTGACTAGTCTTAAAAAAAAAAAAAAAAAAAAAGCAAACTTCCTTAGTGGAGAAAAACCTAAAGGAAAAGTTGCCATCATGTTAGCTGTGGTAGTGTCCAGGTGATGAGACTGTGGCTGGGGGTTTCCCTTCTCTTCCTGTATGCTTCCAGTTTACTATAATTCACTCATTAATCCAAGGCATATGTAAATGCCTACTATGTGCTAGGTACTGTTCTGTTCAGCTCTCCTGGGTATAAGAGGGAACAAAATAGAAGAATTCTCTGTCCTTGATAGTTTACGTTCTAGAAATGGGAGATGGACAGTAAACAATAAACATGTAAATAAACGATGTCAAATGGTAATAATCGCTATGGAGAAAAGTAAACAGAGAGGGAGATGGAAAGTGCTGTCAAGATGGATCTATTTCATTAGGGTGGTCAGGAAAGGCTCTAGTGATAAAGATCAACTTGAGCAGAAACCTGTAGGAGATAAGGGGAAAAGCCACACAGATATGTTTGGGAATTGAGAAAAAGAATTCCAGGTAGAGAGTAGACCAACGGCAAAGGCATTGAGGTGGGAACTAGCTTTATTTTTCAAAGACTATCAAGAAGGTCACAATGTTAGTTACCAATTTATTGCATCTCAGCTCCAAATCCACCCTTCAGCGCCTGCTCTGTAGAATATATAAGCCTCGTAATAGTTTTTGTCAGCCGGCACAATGTTAAGGTTGGCCGGTAGAGGGTGCTGGAGAGACATTGGAGGAAGGCAGGCTTTCTTTCCAGGTTCTGGAGTCTGGAGTTCCAGGTCTTAGCAGTTTTGCAGCCTGCCCTGCTTCCCCAGGGCCTGGCTCACAGCCTCAGTGATTTCTCCAGCACCAGACTTCTGTAAGGAAGATGGCTTTTGCAATGCACGGTGGCCATCAGCACCCAGCAACCAGCAGCTGCTTTTGGCACCTTCTGGGATAATATTTGCAACAGAGTTCCTCTGGGGAAATGGCTTACCATGAATGGCTTTCCCTGCTATCCCTTTGGGCATATTTCCAGCAAGTTCCACCAGTGAGGAACCACAGTGACTTCTCTGAGATCCACTGAACCACAGCATGCCCTGTCCAACGAAGCCTGGCCCTCAACCTTGTTGGGGTGAGGGGAGTATGCTCTGCCTTGGGCACTCTAGGGATAGTAGACGTTCCTTAATTCTGCAATTCCTGCATTCTTTGGCATTCTCTTTATTTCTTATTAGCTCACCCCTGTGAAAATTGACTATACAAATTGAGGCCATTCTTGTCATATCCAACTAAATCTGAGTTGAGGGGCCGGGGGAAAAAATCACACTGGGCACATAGCACGTACTCCAAGAATTAAATTTTCCACACACCCAGCTGCTAAATGTCCTGTTGTAACCCTAAGACCAGTGTTACCTAGTAGCTGGTGAAACAACACACCATGCCTCTAAGACTGGTTTTACCCACAGCCGCCACTCACCAGTCAGAGCTTGCCAGCTCCCAAAAGCTCCTCTAATGCCAATGAACTTTCTTTCAAAACAATACACAACATTACTTTTTCCAGTTAAACTCCCAACCTTCTCTTTGTTCTTTGGACATACTAAAGACACCCTGGTCTATGTGTGTGTCCTGAGTTGCAATTCTTGCTTTCCAAATAAAATGTTTTAAATGTAGAGATTCATCTCTGTATTTTTATTTTGACCTCAACATCTTCCATTTCTTCCAACCCCCTGTTATGGTAAATAATTCTGTATATTAAATTTCTCTCCCACAAATTACTGTATGGTTTCTATCTTAGTAGACCCTGACTGATACAGTCACTCTGGCATTAAAGGAGTAAGAGAATAAAGGGTAGGAGATGAAGTCAGAGAGGAGCCAGGGTTCTTGGAGGACATTGAGTGAGAGGGGTCATCCATGGAGGGGATTTGAACAAAGGAATGATATGATGTGACTTAGATTTTTTCAGAAGCTCCCTGTGGCTGCTTAAAAGGAGCAGAAGGGACAGAAAATGAGGTAGGAGCAGGAGCGGTGAGACCAGCGAGGAGGCTACAGCCATATTGCAAACAACAGATGATGGGGGCTTGGATCAGGCTGGGGTTGGTGGTGGTGTTGAGAGACAGATGGATTCTGGGTACCTCTTGAAGGTCAAACTGGCAGGGTTTGAAGTTGGATTTAATGAGGTGAGGGAGAAAAATAGGGATAAAGAATAATTCAAGGGTTTTGACCTAAAAAGCTAAAGTGATAGAGTTTTCATTGACAATGAAAGGGGACAAGAATCAGGAATTCCATTTTGGATTTATTAATTACACACAACAAATCGAGGAACATTAATTTAAGAAAATCTACCAAAGGATGGAAAGCTTATTTGCTCAAGGTGATTAAGCACAACCTCTGACTAATCATATGCTAATTCAGGGGTGACTTCTAGGAAGTGAGACAATAATAAAAACAAGAATTAAAAAAAAAAAAACAAAAAAACCCCACAGAGACATCAGCCCTCACCCAGTGCTAGGGAAATAAGTTCCACAGAATTAATCCAGCCAAATCCAGGAAATAACCAAATAACAGCAGCAACAACCACCCCTCCTGGGGGAATCAGAATTCAGAGTTGCAACAATATATTATGTGACATGTCCAGTCTTCCACAAGAAATTAAGAGGCATGCAACTGTCTCTCTCTTCTTTCTCTCTCTCTCTCACACACACACACGCACATGCACACCAGGAAAGTACGACTCATATACAGAAAAAAGCAGTCAATACACAAAATCTCTGAGGGCACCAGATGTTAGACTTAGCATACACAGGGCTCACCACAGCTGTTATAAATATGTTGGCTTAACAAATCTATAGACATCCCCAACTCCCAGCAACAGCAGAATACACTCTTCTCGAGTACCCATTGAGCATTCTCAAGAATACACAGAATATACATGCTAGGCAATACAACAAATCTCAATTAATTTTGTTATATTTATATTTTTATTTTTCAATCAGCTGTCTCAAGTTGAACATTTTTTTTTGTAGAGATGGGGTCTTGCTATGTTGGCCAGGCTAATCTTGAACTCCTGAGCTCAAGTGATCCTCCTGCCTTGGCCTCCCAAAATGTTGGGATTATAGGTGTGAGCCACTGCACCTGGCCTGTAACTATTTTAATTAAACTTTTTAAATTAAACTTTTTATTTTTAGGTAACTATCAATTCACATGCCTTTGTAAGAAACAATAGAGAGACATACTTATATATTACCCGATTTATCCTAATGGTAACATCTTGCAAAATTATAGTAAATCAACACAACCAGGATATATCACAAGGATATTGACATTGATACCATCAAGATAGAGAACATTTGCATCATAACAAGGTTCTTTGTGTGACTGTGTTGTCTTTTTATAACCCGCCCACTCATTCTCACTCCCACACCCTCCTTAACCTCAGACAACCACTAATCTGTTCTCTAGATCTATAATTTTGTTGTTTCAAGAATGTCATATAAATGCAATCATACAGTATGTAACCTTTTAGGATTGACTTTTTTCACTCAGCATACTTCTATGGAAGTTCCTCCAGATGTTGCAGGTGCCAATAATTTATTCCTTTCTATCACTGAGTAGTATTCTATGGTATGGATGTACCACAGGTTAACTACTCACAGGTTGAATGACATCCAAGTTGTTTCATCTATTGCTATTCTGAAGAAAGCTGCTATAAACATTCATGTACAGGTTTTTGTGGGAACACAAATTTCGGTTCCCTGGGATGAATGAACAGGAGTGCAATTGCTGGGCTATATGTTAGTTGCGGGTTTAGTTGTTTTAAGAAAATGCCAAACTATTTTTCAGAGTGGCTATAACATTTTACATTTACATCAGCAATAGATGAGTAACCAAGTTTCTTTGCATCCTTGCCAGGAAGGAAGGTGTTGTCACTATTTTTTTTTTTTTTTTGCCATTCTGTTCTTATATAGTGACATTTCATTGTGGTTTTAATTTGCATTTTCCTAATGACTAATAATATTGAACATCTTTTCATGGCAGATGGCTTGTTTGCCATCTGCACATTCAATTCAGTGAAAAGTTTATGTCTTTTGGCCATTTTCTTTTCCTTTTTCTTTTTTTTTTGAGATGGAGTCGCCCAGGCTGGAGTGCAGTGGTACGATCTCAGCTCATTGCAACCTCCACCTCCTGGGTTCAAGTGATTTCCGGCGAATTTTTGTATTTTTAGTAGAGATGGGATTTCACCATGTTAGCCAGACTGGTCTTGAACTCCTGACTTCAAGTGATCCGCCTGCCTCAGCCTCCCAAAGTGCTAGGATTACAAGTGTGAGCCAACGGGCCTGGCCATTTTCTTAATTAGATTGTTTTTTACTGTCACCTTTTGCTCTGAGCCTCTTTTGATATGTTAATGGAATATTGGAACCTTTATTCATTGCTTTACTCTCAGCTTCCATTCCTTCATTTTGCTAAGGACTTTTGCATCTATATCAATGAGGGTTATTGGTTTATAGTTTTCTTTTTGTGCTGTCTTTGACTGGTTTTGGTATAAGGGTAATTTTAACTTCATAAAATGGGATGGGAATGCCACCTGCCTCTCTTTTCTGGAGGGGATTGTGTAGAATTGGTGTTAATTCTTCTTTAATATTTGGTAGAATTCTCTAATGAAATAACCTGGGCCTGGAGGGTTTTTTTTGAGAGTTAAAAAATTACAAATTAAAACCTTAATAATAATAGGGCTATTTTAATGATCTTTCATACTGAGTGACTTGCAGTAGCATATTTTTCAAGAAATTGGTCCATTTCTTCTAAGTTAGAATTTTCTCTTATTATTATTTTGATGTCTTCAGGTTCTATAGTGATATCCTCTGTTTTATTCCTGATATTGGCAATTTATATGTTCTCTCAATTTTGGGAGATCAGTCTTGCTAGAAGTTTATCAACTTTATTGATGTTTTCAAAAAATTAACTCTTTGTTTCATTTCATTAATTTTCTCTATTGTTTTTCTGTTTCTTTCTTTTTTTTTTTTTGAGACAGAGTCTCACTTACTCTGCCACTGAGGCTGTAGTGCAGTGGTGCGATCTCCGCTCACTGCTACCTCTGCCTCTTGAGTTCAAGTAATTCTCCCTCCTCAGCCTCCCAAGTAGCTGGGATTACAGGCGCCCACCACAACGCCCGGCTAATTTTTGTATTTTTTGTGGAGACATAGTTTCACCATGTTGGCCAGGCTGGTCTCGAACCCTTGATCTCAAGTTATCTGCTTGCCTTCGACTCCCAAAGTGCTGGAAGTATAGGCATTAGCCACCGCACTCGGCCTGTTTTACTGTTTCTTATTTCGTTGATTTTGGTGATTATTTCCTTTCTTATACTTCCTTTGAGTTTAATTTGCTCCTCTTTTTCTAGGCTTTTTTTTTTTTTGAGATGGCGCTTTGCTCTTGTTTCCCAGGCTGGAGTGCAATGGCGCGATCTCGGCTCACTGCAACCTCCGCCTCCTGGGTTCAAGTGATTCTCCTGCCTCAGCCACCCGAGTAGCTGGGATTACAGGCATGCGCCACCACACCTGGCTAATTTTGTATTTTTAGTTGAGACGGGGTTTCTTCATGTTGGTCAGGCTGGTCTGGAACTCCCAACCTCAGGTGATCTGCCCGCCTTGGCCTCCCAAAGTGCTGGGATTACAGTCGTGAGCCACTGCGCCCCGCCCTTTTTCTATGTTCTTAAGGTGGGAGTTTAGATTGTTGATTTGAGGCTTTTCATTTTTTTCTGATGTAAATATTCTACGAATTTTCCCCTCAGTACTGTTTTAGTTGTGTCTCACAAATTTTGATATGTGGTTATCTTCATTTTAATTCAATTCAGTACATCTTTTACTTTTCCTTGAGACTTCCTTTTTGATCCATGAATTACTTGGAAATGTGTTGTTCAGTTTCCAACTGATTAACGTAGATTATGTTTTTCATAAAAAACCATATGTGTGTGTGTGTGTGTGTGTGTGTATATATATATATAGTTATTTTTGTTTTAGATGGAGTCTCACTTGCTCTATCACCCGGGCTGGAGTGCAGTGGCTCACTGCAACTTCCACCTGCTGGGTTCAGGTGATTTTCCTGCCTTAGCCTCTTGAAAAGCTGGGATTGCAGGTGTGCACAATCACGCTCGGCTAATTTTTGTATTTTTAGTAGAGATGAGGTTTCGCTGTGTTGGCCAGGTTGGTCTTGAACTCCTGACCTCAAGTGATCTGCCCATCTTGGCCTCCTAAAGTGCTGGGATTACAGGCATGAGCCACTGTGCCCTGCCAGACGGCAATCATCTATTGAATGGTGCTGCTCCTTGTGGAGCAGGGCTAACTCGTAGGCAGTGCACCCAGAGTCGGCAAGGTGTTGGCAACTGTATTTTACCCAGTTACAATTACATGCAAATTAAGGGGCAGGTTGATGCAAATTGAGGGTGTGGGCTATTTAGAACTTTGTAGGAAAGGGGTGGTAACTTCTGCGTCATTGCCATGGCATTTGTAAAACTGCTTTGGCACTGGTGGAAGTGATTTATGCTAATGAGCAACGAGGGCAGCTGAGGATTACTTTTGTCACCATCTGCTGGTTTCAGCCAGTGTCTTCACTTCATCCTGTCTGGACCAGATCCTATTTTGTTCAGCAGGGTTGTGACTAGAAAACAAGCCCTGCTGGTCTCTAACCTCAAATTAATCTGTTTTCAAGTTTGCTTATTCTTTCTTCTGTCAGCTCAAATCTGTTCTTGAGTCTCTCTATTACATTTTTATTTTATTTATTATACTTTTCAACTCCAGAAGTTCTGTTCTTTCATATGGTTTCTATCTATTATTGATACGCTTTATTTGGTGAGCCATTTTCTCATACTTAAAAACTTTTTTTACACATAGCTTTTTTTTTTTTAGTTCTTTGAAACAGCTATTTAAACTATCTAGTAAATCCAATATCTGGGTTTCCTCAGGAACAGTTATTATTGAGTTTTTAAAATTTTCTTGGGTATAGGCTATATTTTCTTAGTTCATTGTGTGTCTCATATATTTTTTGAAAATTGGATATTGAAAATAACGTGGCGACTCTGGAAGCCAAAGTTCACTGCTCCCCAAGGCATTGTTATTTTTGTTGTTCATTTAGTGACTTTCTTGTATTAATTCTTTCAAGTCGTGTATTGCCAATGGAGTCTCTGCTCAATTAGCTTGGTAGTCAGCTAATTATTGAACACAGATTCCCTTAAATGTCTTGAACCAATAAGCTCCCCAGCCTTTGCTGAGGAGCTCCTTGTGTATGTTAGGACATACCTTCAATTCTCAGGCAGGAAGTTACAGCTACTCCTTATCCTCCACTTCCTTCCTGTGTAGCAGCCAGAGGTGAAAATTTAGGTCATCCTAAGTTATTCCTAGGCAGGTGTACAGGAATATCTTAGGAAGTCCTGGGCAGGTGCACAGTCCTATGCATGCAAATGTCCTCCTAGATTTCCAAATGTATGTTGGAGCTTTTCAAAGTTCCCTATGGACATCTCATTTCTCATCTTTCAATATTTTTAGTTAGCTTTTTGTTTACCCTATTTGCCCCAACTTCAGGTAGTTTTGATGGTAAACAATTTCCGCTGCTTGTTTTCAACAAACTCCTAGGGGAAAGAGTCTATTTGTACTGAGCAAGCTCTGAGTCTGCTCAAATAAAAAGAAACCCCACAAGTGAAGATTTTAGGGAACCACCAGAGAGGTCAAATTATAATAATTCACTGGGAATGATGTCTTGGAGGAGCTCGAAACCTGTTCTTCCCTTTCCAGTGTCTGCCAAGCTACTGATTTTCACTATAACTGCAGGGATGTCGGTTTTCAAGACAATCAAGGAGATGGGAAGTAAAAACACTACAAAGAGGCCAAGCAGGGAGGCCCATACCTGTAATCCCAGCACATTGGGAAGCCGAGGCAGGTGGATCTCTTGAGCCCAGGAGTTTGAGACCACCATGGGCAACATGGTGGTACCCTGTCTCTACAAAAAGTACAAATGTTAGCTGGGTATGATGGCACGTGCCTATACTACCAGCTTCCCAAAAGGCTGGTGGGAGGATCTCTTGAGCCCAGGAGGTGGAGGTTGCAGTGAGCTGAGACTGGGCCACTGCACTCCAGCCTGGGTGACAGAGTGAGACTCAGAAAAAAACAAGAAAAAACCCACTACAAAGCTCTTACCATTTGAACTAATATTCATGCCTTTTTTTTTTTTAATTGAATAAGCACTCCTCAGATTGTTGGAAGCCTTTGATTAATTTACAGAGTTCTGAACATGTTGTTTTTGACAATTTTTGTCAATGTTCTTATTGCTTTAATGGAGAGTGGAATTTGAGGGTTAGTACTCTGCCATTCCTGATGACATCCTGGGAATGTGGACATTTTGATGCTCCCCTTTCCCCCTCTTTTCTGGGTGCAGTGGCAGGCACCTGTAATCCCAGCTACTGGGGAGGCTGAGGCAGGAGAATCGCTTGAACCCAGGCGGCAGAGGTTGCAGTTAGCTGAGACTGCGCCACTGCATTCCAGCCTGGGCAACAGAATGAGATTCCATCTTAAAATAAAATAAAGTAAAATAAAATAAAATACAGCCAAGCAGCCATTTGCTGACTAGAGGTTATACGTGTACTCTGCATTCCCAGAATGCTCACACCTTTTTAACTTTGGGACTTGCAGATCTCACCTGAACCAACCAGTCAGAGGTCACCTGCCTTGACCAATCAGGGTTCAACTGTATTGACCAATCAGAGCAAGATTGAATCCTTCATTTGCGTAAATGAGCCTAATTGGGAACTGGGGTGGCAAGTTTTGCTATAAAACCTGAGCTTTCCCTTTGTTCTCTGGAAAGCATCTTCATTTTACATGAAGGCTGTGTCTTCCCAGTTTGCAAACTTTTCACTGGAATAAAGTATCTTTCCTCCAAATTCTTTTTCTAAGAAATTTTGTTTACAGTGCATTTTTAAGTGTCTAACCTATTTTTAATTGCATTGTGTATCTGTTCTTTACTGATTTGTAGACATCCATTGGATATAAACTTCTGTCCATTTTATGTGTCACGGATATTTTCTTTCATTTTATGGTTTGCCCTTTTACTTTCTTACTGGTGTTTTTTGATTAACACAATGTCTTAAATTTCAAGGTAGTTCAATTTATTAATGTTTTCCTTTATGGTTAATGCTTTTTTGTGTGCACTGTTTAATAAATATTTCCTATTCTAAGGTAGCAGTTTTTTCTATGTTATCTTTATTGTTTTACCCTTCACAGTTAGATTTGCCATCCACCTGGAATTTATATTTGTGAATGCTGTGGGGTAGTGTTCCACGAAAGGACCATATAGGTAAAGTGACCCCTGATTATTCTGTGAAAGGGCTGGATATGCAAAGTGACCCACAAATGCAGAAGGAGCCAATAAACCAAAAAATGAGGCAGACAAATCTAGTTTGTGAGTAGGGAATTTATGTACAGAAGCCTCGTCTTAGGCGGCAGCGATACAGGTAGATTTCCCCACTGTTACTCCCTAAAATCAGAGCTTACATACTATAGGGAAAGAGCGTATATGTTCTGTAAAGACAATGAAAGGCAACCCTGCAGAACAGGCAAGAATGCTGTGTGTGTCATAGCCTATAATTTGTATGATAACATCAAGGTTGCTTTGATTTAAAGGCAGGATTTATAGTGAGTACATGTTCTCACACTAAGGACAGTAAATAAAATAGAAATCAGGAGGCATTCATGGGACTGGGTTTAATCAGAAGTCAACATGGTGTATTAGCATCCAAGATGGAGTCACGTTTGTCTTCACAGGTACCGTTTGGATTTTAATTTTTTTCTTCCTTTTTTTTTTTTTTTTTTTTTTTTGAGATGGAGTCTCGCTCTGTCACCCAGGCTGGAGTGTAGTGGCGCAATCTCTGCTCACTGCAACCTCTCCCTCCAGGGTTCAAGTGATTCTCCTGCCTCAGCCTCCCCAGAAGCTGGGATTACAGGCAACCACCATCATGCCTGCTAATTTTTGTATTTTTGTAGAGATAGGGTTTCGCCACGTTGGCCAGGCTGGTCTCGAACTCCTGGACTCAGATGATCCACCCACCTCAGCCTCCCAAAGTGCTGGGATTACAGGCGTGAGCCACTGCGCCCAGTCGGATTTTAATTTTTTTTCTATGGATATTCAACTGACCCAACATCATTTATTTTTAAAACCTTCATTTTATCTTTATTATAAATCAAATATCCATCCATGGGTCTATTTCTGGCCTCCATTTTGTTCCATTGACCTTATCTTCTTCCTGTCATACCTCATCATATTAATCAATATAGCTTTATAATGAATCTTGGTATCTAATAGGGATAGTCTTCTCATTTTGTTCTTCTTTAAAATACTCTTGGCTACTTTTGGGTTTTTGCATTTCCATATACATTTTAGGCTACATGGATAGATAGTGATTTTTATTGCAATTGCACTGCACCCATAGATCAATTTGTAGTCTTCCAATTCATGAACCTGGTATATTTCTTCAACTATATAGATCTTTCATTTTTCTCATTAATATTTTATCGTTTTCTGGATAGAGGCCTAACACATCTTTTGTTATATTCTTTTTTACAAGTATTTCATGACTTTTGATGCTGTTGTAATGGTATCTTTTAAAATTTATTTTTAAAATGTTGTTGCTGGTATATAGAAATATGATTACTCTTTTATATTAACCTTATATCCAGTAATTTTACTAAATTCACTTATTAATCCTACTAACCTTAGATACTTTTGGATTTTTCTATAATTGTACATAATCATATTGACTGTGAACAAAGACAATTTTAGTTCTTCTTTTCCAATCCTTACCCTTTTAATTTCTGTTTCTTACTTTATTGCACTGGAAGCTCCAGTACATTGCCAAATGGAAGTAATAATAATGAACATCTTTTCCTCATTCGCAATCACCACTCCCACTTCCTGCCTCTGGATACTCAAGAAATGTAAATGCTGGCCGGGCACAGTGGCTCATGCCTGTAATCCCAGCACTTTGAGAGGCTGAGGCGGGTGGATCACTTGAGGTCACGAGTTTGAGACCAGCCTGGCCAACATGGTGAAACACTATCTCTACCAAAAAAAAAAAAAAAAAAAAATTAGCTGGGTGTGGTGGTGCATGCCTACAGTCCCAGCTACTCAGAAGGCTGAGGTGGGAGAATCACTTGGACCCAGGAGGTGGAGGTTGCAGTGAGCCGAGATTGTGTGACTGCACTCGAGACCTGGGCAACAGAGTGAGACCTGTCTCAAAAAAAAAAAAAAAAAGAAGAAGAAGAAGAAATGTAAATGCCAGTGCATCACCATACCACCCTCTCATCTATCTAGGTCAGCTCTGAGGCTATGGAAACGGTGTTTAGCCTTTGTCTGGAGATTAAAAAGGCCTCAGTCTCCCCTAAGCATAACCTCCCTGGGTTCACACAGCTCAGAAGATCAACACATTCCCTGTTGGCATCTTGGCTGACAACTTCTCTGGAGAGAAGGGGGATTAAAGAGGGTCAGATTTCTAGGCTTGGCTGTGTCACTTGACCTGGTCTAGTGAGACAGGATTCTGGAACCTCACCCAGTTCTGGAGGCATCCTAAAATTTGAGGGATTATTGGGAAGTCCTGTAATCCAAATAGGTTCCCATGCTAATACTTTAAATTCCCCCAAGAGAGTAATACTTAATCCTGTAATCTGGATTAAGTATTGCCTTCTCCAGATACTTCTCTAAAAGTGCAAATGCCTTTGAAAGAGGGAATAAATGAAGTCAGTGTCACATAGTGTGCAAGTGTCAAACAGTTGCTGTAATACCAGCAACACACATGCACATACATGCATAAACATACACTGTATGGCATGTTCACCGAACTGCCCTTTTCTCATTCCAGAAAGACATTGGGGAAATGTCCCAGGCAAGGAAAAGAAATGTGCTTTGTGATGGTTGTGCACATGAGGGCTCTGGAGCTAGACTGCCTGAATTCACTGTCTGCTTCGCCATTACTAACTTATTAATCTATGAGAAGCTATTCAACATCTCAGGGACTCAGCTTCCTTCTCTGTAAAATAGAAATAACAATACTATCCATCTATTTGGCACATGATAAGAGCTCATTAAATATTGTTGTTATTAGACAATATTAACTCCCTGCCTCCCATGCCTATGTTTGATGCAAACTGATTTTATAAACAGCAACAGCCAACTTAGATTGCCACTGCTTTCTAAGGTCTATTCAATGGCCAACTTCAGCACTGTGATAGTCAGTTATAATGTGTCAATTTGACTGGGCCATGGGGTGCCCAGGCATTTGGTCAAACATTATTCTGGACACTTCTGTGAGGGTTTCTTGGATGAGAGTAACATTTAAATTGGTAGACTTTGAGTAAAGCAGATTGCCCCCCCGCCGATGTGGGTGGGCCTAATCCAATCAACTGAAGGCCTGAATGGGACAATAATTGGCTGACTTCCCTCTGTGTAAGAGGGAATTCCTCCGGCCTCACTGCCTTCAAACTCAGCTTTCCCCTGCCTTTGGGCTTGAACTGAAACATTAGCTTTTCTTGGATCTCAAGCCTGCTGGCCTTACGACTAAAACTACACCATTGACTCTCCTGGTTCTCAGGCTTTCGGACTCAGATTGAGCCTACACCACCAGCTCTCCTGGGTCTCCAGCTTGCCAACTACAGATCTTGGGACTTGTTAGCCTTCATAATTCCATGAGCCGGTTCCTTGTAATCAATCTCTTCTGTCTGTATACACATGCTGTTAGTTTTGTTTCTCTGGAGAACTCCAATACAAGAACTTCCGTCACTTACACCACCCCTCTCTTTTACTTATTTCAACATAAGAAATAGTCATAACCTCCTCTGGCTGACCAATGAACAGGAGGCCAGGGATCTTTCTGAAGGACATCCCTTTAGGCCTGAAGAAACTACAAAGATGACTTGAATGAGAAGATATTGGAGTGATCAGAGTCAAGGTATTGGCCTCTGAATCTCCTTCTTTGGTTACCATCTAGGGATTGAAGGTCAGGGCAACTGACCAGTGTCAAGAAGAGGGTAATAAGCTGCAGGACACTTTGACTTCACTCTGTTTTTTAGACGCATCTGGTTCGTCTCTACATCAGCACCTATATGGGTCAGTGTTCTTTGTCACAAGCAAAATAAACTGACTCTTGATGGCTTAAGCAAAAGGGGACGGGGAGTGGAAATTAAGCAAACATTGGAGAGGATGCTAAGAGACAGACCAGACCTAAGGAATACTGGATCCCATGAATTTCCAGAGAGTCAAGAAGCAGGCAGCAAGAAACAGCATGGCAGACTGTATACTTCCAAAAATAGCTACAGCAATATTTCCAGTCCCATAAGCTCTTCCAAAATCCTTCCACCTCTTACAATGAGTTGGAGTGTGGGGAAAAGAAAGAGAGATCAGCCTGTTACTGTGTCTATATAGAAAGAAGTAGACATAAGAGACTCCATTTGGTTCTGTATTTGAGATGCTGTTAATCTGTGACCCTACCCCCAACCTTGTCCTTGCAAGAGACGTGTGTTGTGGTGACTCAAGGTTTAGTGGATTTTGGGCTGTGCAGGATGTGTCTTTGTTAAACAAGTGCCTGAAGGCAGCTTGCTGGTTAAAAATCCTGCACCTCCTGGGCAATGGAACATCTTGGTGTGAGACCTGATTGTATGCTCTGTTTACTGAGATAGGAGAAAACCACCTTACGGCATAAGGTGGGACTTGCTGGCGGACTTGCTGGAGCAATGCTGCTAAGAGGTTTGTGGAGATGTTTGCATATGCGTATCAAGGCACAGCATTTTCTTTTGAACTTATTCATGTCACAGAGATCTTTATCCATATGTCTCACTACTAATTTTCTCCCTAAAATGATCCTATTTTCCTGCCACTCCCTTATCTTTGAGATGGTAAAGATAATTATCAATAAATACTAAGGGAACTCAGAGACCGTGCTGGCATGGGTCCTCTGTAAGCTGAGCGCCGGTCCCCTGGGCCCACTTTTTCTTTCTCTATATTTTGTCTCTGTGTCTCATTTCTCTTCTCAAGTCTCTCGTTCCACCTAACGAGAAACGCCCACAGGTGCGGAGGGGCAGGCCACCCCTTCATAGGAGTCTATTGGGATGGGGAGGAACTGCCTCAATGAATAGAATGTGGCAGAAGCAACACTAGGTGACTTCCAACACAAGGCCATAAAGGCGAGATGGCTTTCCTCTGGTGCTCCTTCTCTCTGGATATGCTTGGCCTTGCAACCCAGCCACCGTGTTGTGAGGAAGCCCAGGCCATGTGGAGGGGTCATGGGTAGGTGTTCTAGCTGACAACCACAGCTTAGGGCTCAGTCAACAGCCAGCGTCAACCACCAGCAAGGTGAGTAAATGAGCTTTCAGATGATTCCAGCCTCCAGTCTTTGAGCCACACCAGCTGTTGCTGAGTTGACCAGAGATGACACATCCCCACCAAGCCCCACCCAAATTGCAGATTCAAGAACAAAATAACTGTCATTATTTATTTATTTATTTATTTAGAGACAGAGTTTCGTTCTTGTTGCCCAGGCTGGAGTGCAATGGTGTGATCTTGGCTCACCACAACCTCTGCCCCCCGGGTTCAAGCGATTCTCCTGCCTCAGCCTCCCAAGTAGCTGAGATTACAGGCACCCGCCACCATACCCAGCTAATTTTGTATTTTTAGTGGAGACAGTGTTTCTCCAAGTTGGTCAGGCTGGTCTGGAACTCCCAACCTCAGGTGATCCACCCTCCTTAGCATCCCAAAGTGCTGGGATTACAGGCATGAGCCACCGTGCCTGGCCAATAACTGTCATTATTTTAAGCCTTAAGTTATCATTTGCTTGTTACCCAGCAATTGGTAACTGGAACACAGCAACTGTATCAGCAGAAATCACCTGGTTAGAACACTGCCTAGGGCTCTGCCACCACCACCACCTTTAGTGCCTTCTGAAGCTTTTCTCCGCTCTGATCTCTTAAGATCCAAGTTCTAGGAGGCAGCATATGCACCCTCTGAGTCAAGACGCCCACTGTGGGCTGTACTGAAGACAGGCTGCAGAAGGATCCGTCTTCCTCAGCCTGAGGAAGAGAAAGGGGCAGTGGGAAATGGGAGCCAAGGGTCACCCTCCCACAAGACTGTGTGGGAAAAGTGATTCCCAATAAGTGTTATTGGAAGGGCCTCAAACTGATGCATGTGGCCTCTACCTGGAACACAGCTGTCTACGTCTTTGCACAGCTGGCTCTTCACATGCAGTAAAGCATAGCAGCTGAGAGTGCAGTCTCTGCTGGCCTGAGTTCAAATATCAGGTCTGCATCTTATGTGCTGTGCAATTGTGTATAAAGTGGCTTCATTTCTCTGTGCCTCAGTTTCATTTGGAAAGAGGAAAGAATAATAGCACCTACTTTCTTACATTACTATGAAAATTAAATAAATATGTGTAAGGCACCTGAAACAGTTCCTGGCAGGTAGGAAGCACATTAAGTTAAATTTTAATCATTATTTTTATTGTAATTATTAACATTTCAGCTCAAACATCACTTCCTCAGAGAATCTCTCTGTGGTACCTCCATCCAAAGTAGGGCTATCTTGACTGGGCGCAGTGACTCACGCCTGTAATCCCAGCACTTTGGGAGGCCGAGGCAGGCAGATCATCTGAGGTCAGGAGTTCGAGACCAGCCTGGCTAATGTGCTGAAACCACATCTCTACTAAAAGAAAAAAAGAAAAACAAACAAAAACTAGCCAGGCGTGGTGGTGTGTGCCTGTACTCCTAGCTATTCAGGAGGCTGAGGCAGAAGATTTGCTTGAACCTGGGAGGCGGAAGTTGCAGTGAAACAAGATTGCACCACTGCGCTCCAGCCTGGGCAACAGAGCAAGATTCTGTCTAAAATAAATAAAAATAAATAAAGTAAGGCTATAGGGCTATCTTAACTCCACCACTCAGGGAGAGGTGGCTGTCACTTTTATTTTCTTTTTGGCACTTATTCACTACATTTAATTAGCTTATTTATTCACGAATTTGTCTACTTGTTTACTTTTATTTCTCATTGTACTTTTCATATCTTTTCAAATGTGATTGATCACCTGTCTCCACCAGCTAGAGGATAATCCCTGTGGGCACGAGCCTAGGCAACCTGTCATGTCACTGCTCTGTTCTTGGGGTTGGACAGAATGTAGGTGGGGGACATGGAGACACATGGCTCAGAGCCCCCTCGATGGAGGGCTCGTTCCCCAAACTGCTGTGAGTGCTGCAGGCAGATGACCCTTAGCTGTCAGCTGCTCCAGGGCTGGCCCCTGCTGTAGAGGGCTGTTTCGCCCAAAGTCATGCCCCTTCCTGGGTGAATCACTAACAGAGGCAGGCATAGGAAGGCCCAGTCATCTTGACCCAAACTGGACAACTCACATAGGCCATTCTAGCTCCAGAGCTGCCCGGGATCAGGACAGGCTGTCTCTGGGCCTGCACCATGGTTTGATTCCTCCCTCTGAACACTCATGCTCCCCCACTCCCTTTCATGGGTGTTGAACCCTAGATCACTCTTTGATCAACATCTGCATCCTAAACTCTGTCTCACAATCAGCTTCCTAGGAACTCAGCCTCCAACAGCCGAGCTTGAGATATACAGATAGCTGGCATTTGCTGGAAGGATGAGGTGTCTGGAGCCACTACAAGGGGGAATGGATCTGGGACACGTGGAGGCTCCTTGTGGGAAGGAGGATCTTTATACATGGAGTGGCAGGGAAGATGCTTACAGGGTTCCTTTCATTTGTGGCAGATGCATAAGAGGAGAAAGGAACCCTCATGATGAGAGGAGGGATCCCTGGTCAGATGCTCCATGAGGATTGGGCCGTGAACGCAGATTCTCACAGTGTGACAGAGCTAAAGGATCCAGGGGGTCACTATGCTTCTCAAATATTTCTACCCAAGTATCTCAAAGGGGAAGGAAGGTGAGCACAGACCCTTGGCTCAGGGACAGGCTATCTTCACCCAGTGACCAGGGATAAGGGGAACTCAGATCAGAATGGAAATCCAAAGCTAAGACCAGATCCATCTGGGGACTGAGTGAGGTCAGGGCTCAGCCAGAGCCTGGATCAAGTCTCAGCGTGGGCTCAGAGCTCAGTCTTGGATCAGAGCTCTGTTTGAGGTTAGGGCTTAGTCTGGGGTCAGAGTTCACTTAGTCAGGATTGGAGCTCAGTCTGGCATCAGGACTGTCTGGGACTGGACCAGGGCTCCATGTGGAGCCAGAGCTCTGTCTAGAGCCAGAGTCAAGTCAGAATTTAGCTATGGTAGGATCCAGGGCTTAGTGTGAGGCCAAGGTCTAGGGCTCATCTAGCCTCAGAGTCATGACCTAGTCAGCCTCTGAGTCACGGCTGTCTCTGGGGTCACAAACACAAGCTGGAGACTCATCCTAGTTTCAGTCTGGGGCTTGTTAAGGGCTTGGCCTTGGTCTGGGTTTGGGCTTGATCCTAGGGCAGGGTGTAGCCTCGTGTCGGAGCTCAGTCCTGGAGCAAGATTTGAGGTAATGCGTTGTTCTACGGCAAGGTCAGCCAACTACAACCTGTGGGCCGAACCTGGCCCGCCACCTGTTTTTGTAAATAAAACTTTATTGCAATACATCCAGGCTCATTTGTTTATGCACTATATATGGCAGTTTTCATGCTATAGCAGCAGAGTGGAGTAGTTGTAACAGACTCTATGGCCTGCAAAGCCTGAAATATTTACTATCTGGTCATTGACAGAAAAGTTTGCCAACCTCTGTTCTAAAGGTTTGGAGATCCCTCTGGTGTGTGAAAGCCCGGATCCCTGACCTAACTTGGTGTCGAGGGCCTTCATGAAGTTTCAGATGGTGTTTAAGAGACAGGGGGACTCAATGGAAGCAGGAGTCCCGAACCTCAGTAAAGCCCTGTTGCTGGTGTCCTTCTGAGTGCCCCATGGCCAGCCAACTCTAAGGCTTTTCTCAGTCTTGAACTACCTGTTCTGCCTTTCCTCTGTTAAGGGCATGGTCAGGGTGTTGCCCTACCAGCTGAATGGTATTCTCTACCTGCACATTTTTCTTAGTAATTTCCAAAACCACATTCCCACTCACACTTTCCCTTGGACCTCTAAGCTGTCTTCTGTCAATTTCTCCACCTCTCCCACTCACAAACAGGGCTTTCTCATTGGCTGTTGAGGCAGCTTCTGCTTTCCACTGGGGCTGGAAAAACCAGTGGGGCCAGTTTTGTCCCATCAAAGTGCTACTTGAAGGCGCCAAGGGCAAGAGCATTGTACTGGAAACAGAGCTATGTGGCAGGTGGCCCTCACCACCTTCAGCTACGTTCCCCTCCCTAAACACCTACAAGGGGACTTCAAAAGATGCATGGAAAAGTAACGTTAAAATATAAACATAAAAAGTAGAAACTTTATTTCTCAATATGAGCTCTGTCAAGTTCAAGATATTTTTGTAAACAATAATACCTGCCATTTAGTCCATCCCTAAGGAACTGAGGGTCCAAGGGATTTAACCATGTTAACATAGTCTTTTTTTTTTTTTTTAAACACAATTAACTGAAGAGAAATGGGCACCTTTAAAGATTTTGTTTTTAAGATTAGGAAACAGGCCGGGCACAGTGGCTCATGCCTGCAACACTTTGGGAGGCCGAGACAGGAGGATCACTTGAGGTCAGGAGTTTGAGACACACCTGACCAACCCCGTCTCTACTAAAAATGCAAAAATTAGCTGGGCATGGTGGCACACGCTTGTAATCCCAGCTATTCAGGAGGCTGAGGAGGGAGAATCGCTTGAACTCGGGAGGCAGAGGTTGTGGTGAGCCGAAATTACACAACTGCACTCCAGCCTGGGTGACAGAGCAAGACTCTGTCTCAAAAAAAAAAAAAAAAAAAAAAAGAGAGATTAGGAAATAAAAAGAAGTCAGATGGAGCCAAATCAGGACAGTATGGTAGATGCTTAATGAATTCCAGTCAACACTCTCACAAAATTGCCTTTGTTCCATGAGAGGAATGAGCAGGAGCATTATTGTGGTGGAGAAGGATTTCTGGTGAAGCTTTTCTGGGGCTTTTTCTGAAAGCTTCAGCTAACTTTATCAAAACACTCATAATAAGCAGGTGTTCTTCCTCTTTGGTTCTCCAGAAAGCCAACAAGCAAAATGCTTTGAGCATCCCAAAAAACAGTTTTCATGACCTTTGTGCCTGACCGGTCCCCCTTTTTTTTTTTTTTGAGACAGAGTCTTGCTCTGTTGCCCAGGCTGGAGTGCAGTGGTGCAATCTCAGTTCACTGCAAGCTTCACCTCCTGGGTTCAAGTGATTCTCCTGCCTTAGCCTTCCGAGTAGCTGGGATTACACACCACAATGCGTGGCTAATTTTTGTATTTTTAGTAGAGATGGGGTTTCACCATGTTGGCCAGGCAGGTCTCGATCTCCTGACCTCAAGTGATCCACCCACCTCAACCTCCCAAAGTGCTGGGATTACAGGTGTGAGCCACCACACCCGGCCGGCTGGTCCACTGTTGCTTTGACTGAACCACTTCCCCCTCTTGGTAGCCATTGCTTTGATTATGCTTTGTCTTCAGGACTGTACTGGTAAAGCCACGTTCCATCCTGTTACAATTCTTTCAGGAAATGCTTCGGGATCTTGATCCCTTGTTTACAATTTCCACGGAAGGCTCTGTTCTTGTTTGCAGCTGATCTGGGGGCAACAGTTTTGGCACCCATTGAATGAAACATTTTCTCAATTTCAATTGTTCAGTCAGAATTGTGTAAGCTGAGCCCAGTGAGGTGTTGGCTGTTGTTTGTGCTATTAGTCACTGGCCCTCTTCAGATTTAGAGCTGCAGATTTTAGGGGAATGCAATCCAGTTTGGGCCCTTCCTTTATCTTCTTAGATTATTCCAGTCAGCAGTTGTGCCTCAGATCCTGGGCCTGTGTCTTCACTGAGGGAAAATCTCCCTTTGCTTAAAATCTAATGCTTTTTAGGATAGGGACTTAGGAGGTATAAATGGCACACAAAAGGGGCCTCAACTCTGCCTCTAGCTCACCCTGTGGCCTCAATAAGTTTCCTTCTTCTCTGTAATGGGAGTGTTGAGGGATGGTTAGGTTCCAGCTCTTATACTTTTGGGTTCTCTGTCAGGACTGTGGGGAGGATCCTTGGCTTTTGATGTGGCCAGGGCATTTGAGAAGCAAGGAGAGTCCAAGGGTCAGCCAGGGTGACCGTGAGCTGGCAGAGTGGAGTACGGCAGAGCTGAGTGGGCCAGGGTTACTGTGATGCTTGGATCTGTCAGCCTCCCAGCTATGGGTATGAGACATGAAGGTTGGAGAGGCTCGCTAGGTTCTTACATCATCTATGGTTGTCCAAAAGTTTAAGGATTACTGAGTGCAACACTTCATTTTACAGAAGAGTAAACTGAGACCCAGGAGGAGAAGGAACTTGCCTAAGTTTACCAAGTAGGGCAGAGGTTGAAGCAGGATTAACTGAGGCCCCCTGGCTCCCACGTGGAAGAGACAAAGAATGGGCAGGAGGAGGACAGGGGCCGAATTGCCCCCTCTCAGTCCCTCATGATCCATCACTTGTCAGTGGCCACATGGATGATCACAAAACCCTTGATGTCCGGAAAGTGAGGGCTTACAAGGTCCACCTGCAACTGCCTTGGGCCACTCTTGGAGGGGGTGATGTCAAACTGGACTGAGGCCCTCTCCTGAGGCTCCAGGGTGGGCACGCTGGAGGAAAAGGAGGTGAGAAAGGCAGACTGTCAGTCCTCTTGCCATTTTGAGTCTAGCCTGCCAATCCATGGCTCCCCAAACTCCTCAGGATCAAGTTCACCTTGTGGCTTGACATTCAAGACTTATCAACATGTTTCCAGGCCAGGTGCGGTGGCTCACTCCTGTAATCCCAGCACTTTGGGAGGCCGAGGTAGGTGGATCACCTGAGGTCAGGAGTTTGACACCAGCCTGACCAACACGGTGAAACCCCATCTCTACTAAAATACAAAAATTAGCCGGGAGCGGTGGTGCACACTTGTAATCCCAGCTACTCAGGAAGTCGAGACAGGAGAATCGCTTGAATCTGGGAGGGGGAGGTTGCAGTGAGCTGAGATTGCACCATTATACTCCAGCCTGGGCAACAGAGTGAGACTCTGTCTCAAAAACAAACAAAGAAACAAACAAAAACAACAAAAAAACATGTTTCCAATTTAATTTTCTCTTCTACCACCTGCATTCTTCCCATCCAGCCCGGCTAGTTTTCTGTCTGTGCCCTGAACTTCCCTCCTCTGGGCTTTCATCGGCTCTGTTCCTCCCACCTAGGATGCCTTTCTTATTCCAATCCACCCAAGGCCCAAATCAAGTTCTCTTCTTCCAGGAGACCTTCCCTGACAACACCAGCCATCAGGTGTTAACACCAAGACCTTTGCCTGGCAAACCGTCCTTCCTTCTTGATACCTGAAAATCTCAATTCATCATTTAAGGCTCAACTCAAACACTAGCTTCACTGGGACTTTTTCCTGGCCCCACCCTCACTTAAGGGCTGCTTTTGCTCCCCCAGACCTTGGACAAGGTCTTTTTCACAAATCACACTGTCCTCATGTGAAGGGCCATCTGTATCTGAGAGCCCTTCTCCAGGCAAAACTCCTGTCAGTGTTCCTAACAATCACACATGGGCCAGAGCACAGGTCAGTATAATCAAGGACCACATAAGTAGCAAGCAGATGAATGGAAGAAGGAAGGAGTGAGTGAATGATTGACAATCAACAAGTAAATAAACGAATCCATGAATGAACAGGAACATGTGTGAATGAATGAGTGAAGCATCAATGTAGGAATACATGAATGAAAAAATGAGCAAATGAGTGAATAAATGAGTAAGCAAATTCAAGAATGCATGAATGAATGAGAGAAAATGAATGAAAGTGAGTGAATAAGTAAATGGATAAATAAGTGAAAATATGAATGAATGATGTGAGTGAATGACTGAGTGAACGAGTTATATGATTTGAGTAAATGAATGAATGAATGAAGGAATAAATAAGTGAATGCAGGCTGATATGGATAGGCTGTGGGCTGGTTCCTGGGGGGTCCAGAATCTCTCCCACACCCCCCATCCCTGGCAACTTCTCTCTGGCTCATCCACAAGGAAGGGAGCCCCATTCCCTGCCAACCCCCCAGGCTGGCACTTACTCGATGCTGAGCTGTTCCTGGAGAAAGCCGCTGCCCTCCACCATCAGCGCACAGTCCTTCACTCTTTCTAAGAGGGGGTTGACTACTGTCACTTCCACCGTAACTGCCACTCCCACCATGGCTGGGCCCAGAACCTGAAAGGGGACAACACCGATGAGCCATCGCGCCTACCCCTCCTCCCTCCAGGAAACCGATGGTCCTGGCTGAGTTAGAGGATGGATCATTAGTCATGTCCACCTCTGCCTCCATATACCCCATTACTGAGTGCCACCATTGCATTCATCCCCTTATGTCCAACCCACTCCTCCCACCTTGGAGAGCTAAAGCTGGAGTTAAAGGCACAAAACGCTCAGCTTCTGACGCTCTCCCCCAGCTCCGGGGAATGGGTGCTGCTTGGAACAGCATGGTAGGTGCAGGCTGAGGTTACCTTGATGGTGATGAAGTCCTCTAGAGTAATGTCCTTCTCCACCAGAAGCTTCTCTCCTTTGGTGACGAGGCACATGGCAGCCAACAGGATCTTCTTGTCCTCTGTCAGGTCTTCTTTATACTTAGAGTAAGATATTGTAATTGGGATTCTCTTCTCTGGAAGGGAAGCAGAGGTGGGAGTTGGGGCTTGGTGTCTTTCTTCAATGGCACTGGGAAGAAGGAAGGGAATGCCCAACCAATAGCTCCTTTCTCTCTGGTCCTTGCAACCATTCTGTGACAGGCTTTATTCTCCTCAGTTCTCAGATGGAGAAATCTAAGGCCCAGAGCGGGTATTTTCTTGTCCAAACTCATATAGGAAGTAAACCAAGAAATTAGGATGAGGTGGGAGTCAAATTCAGGTCAGGGAGCTACCACAATACCAGACTATTTCTCCAAGAGCCCCCAGAGATGCTTCCAAACTTTCCCTACTTATTCAGGATGGAAATCTCTCAGACCATCAACCATTCATCCCCTCCTTCACTGCTTATTGAGCACCTATTATGTGCTAGGTGTAGAGAAGAGGAAGACCAAAGGCCTGCCTCAATCTTCCAATCCTGTGAGGCCAATTTCCCTACAACTTTTCCAAATGCCCCCCTCCACGAAGGCCCAGTCCCGGTCAGCCCCACCAACTGAGGGAAGTCTTCACTGACACCTCCAGCCAGCGCTCTCATGCTCTCTGAGCTCCTGTGGTCCTGGCCATCTCTATCTCCCTCTCACCAGGCACAAACATCCTGCCTAGGTATTCTTTTCTTGTAAGCATGGATCACCACAAACCTCAGTCTTTTTTTTTGAAGACGGAGTCTTGCTCTGTTGCGAGGCTGGAGTGCAGTGGTGGCATGATCTCGGCTCACTGCAACCTCCACCTCCTGGGTTCAAGCAATTCTCCTGCCTCAGCCTCCTGAGTAGCTGGGATTACAGGCACGTGCCACCACATCCAGCTAATTTTTGTATTCTTAGTAGAGATAGGGTTTCATCATGTTTGCCAGGATGGTCTCAATCTCTTGACCTCATGATCCTCTCGCCTTGGCCTCCCAAAGTGCTGGAGTTATAGGAGTGTTTTTTTTTTTTTTTTTTTCTGACTACTATGTATTCTTTCTTTCAGGTTCAATGTGCTCTTTCTGGTTTGCTCTCAGGCCCCCTCATTTCCTATTGTTCTACTCCCACTGCTTCCTTTATTTCGTTTTCTTCCTGACTCTGAAGGCATCTGAGTTTTTAACTCATGGAAAAGGTCCTTAAAGGGCTCAACATGGTTCATGCACTCTGCTACCCCAGGGCTTTGCATATCATATTCTCCTGAATGCCAGCAGGCCGATTCATGTGTTAAAGCATGATTTTTTTTTATGGGCTCCCTTAGTTCGGTTGGTCATTACTGGAAGAACTTTATTACAATAACAGTAATAAGTAATAATTATAGGCCAGTGCAGTGACTCACACCTGTAATCCCAGCACTTTGGGAGGTGAAGGCGGGTGGATCACCTGAGGTCAGGAGTTCGAGTCCAGTCTGACCAACATGGAGAAACCCTGTCTCTACTGAAAAAACTTACAAAATTAGCAGGGCGTGGTGGTGTGTGCCTATAATCCCAGCTACTTGGGAGACTGAGGCAGGAGAATTGCTTGAACCCAGGAGGCGGAAGTTGCAGTGAGCTGACATTGTGCCATTGCACTCCAGCCTGAGTGACAGAGCAAGACTCTGTCTCAAAATAACAATAACATTAACAATAATTATTATAAATATAAAAGCTAACTTTTACTAAGGGAATAAAGTGTACTGCGCTTTGAAGTGCTTTTGCAGACTGACTTGTTTAAACCTTACAACAATTCCGTGAGCAGATATTATTATTTTTATTTTATTGATTTATTATTTTATTGATAGTATATTATTATTGATAACAATATCAAAAACACTGATAATAAACATCATAAATTGAATGTTCGTCAGGTAGTAGGAATGATGTCAAATACTTTATATACATTATATCATTTACTCCTTGCATGGTGATAGATCATGGTTCTCCAAGTGTGGTCCTGGGACCAGCAGCATCAGCGTCACCTGGGAACTTGTTAGAAATGTAAATTCTCAGTGTCCAGCATGAAGAACCACCATATGCCACCATATGATACCCATGAGCAGAGCTCTGGGCATCAGCTCAGACCCTGGGAGAAAGGAGGAGAAAAGTTGCCCTTTAGAATGTTTGGATCAGGGCTTCTTGAAGTCCTTTGGCTCACAGACTCCACTAACAATCTAATAAAAGCTGAGACTCCTTTCCCTAGAACAATGGTTCTCAATAGCACCGTCACTCAGCTGGACATAACTGACATCTGTAGAATATTGCATCCGACAACAGCAGGATACACATTCTTCTCAATCTCACATGGAGCATTCACAAAAATGGATCACATTCTGTGGCATAAATGACACATTAACCAGTTTAAAATAATAGAAATTATGCAATATATGCCCCCAGAACACAATGAATTCAAACTGGAAATCAACGACAGACAGAGAGCTGAAAAATCTAAAATACCTAGAGATTAAACAACACACTTCTAGAAGAACACATGGGACACAGAAGAAGTCTCAAGAGAAATTTAAAAGTATTTTGAAGTAAATGAAAATGAAACTACAACTTATCAAAATTTCTGGGTGCATGCCTGTAGTCCCAGTTACCTGGGAGGTTGAGGAGGGAGAATCACCTGAGCCCAGGAAGTTGAGGCTACAATGAGCCATGATTGTGCCACTGCACCCCATCCTGAGTGACAGAATGAAACTCTGTCTGAAAAGCAAAACAAAACAAACACCCCTCCCCCAACACACACATTTGTAGGATGCAGCAAAAGCAGTGCTTAGAGAGAAGTCTATAGTATTAAATACATATGATAGAAAAGAAGAAAGATCTAAAACCAATAATCTAAATTTCTGCTTTAGGAAACTGTCAAAAGGAGAAAGTGTTAAACTCATCTTAAGCAGAAGAAAAGAAATAATAAAAATTAGAGCAGAAATCAGTAAAATTGAAAATCAGAGATCAATAGAGAAAATCAGCAAAACCAAAAGCTGGTTCTTTGAAAAGATCAATAAAGTCAATAAGCTTATAGCAAGGCTAACTTATAAAAAAAAGAGAGAAGGCACAAGTTATTAATATGATAAAGGCAAGAGAGGACATCTCTCCAGATCCCATGAACATTAAAAAGATAGTAAAGGTAACAAGTTTGGGGAGTTAGGAAAAAAACAGATAGTAAAGGAATATTATGAACAACTTTATGCTCACAGGTTTCATAACCTAGATGAAAGGGACCAGTTCCTGAAAGAAAAAATCAGCTAAAATTCACATAAGAAGAAAAAGACAACCTGAATAGGCCTATATCTATTAAAAAATTGAATCAGGACTTAATAACCTTCCAAACCAGAATGCGTTAAGCCCAGATGGGTTCACTGGTGAAATATACCAAGTATTTAAGAATAAAAAATTATAGCAATTCTCTACAATCTCTTCCAGAAAATGGAAGCAGAGAAATACTTCCTAATTCATTCTATGAGGTCAGCATTACCTTAATGCCAAAAACCAGACAAAGACATTGCAAGAAAAGAAAACTACAGACCAATATGAACATAGATGCAAAAATTCTCAACAAAATATTGGTAAATTGAATCAACAATGTGTAAAAAATTATACGCCATGATCAAGTGGGATTTAGTCTAGGCATGTAAGGCTGGGTCAATATTAAAGTTCAATTAATATAGTCCATCAAATCAACAGGAAAAAAATAACATGATCATATGAATAGATGCAGAAAAAGAATTTGATAAAATCCAACACCCATTCCTGATAAAGCTCTTAGCAAACTAGGAATAGAGGAAGAATTTACTCAACTTGATAAAGAATATCTACAAAAAACCTACAGCAAACGTTATCCTTAATGGTGAGAAACTGCATGCTTTCCCATGATGATTAGGAGCAAGGCAAAGATGTGTCCCCACTTGCTATTCCTTGTCAACATCATATTGGGAGTCCTAGCTAATGCAATAAGATAAAACAAGGAAATAAAATATATACAGATTGGGAAGGAAGAAATAAAACAGTCTTTGTTCACAAATGATATAATTGTCTATGTAGAAAATCCAAAAGAATTGTCAACAACAACACACAAAAAATCCTGGAACTAACGAGTGGTTATAGCAAGGTTACAGGGTATAAGATTACTAATATACAGAAGTCAATCACTTTCCTATATACCAGCAAGGAACAATTAGAAATTAAAATTAAAAAGATAATACCATTTATGTTAGCACCACCAAAAATGGAATACTTAGGCATTAATTTAACAAAATATGTACAAGATCTACACAAGAAGAACTGTAAAACTCTGATGAAAGAACTAAATAAATGAAGAGATATTCCATGTTCATGGATAGAAAGGCTCAATATTGTCAAAATGTCAATTTTTCCTAACTTGACCTATAGATTCAAAGCAATCTGAAGAAGTTATTTTGTGGATATTGACAAACTGATTCCAAACTTTATGTGTGGGTGGGAGGCAGGAATGAAGAGAAGTTGGATAATGGGTACAAGATAGTTAGAAAGGATAAATTCTAATATTTCATAATACAGTAGGGAAATTATAGTTAACTATGATTTATGGTGTGTTTCTAAATAGCTAGAATAAACTGTAATGTTTCCAACACAAAAGATACAGATAAATGTATAAGGTGATGGATATCCCAGTTACCCTGATTTGATTGTTACACATTCTATACATGTATCAAAATATCATGTGCACCCACAAAATATGTACTACTATGATATATCAATTAAGATTTTTTTAAAGATCCATGACATAAAAAAAGTTTATGTCAAGAGGCAAAAGACCCAGAGTAGTCAACACAGTTGTACAATTGTAAAATATTGAAGGAGAGGAATAAAGTTAGAGGACTGGCACTACCCGACTTCAAGATTTACTATAAAGGTACAGTAATCAAGACAGTGTGGTATTAGTGAAAGAATGGACAAAGACAGGCATACCTTATTTTATTGTGCTTCATTTTATTGTACTTTGCAGATATTGCATTTTTTACAAATTGAAGGTTTGTGGCAACCCTGAGTCAGGCAAGTCTATAAGAGCCATTTTTCCAAGAGCATGTATTTGCTTCTATGATCAGTGATCTCTTTTTTTTTTTTTCTCTTTAAGACAAGGTCTTGCTGTGTCACCCAGGCTGTAGGTGCAGTGGTGTGATCATAGCTCATTGCAAACCTCCAACTCCTGGGCTCAAGCAATCCTCCTGCCTCAGCCTCCAAGTAGCTAAGACTATGGGAGCATGCCACCACACCCAGCAGATATTTTTTATTTTAATTTTTGTAGAGATGGGGTTTTGCTGTGTTGCCCAAGCTAGTCTCAAACTCCTAGGTTCAAGCAATTCTCTCACTTTGACCTCCAAAAGTGATTGAGATTGGGATTACATATATGAGCCCCTGTGCCCAGCCCTTGATCAGTGATCTTTGATGTTACTATTGTAACTCTTCGCTGGCACCACAAACTATGCCCTATAAGACGTTGAACTTAATTGATAAATGTTGTGTGAGTTCTGACTGCTCCACTCAATGGCCATTTCCCCATATCTCTCCCTTTCCTCAGGCCTCCCTATTCCCAGATACATAACAATATTTAAATTAGGCCAATTAATAAACCTACAATGGCCTGTAGGTGTTCAAGTTAATGAGAGTTACATGTCTTTCACTTTAAAACAAAAGCTAGAAATGATTAAGCTTAGTGAGGAAGGCACATAGAAAGCCAAGATGAGCCAAAAGCTAGGCCTCTTGTGCCAAACAGCAAGGTTTTGAATACAAGGGAAAGTTCTTGAAGGAAATTAAAAGTGCTACTCTTGAAGGAAACTAAAAGTGACTTAGGAATTATAAGAAAGCAAAATAGCCTTATTGCTAATATGGACAAAGTTTTAGTGATCTCCATATAAGATCACACCAGCCATAACATTCCATTAAGCCAAAGCCTAATCCAGAGCAAGGTCCTCATTCTCTTCAATTCTATAAGGATTGAGAGATGTTAGGAAGCTACAGAAGACAAGTTTGAAGCTAGCACAGATTGGTTCATAAGGTTTAAGGAAAGAAGTCATCTCTATAACATAAAAGTGCAAGCTGAAGCAACAAGTGCTGATGTAGAAGCCACAGCAAGTTATCCAGACTCTAGCTAAGATCGTTGGTGAAGACGGCTACATAAAACAACAGATTTTCAATGTAGAAAAAATAACTTTATATTGGAAGAAGATGCCATCTAGGACTTTCACAGCTAGACAGAAGTCAATGCCTGGCTTCAAAGCTTCAAAGGACAGGCTGACTCTGTGCATTAAAGAGCTAATGCAGCTGGTGACTTTAAGATGAAGCCAATGCTCATTTACCATTTTTAAATCCTGGGGCCCTTAAGAATTATGCTAAATCTACTTTGCCTGTGGTCCATAAAGGAACAACGAAGCCAGGATGATAGCACATCTGTTTATAGCATGGTTTACTGAATATTTTAGGCCAACTGTTGAGACCTACTGATCAGAAAAGAAGATTCTTGTCAAAGTATTACTGCTCATTGACAATGCACCTAGTCACTCAAGAAGTCTGATGGAGGTGTACAATGAGATTAATGTTATTTTCATGCCTGTTAACATAACATCCATTCTGCAGACCATGAAGCAAGGAGTAATTTTAATTTTCAAGTCTTTTTATTTAAGAAACACATTTCATAAAGCCATAGCTGCCATATATAGTGATTCCTCTAATGGATCTGGGCAAATTCAATTGAAAACCTTCTGGAAAAGATTCACCATTCTAGACATCATTAAGTATATTCATGATTCATGGGAGGAGGTAAAAATATCAACATTAATAGGAGTTGGAAAGAAGTTGATTCCAACTCTTATGGATGACTTTGAGGGATTCAGGATTTCAGTGCAGGAAGTCACTGATGATGTGGTGGAAATAGCAAGAGAATTAGAGTGCAGCCTAAAGATGTGACTAAATTGCTCCATCTGATGGTAATACTTGAACAGTTGAAGAGTTGCTTCTTATGTGTGAGCAAAGAAAGTGTTTTTCAAAGATGGAATCTATTCCTGGTGAAGATGCTGTAGACATTGTTGAAACGGCAACAAAAGATTTTGAATATTACATAAACTTAGTTGATAAAGCAGTGGCAGGGTTTGAAAGGATTGACTCCAGATTTGAAAGAAGTTCTACTGTGAGTAAAATGCCGTCAAGCACCATCACATACTACAGAGAAATCCTTCGTGAAAGGAAGAAAGTCATTCAGTGTGGCAAACTTTATTGTTGTCTTATTTTAAGAAATTGCCACAACTACCCCAACCTTTGGCAACCACTACCCTGATCAGTTAGCAGCCATCAACATTGAGGCAAGACCTTCCACCAGCAAAAATACTATGACTCAGTGAAGGTTCAGATTTTTAGCTTTTATTTATTTATTTTTTTAAAATTTATTATTATTATTTTTTTTTGAGAAAGAGTCTCCCTTTGTTACCCAGGCTGGAGTGCAGTGGCAGGATCTCAGCTCACTGCAGCCTTGACCTCCCGGGCTCAAGTGAGCCTCTTGCCTCGCTTCTGAGTAGTTGAGACAACAGGTGTGTACCACCATGCCTGGCTAATTTTTTTGTTTTCTTTCTTTTTTTTTTTTTGTAGAGATGGGGTTTCACCATGTTGCCCAGGCTGGTCTTGAGCTCTTGAGCTCAAGTGATCCTTCTGCCTCAGCCTCCCAAAGTTCTGGGATTACAGGTATGCACCACCTGTGCCTGGCCCCAACTGTTAGCATTTTATAGCCATAAAGTATTTTGAAATTAAGGTCTACACTTTTTTTTAAAAGGAATAGTGCTATTGTACACTTTATAGACTATAGTATAATATAAACATAACTTTTATATGCTCTGGGAAACCAAAACATTATTTGACTTGCTTTATTGCAATATTCCTATTATTGTGGTGGTCTGGAACCAAACCCGCAATATCTCTGAGGTATGCCTGTGGATCAATAGAATAGAAAAGAGTTCAGAAATAGACCTGCACAAATATAGTCAGTTGATCTTTGACAAAGTAGCAAACGAAATACAATGGAGAAAAGATAGTCAACAAATGGTGCTGAAGCAACTGGATATCCACATGGGGAAAAGAAAATCTAGACAAAGGACTTACATTCTTTACAAAATTTACTAAATGGAATCATTGACCTAAACGTAAAATGCAAAACTATAGAACTCTTAAAGATAACATGGGAGAAAAATCTGGATGACCTGAGATTGGTAATAATTTTTTTTTTTTTTTTTGAGACGGACTCTTGCTCTATTGCCCAGGTTGGAGTGCAGTGGCATGATTTTGGCTCACTGCAACCTCCACCTCCCGGGTTCAAGCGATTCTCCTGCCTCAGCCTCCCGAGTAGCTGGGATTACAGGCACTCACCACCATGCCCAGTTAATTTTTGTATTTTTAGTAGAGATGGGGTTTCACCATGTTGGTCAGGCTGGTCTCAAACTCCTGATCTCAAGTGATTCACCTGCTTCAGCCTCCCAAAGTGCTGGGATTACAGGCGTGAGCCACCATGTCCAGCCGGTAATAATTTTTTTTGATACAGTACCAAAGGCATGGTCCATGAAAGAAAAAATTGATAAGTTGGACTTTATTAAAACCAAAAACTTTGCTCTGCAAAAACACTGTG
Source organism: Macaca fascicularis (assembly GCF_037993035.2). Lineage (NCBI taxonomy): Eukaryota > Metazoa > Chordata > Mammalia > Primates > Cercopithecidae > Macaca > Macaca fascicularis. The sequence goes on from NC_088384.1 coordinate 84,886,890, forward strand.
AAGAGACTGAGAAGAGAGGACACAGACTGAGAGAAAATATTTGCCAAAGACATCAGATAAAAGACTGTTACCCAAAATACTCAAAGACCTTTCAAAAACCAGCAATGAGAAAATGAACAACCCAATTAAAACACGGGCAAAAGATCTGTACACCTCACCAAAGAAGAGATACAGATGTCAAATAAGTATATGAAAAGATGCTCAATGTCATATGTCATTAGTGAATAGTAAACTCTGATATACTATTTATTACACACCTATTACAATGTCAATAATCCAAAACACACAATGCCATCTACTGCATAGAATAGGGAACAACAGGAATTCTCATATATCCCTGGTGGGAATTCAAAAGGATACAGCCACTTGGGAAGACAGTTTGTCAGTTTCTTACCAAACTAAACATATTCTTACCATAAGATCCAGCAAGTGTGTTCCTTGGTATTTATTTAAAGAATTAAAAATTCGGGCCTGGTGCGGTGGCTCATGCCTGTCATCCCAGCACTTTGGGAGGCTGAGGCAAGTGGATCATGAGGTCAGGAGATCAAGACCATCCTGGCCAACATGCCGAAACCTTGTCTCTACTAAAAATACAAAAATTAGCTAGGTGTGGTAGTGTGTGCCCGTAGTCCCAGCTACTCGAGAGGCTGAGGCAGGAGAATGGCTTGAACCCGGGAGGTGGAGATTGCAGTGACCAAGATCTCGCCACTGCACTCTAGCCTGGTGACAGAGTGAGACTCTGTCTCAAAAAAAAAAAAAAAAAAAAAAAAAGAATTAAAAACTCAAGCCCACACAAAAACCTGCATAAGGATGTTTACAGCAGCTTTATTCATAATTGCCCAAACTAGGAATCAACCGAGATGTCCTTAAGTAGGTGAATGGATAAACTGTGTACATCCATATAATGGAATACTATTTTGCAATAAGAAGAAATGACCTATCAAGACACAAAAACCATAAGGGATCCTTAAATACATATTGCTAAGTGAAAGAAGCCTGTCTGAAAAAGCTTAATTATACCGTATGATTTCAACTAGACGACATTATGGAACAGGCAAAAGTGTGGAGACACTGAAAAAATCAGTGGTTACTGGGGCTTCAGGCAAGGGAAGGAGGGATGAATAGGTGGAACATGGGGATATTAGAGAGGGGGTGAAACTATTCTGTATGATAGTGGAATATTAGATACATGCCATTATACATTTGTCAAAAGCCATAGAATGCACAACACAGAGTGAACCCTAATGTAAACTATGAATTTTAGTTAATAATACTGTGTCAATATTGGCTTATTAATTGTAACAAATGTACCACACTAAAGCAAGATGTTAATAACAGGAGGAGAGGTGTGGTGGTGGGCAGGGATATGGGAACTCTCTGTACTTCCCACTGAAAGTTTTCTGAAAACCTAAAACTACTTAAAAACCCAATAATTTAAAAAATTATAGGTTTTAGTAGTCTATCATTTGGCCAAAGAGTTTCACTTTTCTTTTTAGACGGAGTCTTGCTCTGTCGCCCAGGCTGGAGTGCAGTGGCGAGATCTCGGCTCACTGCAAGCTCCTCCTCCCGGGTTCACGCCATTCTCCTGCCTCAGCCTCCCGAGTAGCTGGGACTACAGGCACCCGCCGCCACACCCGGCTAATTTTTTTGTAGTTTTAGTAGAGACAGGGTTTCACCGTGTTAGCCAGGATGGTCTTGATCTCCCAATCTTGTGATCCGCCCACCTCGGCCTCCCAAAATGCTGGGATTACAGGCATGAGCCACCATGCCCCGCCCAAGAATTTCACTTTTGTGATATAGTCTAACAAAAGTCCAAAATCCAGAGGAAAAAAAATGATTTCTTTTTGCATCAAAATGTTTACTTGCTTGCCTGACACTCTGTAGATAAATTAAACAAAAGTTTAGTTTTATTTTTAATAGCAATAAGCTGATAACTACCTAAAAGAAGAGAAAAGATAGGTCACCATGTATTTATTTAAAGATCTATTAAATTTTATTTAAACATCCATTAAAATGGTGTTTGTGAGGAGCTCATAAAAATATTTAAAATACAATGTAATATGAAAAGAGCAGGGCATTAATGACTATTTGCAATCTTTAACTAGAACTGTTTTCCAAAAAGCAAACAGGCATTAAAAATTTGGAAGTAAAATACATTAACAGTTTGTAGGTGGGTGGCAGAATCATAGGTGATTTTTCTCTTTTGCTTTCCAAATTTTTATGAATATGTATTACTTTTAATATGAAAAAAATTGCTAAAAGCCAGAGGGAAGTGTATGTTAATTAAAATTTTATGATGAAGTGTTATTTTGTGATTTAGTCTTTGTGAAAAATAAATGACAAAAAAAGCTAAAGAAGTGTGACACCTCCTTCATACATTTTCACACCCTGTGAAAATCCACAAGCTTCACTTACCAGAAACTGGCCCAGAGCAACAACTTCTTTGTTTAATTGAATCCTTAGAGTTCAGAAAGTATGTGAAAGGAGAGGGAGGCAAAGGAGAGAGAGAGATACAGAGACAGACTGAGAGACAGAGAGAGAGGAGAGAGAGAGAGACAGACAGGCAAAAAAGCCAAAAGGACAGAGACAGAGAGAGAGACAGGGAAGGAGAGACAGATGGAGAGGGAGACACAGGCAAAAAGATAGACAGACTAGGAAAAAAGTGCAAGAATAATCAAAGAGGACTCATTTAATAAATCATCCATGAAGTGCTATGTGTTCAAGGATCACGAAAAAAATCCTTTAACCTCAGCCTCCTGGGTTCAAGTGAGTCTCCTGCCTCAGCCTCCTGAGTATCTGGGACTGCAGGCGTGTGCCACCACGCCTGGCTAATTTTTTGTATTTTTAGTAGAGACGAGGTTTCACTGTGTTAGCCAGGATGGTTTCGATTTCCTGACCTCGTGATCCACCCGCCTTGGCCTCCCAAAGTGCTGGGATTACAGGCGTGAGCCACCGCGCCTGACTTCGATATATTTTTTAAGAAGCAGTTGGAATAAGGTCAGTTAAAAAAATACAAAAACCTTTAAAAAGACTGAAGCCATTCTCTTCTGCTATGAAATACTAAGGATAAATTTTAGGCAAATGTACCATTAGGTGTGTTGAGCATATTTGGTGTGGGCTCTGACCATTCCATAACCTGCAGTCAAGCAATTGCATCAGCTGAGTAAATGTGCACTGTGGTCAACATCCCTGGCCTTGAACCCTGGCTTTGCCCCTTGCTGGCCTTGGTCAGGAGTGTGTCTGTCATGCCAGACTGCCTGGATTTGGGTCCTGCAACTATGCACACTGACTGTGTGACTCTGAACTCGTGATTCCACCTTTCTTGGTGTGAGTCTTCTCCTTTCAAAGATGGAGCTAGCACTAGTACCACGCACAAGGTGGCTGGAGGGATTATGCTGTCGCATGCAGAATTCTTGGGACAGGGCTTGGCACATGTAAGCACTTAATAAACATCTGTGGCCTGGCTCAAGCCTGTCATCCCAGTACTTTGGGAGGCCAAGGCGGGCAGATCACTTGAGTCCAGCCTGGGCAACATCGCGAAACCCCTTCTCTACTAAAAATACAAAAATTATCTGGGTGTGGTGGTGCATGCCTGAAGTCCCAGCTACTCAGGAGGCTGAGGCAAGAGAATCCCTTGAATCTGGGAGGTGGAGGTTGCAGTGAGCTAAGATCACACCACTTCACTCCAACCTGGGTGAGAGAGCAACACTCTGTCTCAAAAAAAATCGAAAACCAAAACAAAGAAAACCATCTGTTACCAGTCCAGCCCTCTCCCACAGATCATCTGGAGCCAAATGGGCTCCAGAATTTTTTTTTTGTTTTTTGGATTTTAGAAAAGTAACGCATGGCATATTCCATACATGCTGAAATACCCCCAACCTGTATTTATTTGGTGTGTAAATATTCATTCTAATTAAAACAAATAGAAACTATAAATCACATATTCATCAGATTGCCACCAGATGCATGTGGACTTGTATTACTGTTATTATTGTTTTGCCCCTCCGAGTCTCAGTTTTCTCATCTGCAAGGTGGGGACAAGAGGCAAGGCACTGAGCACAATGCTCAGGAATGTCCCCTTCCTTCCTGGGGATGAATGCAGATCCTGGGAAATACCCCCGACCTCCACAACCCTCCTGAAAAAGGAGGTGGCTTGGCCTGATTCCACCAAGCCAGGGTACACTTACCTTCTTGTCGTCCCAGCCTCACGGCGTGGGATTCATGCAGGATCTCTGCCACCGGCTTGCGGGTGTAGAGGATGGTGGCACCGCTCAGGTTGACCCTCACCTGCTGGACCCGGGAGGTGAGGTTGGCCAAGCACAGGGCCAGTCTCAGGTCGTGGCCCAGCATGGGAGGCTCTAGCAGCTTGAACTTGCCAGTGATGCTGGGCTTGGTGGTGGGCTCTAGGAGGTCATCATGCCAGAGACAGCGCCCCCCAGCCCTGCGGATCCAGGTTCTCCTTCCAGAGGCTTTCACGCTGAACAACCTCTTCACCGCCTTGCTGTACACCTGCCTCTCTTTCCGGGACCCTGCAGGGCATTACACAACATCAGCAGCAGGCACCCCCTTGCTCCTTTAATTTACCACGGCTTGTGGAAGTCAAACTGGCAGTTCAAGAGCCATATGCACAGCGGTGCCACATGCCTTGTGTTGGATTCTCTATGTAAATAAAATTTTAAATCCGTTGCCAACAACTTCAGGTCAGGAAATTTCACATAAAAATGCAAATTTCCAGCTTCTCTGACAGCTGGGTCAAAAGCCTCATATAGTAATGATAGCTAGCACTTTTGCAGATTTGCTATGTGTACTATAGCACTTGGTGCTGTGTTTTTTTTTCTCTAGGAGGTACTACAGAGGTATTATTATCACCTACATTTAACAGACGAGGAAGCCAAGACACAGAGAAAGAAGTAAAGTAACTCCTCAATCACACAGTTTATGTGTTAAGTGAGGGAGCTGGGACTTGAACCAGGCAGTAAAGCTCCAAATTCCATTTATGCTCCCTTACCACTCTCTACATGGCGATAATGGTCTTGAGGCAGGAGGCGGGACTTGACTCCGGAGTTGGGGCTCAAACTCAGGACTAGATTAAAGATGAATGGAAACAGGGAGGAGGCAAAAGCACTTCTCTATAAGACACACCCACCAGTGCTATGGCAACACCCAGAACTTACTACCCCTTTTCAAGGCAATCACCTGGAAGTTACCACCCTTTTCCTAAAAGTTTCTGCATAATCTGCCCCTTAATTTGCACATAATTAAAACTGAGTATAAATATGACTACAAAACTGTAGGGTATAACAACTTCATTCTTTTGCATGTGGATATACAGCGGTTCCAACACCATTTGCTGAAAAGACTATTTTTATTCTTTCTCCATTGAATTGTCTTGACACTCTTGTAGAAATCAATTGAACATAATTATAAGGGCTCATTTTTGGACTCTCAGTTCAATTGCTTTGATTTGTATGTCCATTCTCATGCCAATACCACACCGTCTGAGTTTCTGTATATTTGTAGTACTTTTTGTCTGTCTGTTTTTGAGACAGGATCTCACTCTGTCACCCAGAGCTGCTATGCTGGGCATACTGCCTATGTGGTAGCCCTGGCCCACAAGGAGCATCACCTTCGCTGTTGCTGCACACTGCTTCTTTAAGAAAAGTTGCTAACACCACTGGCGCATCCTTGAATTCTTTCCTGGGTGATGCCAGGAACCCTCCTGGGCTAAGCCTGCATGCCCTAAAAGCCTGCATGCCCTAAATCAGTGTAGAGTTGAGCAATAGCAGCGCCCCCTAGAGGGAATGTACTCTCTGGTTGTCCATGATCTTCACCCCGTAATTCTCACTCACCGGGTTCTATCTGTGGGGCTCCTGTAGACATGTGAGTTTAGGGCCCCCGATACACCACTTTCCCCGCTGCTAGCACAGACCTCTCTTTTGAGCTCCAGAACAATACGAAGAACTGGACAGCACCCCCCAGGTGTCCCACAGGTGCCTCAAATCCAACCAAACCCACCAACTGCCCAGCATCATTCCTCATCCCAGCCAATGGTGCAGCCATGAGCCCAGGTGTACAAGCCAGAAGCCTGGGGGTGTTCTTGACTCTTCTCTCACCTTCATCACTCACAACAGAGCCCTCATCAGGTCCTGCTGAACATCCTCCTTAGGCTCTGGAATTTGTCCTCTTCTCTCATCTCTCTTCCCCCATCAGACCACCCTACAAACAACCTCACCATGAGGTCAGCGTGTGAATTTTATCACTGTTTTCATTACTCTGTCCCTGCAAGCTTCAGTTTTCCTCTCTGTAAAGTGGGGACAAGAGGCCCACAGGCAAGGCACTGAGCACGACAATCAAGAACGTCCGCTCCCTTCCTGGGAATGTAGGATCCATCCCGTTCCAGTTCTGTTTCCACTCTGATGATTCCAAAATCCAATTCTGGTGGTTCCCCTTCCCTACCTGAAACCTGCGGCATGTGGTCTTCACACCACTCTCCCCAAAAGGTACCCTGATACTGTGTGACCCTGGTCAGATCACTTGGTGATTGCTTGGTGTTGCTGTGGACACCAGGGTTCTTTAACACTCCATGTTTCATTATTTAAATGTATGTGAACTCTGCTACTGCATAATATATTTTTTACTATGAAAATGTTTCATTTCCCTGCCAAAGAATTTAATGCCACCTTCTCATGGAGGCCTTCTCTGACCACCTGACTTTTTAAAACAACTTTATTGAGATACAATTCCATAACATACAATTCACCCATTTTAAGAGTGCAATTCAATGTTTCTTAGTATGTTCACAGAACTGTGCACCCATCACCACAATCTAATTTTTGAACGTTTTGGTCACTTCCCCTAAAAAAATTCTGTAACCATCAGGAGTCACTTCCCATTCCTCCCCACCCCAACCCCAGCCCTAGGCAACCACTAATTTAATTCATAATTTGCCTATTCTGGACATTTCATATAAAGGGAATCATACAACATGTGGTCTTTTGTGAAATTTTTTCCACTTAACATAATGTTTTCAAGGTTCGTTCATGTTGTAGCATATATAGTAATGAATTCTTTTTCATTTCTGACTAGGATTCCATCAGATGGATATACATTTTATTTATCATTGATGGGTACTTGGGCTGTTTCTACTTTTTATCTATTTTAAATAATGTTTCTATAAATATTCATGTAAAGTTTTTGTGTGGGTGTTTGTTTTCATTTCTCTTGGACATGTAGCTGGGAGTGCAATTGCCAGGTCACAGTAACACCACGTTTAACATTTTGAGAAACTGTCAAAGTGTTTCCCAAAGTGGCTGTGCAATTGTAAATTCCCACCAGCAATGTATGAGTGTTTCAATTTCTCCACATCTTCACCAACACTAATTGTCTGTCTTTTTGATGACAGTAGATCTAGTGGATGTGAAGTGGCATCTCATTGTGGTTTTGACATGCATGTTCCTAATGACTTAATGATGTTGAGCATCTTTTTCTGTGCTTATTGGCCATTTATATATGGTCCTTGGGGAGATGTTCATTCACTTCCTTTGCCATTTTAAAATTGGATTATTTATTTATTTATTTTGTAGAGATAGAATCTTGCTATGTTGCCCAGCTGGTCTTGAACTCCTAACCTCAAGTGCTCCTCCTGCCTTGGCCTCTCAAGGTAATAGGATGGGCCAAGCATGGTGACTCATGCCTGTAATCCTAGCACCTTGAGAGGCCAAGGTGGGAGAAGCACTTGGCCTTTCCAGTGCTCTTAAATTATTTTTTAAATGGTTGAGTTTTAAGAGTTACATATATATATATATATATATATATATTTTTTTTTTTTTTTCCTAGATAAGAGTACTTTATCCATTCAATACATGATTTGCAAATATTCTCTCCTATTCCATGGGCTATCTTTCCACTTTCCTGATGGTACTGTTTGCAGGACAAGTTTCTAACTTTGATAAAGTCCAATTTTCTCCCTTGTTACTTGTGCTTTTGGTGTTGTATCTGAAAAGGCTTGGTCTAATCCAAGATTATGAAGATTTACTCCTATGTTTTCTTCCAAAAATTTTATAGTTTTAGCTCTAACATATAAGTCTATAAAGCATTTTGAGGAATTTTTGTGTATCGCATGAGATAGGAGGCCAACTTCATTCATTCTTTTTCTTTTCCTTTTTAAAATTTTTCATGTGACCAGTGGGGTATAACAACTTCATTCTTTTGCATGTGGATATGCAGTGGTCCCAACACCATTTGCTGAAAAGACTATTCTTATTCTTTCTCCATTGAATTGTCTTGACACTCTTGTAGAATCAATTGAACATAATTTTTAGGGCTTATTTTTGGACTCTCAGTTCAATTTCTTTGATCTATATGTCCATTCTCATGCCAGTATCACACTGTCTGGGTAACTGTATATTTGTTGTAATTTTTGTTTGTCTGTTTATTTTTGAGACAGAATCTCACTCTGTCACCCAGGCTGGAGTACAGTGGTACAATCATGGCTCATTGCAACCGCAACCTCCCAGGCTCAAGCGATCCTCCCACCTCAGCCTCCTGAGTAGCTGGTAGCCATGCCACCACACTCTGCTAATTTTTAAAATTTTTTGTAGAGATGAGGTCTTCCATGTTGCCCAGCTGGCCTGAAAGGAGATTTCCTGACCTGGAGGGAGTCTCCTGACTTAGCGTCCTAAAGTGCTGGGATCACAGACATAAGCCACCATGCCTGGCTGCAGTAAGTTTTGAATTTGGGAAGTATGTGCCCTCCAACTTCTTTTTCAAGACTGTTTGGGCTATTTGGGGTCCCCTTACATTTCCAAATGAATTTAATGATCAGGTTGCTAATTTTGGGAAAAAAACTCAGCTGTAACTTTGATAGGATTTTGTCGAGTCTGTAGATCAATTTTGAGAGTCTTGCAATTTTAACAATATAAACCCTTTCAATCTGAAAATGGGATGCCTTTTCATTTATTTATATCATTAATTTCTTTCAACAATGTTTTGTAGTTTTAGCATATAAGTCTTGCTCTTCTTTTGTTGAATTTATTCCTAAGTATTTTATTCTTTTTGATACTATTGTAAACGGATTTATTTTCTTAATTTCATTTTTGGATTATTCATTGCTAGTATCTAGAAATATGATTAATTTTTGTATATTGATCTTGTGTTCTGCAAACTTGCTGAACTTGTTTATCATTTCTAATAGCTTTTTAATGGATTCCTTAGGATTTTATATATACAAGATTATGTTGTGTGCAAATAGAAATAGTTTTATATCTTTCTAATTTGGAAATGTCTCTATTTCCATTTCTTCTTTCTCTCCCTCTCTCCCTCCCTCTCTTCTTTTCTCTTCTTTCTTTTTATTTTAAAAATTGTGATAAAATACACATAACATAAAATTTACCATCTTAACCATTTTTAACTGTACACTTCAGTGTCATTAAGTACATTCTTATTGTTGTGTAACCATCACTGCCATCTATCCAGAGCTCTTTTCATCTTGATTGAAATTCTGTACCTATTAAACAATAATGCCCATTCTCCCCAGATCTTAGCTCCTGGCAACCACCATTCTATTTTCTGTCTCTATGAGTCTGGCTACTCTAGGTACTTCATAGATATAAGCAGCATCATAGAATATTTGTTCTTTTATGTCTGGCTTATTTCACTTAGCATAATGTCCTCAAGTTTCATCTGTGTTCCAGCATTTGTTGGTATTTTCTTTCTTTGTAAGGCTAAATAATATTCCATTGTATGTATATACCACATTTTGTTTGTTCATTCATTCAATGATGGACATTTGGGTTGCTTTCACCTTTTGGCCATTTTGATGAGATCGGGCACATTCAGGGTGGTATGGCCGTAGATGTTTTGGCTACTTTGAATAATGCTGCTCTGAACATGGGTGTACAAATATCTCTTCAAGGTCCTGCTTTCAATTCTTTTGGGTATATACCCAGAAGTTGAATTGCTGTATTGTATGATAATTCTATTTTTGATATTTTGAGAAATAGCCATATTATTTTCCACAGTGGCAGCACCATTTTACATTCTCAACTCCCACCAATTCCACTCTCTCCACATTCCTTCCAACAATTTTTTTATTTGATAGTAGCCATCTTAGTAGGTATGAGGTGGTACCTCATTGCAGATTTAATTTGCATTTCCCTAAAGATCAGTGATTTTGAACATCTTTTTATGTGTTTATTGGACATTTGTATATCTTCTCTGGAGCATGGCTACTCAAGCCCTTTGCCTATTTTTTAATTAAGTTATTTGGTTTTTGTTGTTGAGTTACAGGAGTTTTTAATATATTCTGGATAGTAGTCCCCTATCAGAAATATGATTTGCAAATATTTCCTCTCATTCTCTGAATTGCCTTTTCATTCTCTTGAATGTATCCTTTGATGAACTGACATTTTAAATTTTGATGTAGTCCAATTTATATATTTTTTGTTGTTGCCTATGCTTTTGGCAACATATTCAAGACATCAGTGCCAAATCCAACATCATGAAATTTTTCTCCTATGTTTTTTTCTAAGAGTTTTATAATTTCAGCTCTCACGTTTAGACCTTTGATCCATTTTCAGTTAATTTTTCTATATAATGCAAGAGTCTAACTTCAGTCTTTTGTACATAGATATCCAGTTTTCCCAACACAGTTTTTAAAAAGATATCTATTTCTTTTTCTTGCTTAATTTCCTTGGTTAGCACTTCCATCAAAATGATGAATCAATGTGGCAAAAAAGGATATCTTGGTCTTGCCCTTGATTTTGGGGTGCAAGTGTTCAACCTTTCACTATTAAATATCATTTTAGCTGTGGCTTTTTTATGGGTGACTACTTCTATTCTTAATTTGCTGAGTGTTTTTTCTTTTTAATCATAAAGGGGTATGAGAATTTGTCAAATGATTTTTCTGCATCTATTGAGATGATCATGTGGTTTTGTCCTTTTTTCTATTGATACAGTGTATTATATTAGCTGATTTTCAATGTTAAACCCATCTTGCATTCCCGGGATAAATCCCACTTACTCATAGCATATAATCTTTTTTATATGTTGCTGAATTCAGTTTATCAGTCAACTGAATTCATTTCATATTCATGAATTTTTGCTCTCATTATTGATTTTTGCTTTCATTCATAAGGGAGATAGATATATAGTCTTCTTCTGACGTTGTCATCTGGTTTTGGTATCAGGATAATACTGACTTCATAGAATGAGTTGAGAGGTATTCCCTCATTTTCTAATTTTTGGAATAATTCATGAATAATTGATACTAGTTTTTTTAATATTTGGTAGAATTCACCAGTGACTGATTATTTCTGGGCCTGATTATTTCTTTGTGGGAAGTTTTCATATTAGTAGTTCAGTATGAACTGTTACTAGTTCTTTACTTGTTGTGAATCTATTCAGATTTTCTATTTCTTTTTGAGATAGTTTTGGTAAGTTGTGTCTTTCTAGAAATTTACCCATTTAATCTAAAGTTATCTAATATATTGTCATACAGTTGCTCATAGTATTCCCTAATAAACTGTCATTAATTATAGCAATTCTGACTCCAAATGTGTGTGGGGTTTTCATACTAACCAATTCTCCAACTCTCTGGACACCAACTGGGTCTCCTTCCATTCCATTCCATTCCATTCCATTCCATTCCATTCCATTCCATTCCATTCCATTCCATTCCATTCACTAACTACCTGGAGTTAGCATCAGACTCCACAGGTTTAAAGGCTCAGTCCCACAAGACTGAGACTTCAGACTCCAGTCACAAGTATTGGTTACCCAGGGTTACTCACACTTCTGTCTAACTTTGCTACAGATTTGGGGTTATCACAACTGCCCACAGCCTTAGGTTTGATAATTTGTTAGCGTGGTTCACAGAACTCAGAAAAACAGTTCAGAGTTTCATTACACAGGCATGACTGATTAAATCATAGGCCTTTGGTGATTAACTCAATCTTCAGCCTCTCTCCCCTCCCTGGAGGTCAGAGGTGGGGTTTAAAGTCCCGAATCCCTAATCATGTCTTGATTTTTCAGGCAACCAGCCCCATGCTGAAAGTGATCTAGGTGCACATAGTCATCTACTAACATACTACAGCTGATGCTCTTCTCATTCTGAAGACTCCAAGGGTTTTAGGAGCTGTGGGTGAGGAACTGGGGATGATAACCAAATACTTTTCTTTAAAAACCACACTCTTTATAATTCTTTTCATTTTTGTAGAGTTGGTAGTGATGTCCTCTCTAATTTTAGTAATTTGATTCTTCTCTTAGTCTAGCTAAAGGTTTATCAATTTTGTCAATCTTTTCAAAGAATCAACTGGTTTTGTTGATTTTCTTTAATGATTTTTCTGCTCTTTATTTCATTTACATTTATTTCCACTTTAATCTTTCTTGTTTTCTCTTTCTGCTTTTTTAGGGGTTTACTTTGCTCTTCTTTTTCTAGGGTTTTTTGTTTGTTTGTTTGTTTTTTGTTTTTTTTTTAGACAGAGTTGTTTTTTTTTTGTGGCCCAGGCTGGAGTGCAGGGGCCTGATCTAGGCTCACTGCAACCTCCGCCTCCCAGGTTCAAGTGATTCTCCTGCCTCAGCCTCCCGAGTAGCTGGGATTACAGGTGCATGCCCCCATACCCAAATAATTTTTGCATTTTTAGTAGAGACAGGGTTTCCTAATGTTGGCCAGGCTAGTCTCGAACTCCTGACCTCCGGTAATCTGCCCACCTCAGTCTCCCAAAGTGCTGGGATTATAGGTGTGAGCCACTGCACCCAGCCATTTTTGTAGGTTCTTAAGGTAGAAGATTAGGCTATTGGTTTGAAATCTTTCTTCTTTAATATAGGTTTTTATGGCTATAAATTTCCCTCTGTGTACTGCTTTAGCTGCATCTTATAAATTTTGGCACATTGTGTTTTCATTTTCTTTCACTGCAAGTATTTTCTAATTTGACTTGTGATTTTTCCTTTGGCTCATTGGATATTTAGATGTATGTGTTGTTTAATTTTCACATATTATAAATGTATCAAATTATTTTCTGATACTGATTTCTAATTGAATTCTATTGCAATAAGATTATACACTTTGTATGATTTCAATCTTCTTGAGTTTACGGAGGCTTATTTTATGGCTGAACATATGGTCAATTCTAGATAATGCTACCCTTGTACTTTCCAAGAATGTGTATATGTTGCTGCTATAATGTGGAATCTTCTATAGGTGTCTGTTAGTGTCCACCTGATTTTAAATGACAAATGCTCGCTTCCTCTCAACCAGTCCCTAAACTCTTTCCCTTCTTTATTTCCCCCCAGAATACTTATCACTAACTGAAATACTAGTCGTTTTACTTATTTGTTTACTTTTACCTGCCCCACTAGAATGTCAGCTTCTTTAAGATAAAGATCATATGCATTTTGCTCACTGGTTGGCTGGCGCCCGGTAAGTGCTCAATAAACACATGCTAATAGAAAACAATGTGAAAATGTGGCTTACATGTCCTGTAGCTTCACATAAGCCAGTCCTATAATCAACAAAGCAAGGCCCTTCTTGATACAACTCAAACTCCTTATGACATTAAAAGCCCTTCATATGTTGTTGGCCCCAATTCATTCATTCCATGGATCTGTACTGAGCACTTACTATGCAGTTGATGCTGCTGTAGGGGTTGGGGATAAAGCAGTGAACAAAACAGTCAGGCTCCCCGCCATCCTAGAACTCTCAGTCTAGGAGAGTTCTAGGTAGACAATAAAGATTCAAGCAAACATCAGGTTGTGATATGTGCTTAGAAGGAAGTCAATAGGGTGCTGAGACCCCTGGTCAGGCAAAAGTTTGGGGTGAAGTCAGCAGGTCCTTCCCAGGCAAAGAAAGCGTCTTGTGCCAAGTCCTTTAGGTATAAAAGAGCTGCTAATGACCTTTCCCTCTTACTGTTACCTGAACAAGCACTGTCCTCCCTGCTGCTGTAACCTGATCATTCAGTACCTCGGCAGCCTGACCTCATCACACTGCATTGGGGTTATCTGCTTTCCTGTGCTTCCTGTCCACCCTCCCACCTGGTATTTGGGGGTGCCCACTAAATGCAAGAAGGGAGGGAGAGAGAAAGGCACAGTAGAAAGGCAGAGAGCAGAATGGCTGGGAGACAGAGAGTGTGGAAGGAGAGTGTCCTGGGCTGGTCACAGGGTCTCTGCATCAACCTCTCAGCAGCTGTAGCCCCACAGCCACTGCACTCACTATTTCCTGTCGGCTTGGCCATCCAGGCCCTGGGCAGCAGGTGCTTGGTCTTCCCACACAGGCTGCAGTGGGTTGAACAATGTCCTCCTCAACAATATGCCCAAGTCCTAACTCCTGGTATGTGTGAATATAATCTATGAATAGGATTTTTGAAGATATAATTCAAGATCTTGGGATAAGATCATCCTGGATTTAGGGTAGGTTCTAAATCCAATGACTTTTGTCCTTGTAAGGGAAAGGAGATAGGAATTTGAAACACATAGGAGGAAAGAAGGCCATGAGAAGGTGGAGGCAGAGATAGGAGTGATGTGACTACAGGCCAAGGAATGCCTGAGCCACCAGAAGTTAGAAGAGTCAAGGAAAGAATCTCTCCTAGAGCCTCTGGATGGAGCATGGCCCAGCCGGCACCTTGATTTTGGACTTCTGGCCTCCAGACTGTGACATAATAAATTTCTGATGTTTTAAGCCACCCAAGTTTGTGGTAATTTATTATGGCAGGCCCAGGAAACTAATACACAGGACCAGAAGCTGATGGCTGGACAGGTGCACCAGCTTTGCTTCCCTGTTGGCTGCTGGTACCAGCCTTACCAACTAAGATCTTGGCTTTGTATTTTCTTTGCTTAGAAGGTTCATTCTCTGTTTGCTTAGTCTCCAGGCTATCTTAGGAGTATGGGCAAAGCACGTTGTACCCAGGGGCTCTGAATCTTTGTGCTCTAGCATGTGTCCTGGTTCCACAGACAGAGCAAGGGCTCATGACTCAGAGAGGCATAAGCCCCTGTCATTTCATCTGTAGAATACTGCTCATGCAAGTCAAGGATGTCTTGGCTTCCATGAGCAGTATTGCCCAGCATGAGTCTGGAATCCGGCTGGACCCTGTCTTCCTGGAATGCCTTCTCAACCTTTCATCTCCTGGCTGAATCTTACTCCCTTCAGCATTCCCTCCCATACGCTGCTTTTCCTGATACCTTCTGCCCTGGCCGAGTTAGAGACTCTTCCTCTCTGCTCGTTTAGCCTCTGGACACTCCAGTACAGTGGCAGTCACTCTGAATTGTTCCGTGTTGTCAGCTCACCATGTGGTGTGCTCTCTGGGGACCTCTCTTTGTCCCCTTGCCTCTGAATCATGCCTGGCACTCAGGAGGCTCTCTACTTTGAGAGCACATGAAAAAAGCCTAGCATGGTGTATGGCATACCGAGGCCACTCAGCGAAGAGGGGCAGTCTGGCATAGCGGGGAGGGCAGAGGCCCTGAGATTAGACTGCCTCATTAGAACTCCAGCTCCTCTGGGCTTTGAAAACTTGGAGAAGTTACTTAATCTCCCTGTGCCTCAGTTTGATTATCCATAAAATGACTTTTTTATTTTTTGAGATGGAGTCTCGCTCTGTAGGCTGGGGTGTAGTGACGTAATCTTGGCTCACTGCAACCTCCGCCTCCTGAGATCAAGCAATTCTCTTGCTTCAGCCTCCTGAGCAGCTGGGACTACAGGCAACCACCACCGCGCCCTGCTAATTTTTGTATTTTTAATAGAGATGGGGTTTCGCCATGTTAGCTAGGCTAGTCTTGAACTCCTGACCTCAGGTGATCTGCCCACTGTGACCTCCCAAAGTGCTGGGATTACAGGTGTGAGCCACCATGCCTGGTTCATAAAATGATTTTAAAATAAATATTAAGGCCAGGCGTGGTGACTCAAGCCTGTAATGCCAGCACTTTGGGAAGCTGAGACGGGCGAATCACGAGGTCAGGAGATCAAGACCATCCTGGCTAACACGGTGAAATCCCGTCTCTACTAAAAAATACAAAAAAAAAAAAACAAAAACTAGCCGGGTGAAGTGGCGGGCACCTGTAGTTCCAGCTACTCGGGAGGCTGAGGCAGAATGGCATAAACCTGGGAGGTGGAGCTTGCAGTGAGCTGAGATCCAGCCACTGTACTCCAACCTGGACAGCAGAGCGAGACTCCGTCTCAAAAAAACAATAAAAACAATAAAAAAAAAATAAAATAAATACTAAATGAACTAATGCATGGACATTGCTTACCATTGTGCTTAGCAAGTTCTAGATACTATTATTATTATTTTTGTTAACCTAGATGTGAAATCACGTTGCCCACAGTAGGCAGTCAATAAATAGTAAACAATAGTATAATTAAACAGTGGCAGTGCAGTGCAGAGTGAGGAGCATGGGCTCTGGATTCTGCAGGGGAGTTCTCCCTTACTAGCTATGTTCTCTGGCTGGGTCAACTTGCCTCTCTGTGCCTCTGTCTTCTCCTCTGTAAAATAAACGCTGTATCTGTGTCTCACTTAAAAGCTCATGGTAAGGGCTTCATAAACATTTGTTACATAAAATAACTACATAACTTGTGGAAATGGCCAGCCCACAGCAGGCGCTCAGTGACAGTGATTGCCATCACTGTCATCATGTAACAGGATGTTAATTTCTCCTGTGGCTTTTTTTTTTTTTTTTTGAGATGGAATTTTGCTCTTGTTGCCCAGGCTGGAGTGCAGTGGCACAATCTTGGCTCACTGCAACCTCTGCCCCCCAGGTTCAAGCGATTCTCCTGCCGCAGCCTCCCAAGTAGCTGGGAATACAGGCACGTGCCACCATGCCTGGCTAATTTTGTATTTTTAGTAGAGATGGGGTTTCGCCATGTTGGCCAGGCTGGTCTAGAACTCCAGACCTCAGGTGATCTGCCTGCCTCGGCCTCCCAAAGTGCTGGGATTACAGGTGCGAGCCACTGCACCCAGCTGGTCATGGTTAAATCTTAGGACAAAAGACCCACAGATCTCATGTTTTTTCGTTTTGTTTGTTTGTTTTGTTTTGTTTTTTTTGAGACAGGGACTCACTGTGTTGCTCAGGCTGGAGTGCAGTGGCACAATCTTGTCTCATTGCAACCTCCGCTTCCCAGAATCAAGCGATCCTCCCACTGGAGCCTCCTGAGTAGCTGGGACTACAGGCACATGCCACCATGCCTGGCTAATTCTTTTGTATTTTTTTGTAGAGATGGGGTTTTGCCATGTTGCCCAGGCTAGACCCCACATTCTAAGTTCCAGAAGCTCCCAGCAGAAGGGACCCAGCCATCAATCTGTAGGTCTTATCAGAGAGGTGCCAGCTCAGAAGAGGCCTTACCACATACTCCCCTCATCCATAGCCCACCCCAAGACAGTAAGAAGATGGCTAAAGTGGAAGATGTCTTTGACAGTCAAGAAAGTGCCATGTTCCCGGAGATAGGAGCTAAAGTGTGAGTTGGGGGTGTGTGTAGGTGTTTAAAAGAATCAGTGTTAAGGTTTGGGGGTATCTTCAGCAAGAAATGACTGGCTGATCAAGATTGGGGGTGCCTACAGAAAGGGAAGTTGGTATTCCCCTCCCTGTGGGAGATCTGTTCATCCCGTCTTACTTACTAAGCCGTGTACTACGTGAGCAGGGAGAAGAGAACTGAAGAGAGACAGCAGGTGGGAGACAGCCAGTCAAGACTGCTCCTCCTACCCACAAGTGTCAGGTTTCAGTTCCCAGCCTTGGAGTGGGAGACAGTGGAAGTTAGGGTGGGGCACCACAGCCTTGTAAAACCTCGGCAGAACTTGGGGACAAAAGTCACCATGCATCAGAAAGAAGCCGTGTTGAAAAGGCCCAAATAGCACAAGAAATCAGCAGTGTCTACAGGAACAGCACAGGAATTAGCCTTGATGGCAGCAGGTTGTGATGGAGCCACCATCTGTCCTCAGCAAGCATAGATAGGAAACTAGGGCAGCAGTATCCGCCCACTTAGCCAGCACTGAATCCTCACCCAGTTAAGACAAAGGCATCTGCTCTCTTCTCTCCTCTTTTCCTCCCCCTTAGCCTAACAGTGCTCTCAGCATTGGTAGCACACTAGAGACCACCTGGGAGCTTTAAAAAGTCCCAATGCCAGAACCACATCCTGTAGAGACTATGATTCAATTAGTCAGGGGTGCAATCTGGACTGCTGAGGTAGATTAAAAATGGCCATAATGCCTTGCAACTTCCCACCCCTTGAATCTGGATTGGGCTCATGAATTGCTTTGACCAATAGAATGTGGCAGAAGTGACATGGTGCACATTCTGAACCAGGCCTCTAGAAACTTCACAGCTTCATCTCTCACCTTCTGGGAATGTTGCTGCTATTGGGACAATAGCAAGGGCTGGCCTGTTGGGACAAGAGAGGCCAAGTGGGAACACAGACCCAGCCATCTCAGCAGTCCCATGTGACAGACATATGTGAGATCCCAGCCAACACCACCTGGAGATGAACCATCCCAGCTGAGCACAGCCCAAATTGCTGACCCACAGAATTGACCAAATAAGTAATTATTGTTTAAGATACATAACTGAAACAGCTCCCTGGATAATTCAAATGAGCAACCAGGGTTCGGGTGCAGTGGCTCACATCTGTAATCCCAGCACTTTGGGTGGCCGAGGTGGACAGATCACCTGAGGTCAGGAGTTCAAGGGCAGCCTGCCCAACATGGTGAAACCCCATGTCTACTAAAAATACAAAAATTAGCCGGGCATGGTGGTGGGCTCCTGTAATCCCAGCTACTTGGGAGGATGAGGCAGAAAAATCGTTTGAACCCAGGAGGCGTAGGTTGCAGTGAGTTGAGATCACATCATTGCATTCCAGTGTGGGCAACAAGAGTGAGACTCCATCTCAAAGGAAAAAAAAAATGTGCAACCAGAGCTGTAAAATATGATGCTAGAGAGTAGAAAAGGGAGGTGAGGAGGTGTTCAGAGCAGACTGTGTCTCCTCTTTAGCAATCTTCCAGGGTCATTGCTGTAGCTTGTGCTCAGGGGACAGGAGGAGATAGGGTCTAATTCAAGTTTGAGCTTGAAGTCGTAATTACTTGGTGACATGGCTTTAACAAGCAGAAATGGTTGAAAATATGTTAATCAGATCATAACATTGCTAAGGAAACTGTTACACAGTGGGAAAGGGAGATTTTTAAAGTGTATAGTTGGAAGCAGCTGTAAGAAAAAATACAACTGTTTTGTTTTTGTAGCCTAACAAGTAAGGGCTCTTCAATAAACCAGTGGCCATAAATTGGTATCATGGCACAGGCCCCGGCAGATGCCAAACAGGAGATGGTATTATTATTAGTCTGAATTGGGCCTGTGCCATGCATTTGTCCTAGGTGTTCAATAAATAATACCTGCTACTATCATCATTATTACTAGTAGTGATTATTATTGTATGTGAACATACCTAATGCAGTGCCTGGTATATGGCAAGTGTTCAAGGAAATGTAGCTATTATTATTACATACGGGAAATCTTCTAAGGCAGAAGAAGTGCTTAGCAAACAGAGGAAGTTATTAATGTAGCCTAAATAAAGGCACTTGGCTCAGAGCACAGAGACAATGTGCATGGAAGCTGCTGTCAGCGTCATATACATGGGGCGGGGCCTGATCCCAGGCTACCTGCAGTGGGATCTCTGCAGCACATGGGCCATACTGGGGAAGGTAATAAAGGTAATAAGGGCTGCCATGTGGCCCTTACCTTCCGGATACTTGTAGAGGTCGGTGATGTCCACACGGGAGTCGCTGCCTACCGCCTTAGTGCTGATGCATCTCCCAATCTTCTTCGTGTTCGAGTATACACGCTCTCGGCTCTCATCCTCGTGCCACAGCCAGGTGATGTAGTCAGCGTTGACCTCCGCAAACACGAAGGGGCCATCGTGGGCCAGGTGCACATCACCCTCGCGGATGGCAGTGACTGAGGCTGGGCCGCACCGGAACACACCTGGGCAGGAGGGGTGGGCCTGAGCAGCATGGGTAAGGAAAAAGCAGGGATCTGGAACCTACCCCACCCAGCTGAGCGTACCTTCACTCTCCTCCTGGGGGGTGGCATCCAGAACCTGCCAGCCATTGTAAGAGGGGCCTAGGTCCTGCCGGGCAAACCAGCTCTCATTCCAGACATGGAAATTCCTGTCACAGAGAGAGGATGGGTGAAGCTGCCTAGAGTGAGGGCACAGGAAGGGAAGATCCTACTGAAAGGCAGGCCCTGGGCGCCTTACTCTGCACAAGAACTGTGGCTGCATCTTGTGAATCATTCATTCAACCACACTAATGAACACACGGCATTCATATATGTTTGTATATATGTGTATGTGTGTATATAGATGTGTATGTATATTTATCAAGAACCTGTTGTTCAAGGTACTGCAACTAAGACAGAAGATCCTTACTCTCATGCTGCTTACATTCTAACAAAGGAGACAGGCAAAGCTAAGGCAGCAGATAAAGAAATGCAAGTGACAATAAATATTATGAAGATAAAGAGGGGCTTGAGCTAGAGAACAACCCCTATAGACCTACTCTAGGTAAATGACATTGAAGATGAGACTTAAGTGAGGAAGAATAAGCTATAGGAAGAGTGAAGGAATAATATTCCAGGCAGAAGGAACAGCATGTGCAAAGGTCGTGAGTGAGACGAGAAAAAGCCTAGTGTGTTCAAGGAGCAGAAAGTATTTAAGTATCTCTGGGATATGGCCAGCAGAGAGGGCAGGTAGGGTTCTGATTATGCAGAGCTCTATAGACCCTGGTAATTCCAGCCTTATTTTTAATTCCCTGTGTTAAAGATGAGAATATGAGTAGGAAACGTGGTATCACTTGCTCAAGGTCTTGCAGAAAGAAAGGAGCAGAGAGAAACCTGATTCCTGGTTTGCCTGTCTTGGCATCTTTACAGCCGGCCTCAGAACTCCTCTTTGGCAGGCAACTGTCTTTTTTGGGGGAAAGTATCTTAATTAGCATTTGGGGATTAAAAGTGGGACCCTGATAACCTGGGTGGTGACAGAGTCCTCAACATCAAAATGAAGTGTCTGTGCTTTCTGCATGAAGAAAAGAGAAGAATGTGAGTATTTTGGGCTTCCAGGGAATGAAGAGAACCAAAAAAGAGGCGAGACCAAGGGGAGCAGAGATGGGCTGAGCTGGAGGCCAGCTTGGGAAGGGTTCCTGGCAGGCTCCCCTGGGGAACAAGGATACAAGGCTCTCTGTGTCTCTGCGTTGTGTTCTCTTCACCATCTCTCCTAATCTGTATTTTTCTATTTTTATTTATTTATTTATTTTGAAATAGAGTCTTGCTCTGTCCCCTAGGCTGGAGTGCAATGGTGCAATCTCAGCTTACTGCAACCTCTGCTTCCCAGGTTCAAGCAATTCTCACGCCTCAGCCTCCCCAGTAGCTGGGATTATAGACGTGTACTAAGAATAAAAAATACTGTACTAAGAATAAAAAATAGCCACACCCGGCTATTTTTTATTCTTAGTACAGATGGGGTTTCACTGTGTTGGCCAGGCTGGTCTCAAACTCCTGACCTCAAGTGATCTGTCAGCCTCGGCTTCCCAAAGTGTTGGGATTACAGGCAGGAGCCACCGCGCCCGGCCGTCTCTTCTAATCTTTAGAAAGTTGGCTTTGAGTGGCAGACTTGCACACATGTGAACAGACATTTGAACAAGGTTATTCACCGAAGTGTTGTTTGTAAAAACAAACTTATTTTTAACTGAGGCAACTGAAATGTCCATTTCATATGGGATGGTTAGATGAACAATGGCTTTTTCATGTAACTGAGAGGCCGACTGGGTTCGTACCCTTATGCTTCCACTCACTAGCTGTGTGGCCTTGGATGGGTTACTTAACCTCTCTGTGCTTCAGTTTTATCATCTGCAAAATAGAATCAATGATCTTAACTTATTCACAGGTTGTTTGAAGAAATACATGAGTTAATCTATATACAGCACTTAGAACTAGACCTGGCACAGGCTAGGTGTTTGGTGAGTGTTACGTTATTACTTTAAATATTGTGGAAAATAAGGAAAACTCTTTGTGTATTGATGTGGAATTGTTAAATGTTCCAGCAAGAACAGTATCACATAAAGCTGCCAATACTGTTTAAGTGGGGAAAAGGCAGGGAGGCACTGCAGGTACGTATGTTCTCGTGTCTACAGAGCATCTCTCTGATAGGAGATGTAGAAGACAGTGATAATGTTGCCTCCAGGAGGAGGATGGGGAGGCTGGGGAACTGGGCGGGAGGGAGACATCACTGCAACCCATTTTATACTTTTTGAATATTAAACCACATAAATGTATTTCCTATTTCAGAAAATTAAGTTAGAAGGATTTTTTTTTTTTTTTGAGACGGAGTCTCACTCTGTTGCCCAGTCTGGAGTACAGTGGTGTGATTTTGGCTCACAGAGGCAACCTCTGCCTCCCAGGTTCAAGAGATTCTCCTGCCTCAGCCTCCAGAGTAGCTGAGACTACAGGCGTCTGCCACCACGCTTGGCTAATTTTTGTATTTTTGGTAGGGATGGGGTTTCACTATGTTGACCAGGGTGGAGTGGAATGGGGTGATCTCAGCTCACTGCAACCTCTGCCTCCTGGGTTCAAGCAATTCTCCTGCCTTAGCCTCCCGAGTAGCTGGGGCTACAGTTGTGAGCCACCGCGCTCAGCCTAGAATGAATTTTTTAAAGCTTTATGTGAAGAATTTTGTTTTAACTGAGGAAGGAGTCTGTTTCCCACCTGAGACACACAGCACGGAGAACCGCAGCTGATACGGAAGCAGGAGCCTGATCCAGAGTTACCTGTGTGGATGGAGTTCCCACCCCACCTCAGGAAGCCACAGATTCCCAGAGAGTAGAACCAGGCATTCGAGGCAATCAAATCTTGAGGCCCCTCCTGATCTCTGAGTCTACATCTCTTGACCTCAGACCTTACATCTTGGAAGAGGTACCACTCTATCCGCAGGGCGCCTCTCACTCCCTCCAGAGCCGGCTCAGACTCAGGAGAGCTGGGCTCTGGGCCTGCCGCTCCCTGGTGGTGTTATGGAAGATGACGCCTTACTCCACCTGCAGGGCTTCCGGAGCCCTTGGGCCTGGGCTGGGGGCAGGACCTACCACATGCTGTCTTCTGTCAGGTCCTCCAGGGTCCGCCCGAAGGAGTCCACGTATTTGTCCACACTCAGGTTCTGGTCTGTGTCGTGGGCTGAGTTGAAGTTGGACACGACCCGTGTGGCTATCCCCAAGCACCTGAGGACTGCAGAGCAGAGACTGAGAGGCTCGGAGCAGGCGGGACCCCGGCCCCTGAGGGAGGGGCCTGGTTTCCACAGGTGCCCTGGCTTATCTGTGGCCAAAGCCTTCCGCCCCCCATCTTTGTCTGTCTGTCTACTTCAGCAGGTTCCGGGGCTGAGACTCCCATCTCCACTCTCAGAAATGCCACCATCTCCTGCATATTCTCTCAAGGACTTCAGGAGATGCTGCTGCCACCTCATGTGAGCAGACAGGCTTTGAGGCTGGCAGGAACTTGGAAGCCACCTGATAGAGCCCACTCATCTTCCTGAGGGGACTGGAGGCCGAGGGAGCCACAGGGCTCGCCCAAGGTACTCAATGAATGAGAGACAGAGGGAGGTAGGTAACTCTTTCAAAATAAAAGATCTGATGTGAAGGAAATAAATTCTCTGGCTTCTCTCTTCATTAGCCAGACTTGGTTCTCCCCCTCAATGAATCCATCAATGAAGATGGGTTGCAGCATATGCAAATATATGTAAATACATTTAGATAGAGGAGGCTGGGGGAGGGGCCCTTCTCTCCCAGGGTACCTGTGCACATGACTCCCGCGAAGACCCAGCACTGGCCGTACTTGACTGGCTTGTACCTGCCCTTGAGCCACTTCTGCAGAATGGCCACGCTGCCACGCCAGTGCAGCGGGCTGGTGCCGCCGTCGTACTTGCCCTGCCACTGTCCTTGCACCACACCTCGGTCATTGTTGCTGTTCACCTGGGCAGAGGAGGGCACGAGTCCACCACCAGACAGGGCTTCCTACCTCAAGAACCGCATCGTGGTAAAATCCTCTCCAACTTTGGACCACCAGGTCAATCAGGGTCACTCTTGCTTTTAACTGCCTGAAAATTAGGGGCATCTGTTGCCTTAAAATACCTACTTTTTGGTAGCACTTGTCATTTTCAATTATCTTCCATTTGGATACTGTGTTGTAAAAATCATTACAACTTCAGAGCATTTCTTATGTTAAATGATCTGTTTTGGGGAACTGTTGGCATAGTAATTATAGGGACAGCTAACATTTATTCAACGCTTATTGTGTGCCAGACACCACTATGCCAAGAATTTTGTGGACACTATATTAACCTGTTGAAGTTTACAATGTGGGCTTGATTATTTATCCTTTTTCTTTTTCTTTTTTTTTCAGATGTGAAAACTGAGCTTCAGAAGCATTCAGGGACCTGCCCAAATCACACAGCAAGTTAGTCCAAGTGGTGATCCATGAGTCTAGGACTTGGACTCGGGAGCCTAGAGTTCAGGACTTTCACTGTCCTCAGGGCTGTGATGCTCTGCTGTTTGGGATTGTCACTCATGTTAATTCTCTGTGCTCCAACTGCTCTCTGAGGTCTTGAGGAATTGAGAGTATCAAATAGGAGAAATATAGCTTTGTGCAATTTTGGAATCTCAGATACCACCCACTGACCTTAATACCTGCATGTGGTAGAGGGAGCTGGTGGGCCCTGCAGACATCTTTCTGGAGGAAACACCATGGCCTGAGGCCTGTGATAGATTAAAGTTGTCATACCTCCCATGGAGAGGTGGGTCTATGTCCCACTCAAGAGGAGGGGTCCTCTTGAGTCTGGGCTGGCCTGTGACTACTTTGACCACTGACTATGGTGGAAGTGATGCTGTGCCAGTTTCCGGGCCTAGGCCTTATAAGACTGGGAGTTTCTACTTCCTCTTTTTTGGAAGCATTGCTTGGGGCAGGGAGGTGGGGGTGAGGGAGCCATTGCTATGCATGAGACTGCCATATTGTGAGGAAGCCCAAGATAGCCACATGGAAAGGCAGTGTGGAAAGAGTGATGACTGGTGGGTCCCAGCTGCTACAGCCACCCCAGCCCAGGGCTTGACATGAGGGTGAGGAGGCCATCCTGGACGTTCCAGTTCCAGGAGACATGACATGGACGACAACCTAGGAACTGCCGACCACCAGAACCAAAGCCCCTGACAGAGGTCCTGTCAAACCATCCCAGACATATGCAGCCATTAAGACACCCCCAGAAAAAGCATCTTGGAGCAGAGACAAACCATTCTCATGGCGCCCTGCCCAAATTCCTCGTCTAAAGAACTGTAAGCATAATAAAGGGTTGTTTTACACTACTGAGTTTTGAGGTGGTTGGTTGTACAACAACAGCGAATTAAAACA
Source organism: Macaca fascicularis (assembly GCF_037993035.2). Taxonomy (NCBI): domain Eukaryota; kingdom Metazoa; phylum Chordata; class Mammalia; order Primates; family Cercopithecidae; genus Macaca; species Macaca fascicularis. Next base: position 84,912,291 of record NC_088384.1, read on the forward strand.
AGGGGTGATGGGAAGAATCACAGGGTGTGGCCCCAGGGTTGGCTGGGGGATCCTTGAGGAAGTACATGTGCAGGGATGAAAGGGCTTCTCACCATGGCGCTGATGACCCTGGTGACGTAGATGGGGTCGTGGCGGCAGGACACGTCGGTGGCTGGGTTGTTTTGGTGACCGGGGCTTCGATCCAGGATGGAGAGGCAGATGTTCAGGATGTCCTCCTCAAACTGCTCCCCAGAGAGGCTGTGCTTAGAGGCTGTGCTCAGTCACCTGTATTCCAGGCCCTCCCACAGCCCTCACCCGGTCAGTCACCCCATCTGTGCAGGGCAGTTTGCTGCCCCTTCCAACCACCAGGGGCAGCACAGAGTACCCCCTAGTCTTGGAAACCCTTCCTCAGAGAGTCACCTGGGGAATCAGAACCTCAGCCTTAATCACACGTCTCCCCTGCTCAACAACCTCCCATGGCTCCCTACTACCCACAGTAAAGTCTGGGCTAAAATCGATGGCTCTTGAGCCACATCTACCTCACTGATACGCTCGTTTGGTCTACATGATGTTTTCAAACACATTTGAATTAGTTAACAATATTTAAAAACTGGGGGATGTTTGCATACACATTTAGGTTTCTGGTCGCTGATAATTTGCAAGGTCTGGCAACAAAAAGTGGGTACTGAGTAGTGGCTACCCTTTAGATGGACCCTAAACTCTTCCCTATATCTTCCCTGTCCAGCACCCGAATCCCGAATGCTTTAAACCCCCGGCCTGCAGGGCAGTGCGTGACTCCTTAGCCTGACAGTCAAGTCCAGTCTTCCTTCCGCTGGGCACCTGGAGCTCAGGCAGACAGAACTCCTCTAGCAGACTCAGGACTCCCTACTTCACACCTCCATGTGGCTCTGCCTCTCTTCCCTATGCCTGGGCAGATCCCGCCTCACTGTAGAGACCCAACCCCAATATCATGCAAGCCTCCACAATGGCCGAGGTGGAGGTTCCTTTCACCCTCTTCTGAACTCCCTTTGCTTCCATCCCTCTCATTCTTTTTCCTTCCCCTCTTGCACCTGGTATTGGAACTGCTTATCTAAGCCAGTGGCTCTCAGAGCATGGTCCCAGACCAGCAGCATCAGCATCACCTGGGAACTGGTTAGAAATGCACATTCTCAGGCCCTGCCCGAGACCTACTCAGTGGGCAGCTCTGGGGGTGGGGTCCAGCACGCCATCCCTCCTGGGATTCTGATGTATGCTTGAGTTTGAAAACCACTGATCAGAGCTGTTCATTTTTCCACAACAATACTGACCTATTCTGTGTCCATACCGTGTCCAAAGCAATTCCCCTTCCCCAGGATGCAGCGCATGCCCTGGCCCAATGAATAGTAGATGAATGAATGAACGAGTGGATTTTCTCTAGGAGTGAGTCCCCCTTTGTCCCTCCTGAGAAGAGTGAGCAGACAGAGGGACTCCAGTCCCACCGACCTCCCCATGCCCCAGCCCACGTCCCTGTCTGGCCTGTGCCCCTGGAGACCTGCCCGTAGTTCCAGCCCTGGGCTCGTATGTGCTTCTCCACGCCTCGGAAGATGATGCCGCTGTCGTTGAGCACGTACTCCTGTCTCTCCTCCTCTGAGGCCAGAAACACATCGTCCTCTGAAAAGCAGTCATCAGGCCTGGTGTGGACCGGGGCTCTGGCCTTGCTGGCCTGGGGAAGGGCTGCATCAGGGATCAGCAGCAGGACAGCGCCCGGAGGCTGACTGGGGCAGGAGAGGTCAAGAGGGGGCTTGCGAGCTCCCGTGCTGCCTCCCTGCCAAACTCCATCCCTCCCGGCAAGTCTTTATCCAAGCAGGGACCAATCCCAAAACAGCCCAAGACTGGAGAGTTTTATGGGACCTGACACATTAGCCTCATTTCTTTCTCTTTCTTTCTTTCTTTCTTTCTTTCTTTCTTTCTTTCTTTCTTTCTTTCTTTCTTTCTTTCTTTCTTTCTTTCTTTCTTTCTTTCTCTCTCTCTCTCTCTCCTTCCTTCCTTCCTTCCTTCCTTCCTTCCTTCCTTCCTTCCTTCCTTCCTTTCTTTCTTTCTTTCTTTCTTTCTTTCTTTCTTTCTTTCTTTCTTTCTTTCTTTCTTTCTTTCTTTCTTTCTTTCTTTCTTTCTTTTTTGCTTTCTTTCTTTCTTTCTTTCTTTTCTGCTTTCTTTCTTTCTTTCTTTCTTTTTTGGTTTTCTTTCTTTTTGAGACAGAGTTTTGCTCTTGTTGCCCAGGCTGGAGTGCAATGGCTCAATCTCGGCTCAATGCAACCTCCACCTTCTGGGTTCAAGCAATTCTCCTACCTCAGCCTCCCGAGTAGCTGGGATTACAGGCATGCGCCACCACACCTGGCTAATTTTGTATTTTTAGTACAGATGGGGTTTCTCCATGTTGGTCAGGCTGGTCTTGAACTCCCGACCTCAGGTGATCCACTCACCTCGGCCTCCGAAAGTGCCGGGATTACAGGTGTGAGCCACTGTGCCCGGCCATATTTCTTAGATATTAATAAGAATACTGATCCTGGCCACCCCTTACTAAGGCCTTATGATGCATCTCATACGTTACAAGTTTTAGCTCTATGGATTTTTACCACAGTCCTAAGAGGTAGGCACTGTTATTTTTCCCATATTACAGATGAGGAAATGGAGACTGGTAGAGGGGAGCAGCTCAGCAGAGCTGGGACTAAACCAAGCCAGTCTGATTCCCAAGTCCTGGCTCTTACCCACCCCTGGGCCTCTCCTGCCCACTGGGTCCTCTAGCACAGGCTTTGAAACCTGCTACCAGGTTTCTCTGACCATTGCCTACCTCTTCCTAGGCCAAGTACTTGCCCAGCTCTTGGCATTCACCTTCTTGTCCTTTAACCCACCTCCCAGGCTCCCTCCAAGGGCAGGCCCTCCTCTGAGGATGTCTTTTGGAAACACCTCTACCTTGGACTTGGCCACTCCTACCTGCACACCATGGGTTGAAAAGAAGAACAAACTCGCCCAGCCTCCGGTTGCTGTGTTTGCGGTGAGAGGAAAGCCTGATGCTCAGCAGGTAGCGGCCAATGACAGCATTGGGAGGGCTGGCGAGACTGACGGTCAGAGTGTTCTCCATCTGAGCCTCCTTTGCTGCTGTCCAGCCCTCACCCAGCTCCAGCTCCGATGTCTGGAACACAGCTTTGGTGTGGAGGGCCTCAGAAGCCCGGGGTCCTGGAGGAGGGGAGAGGGACTTAGGAGACCCTGCCCCTGGGAAACCCAGCTTTAGAGAAGCGAAAAAAGCTACAGGCCTGGAAGCCCCACCTTCACCCTTGAACTTTGGGAGAAGGCTTTGGGAGAAGGACCTGACCAAGAGCAAGAAGGCCAGTGGCCGAGTGAGGGTCCACCTCAGCTGCCCTGACACCCCAGCCACTTCCAGGCTAAGGAGAAAGTGACAGCATCCTTTGAAACCAAAGTGTGCCTATGTCGGGCCAGGAAAGGAAAGAAAAGCTTGGGCTTCAAAGTGCTTGATGGTTTTTCATACCCTTCCAGAGCCCTGGGTGTCTGGTACACAAAGGGTTCCAGAGACGTCATCCCATCCATCCCACTGTCTGCTGGCAGCACCTGCCAACCACCCCCAGAAAGCTGCCACCAGAAGCCTCCAGGTGGGCTCCGTCTACCTACAGGGACTTGCTTCCCCCAGAGCCTGAGCTGCTGACTGCAAGGTCTCAGGTTACTGGGTCATAAGACAGGTCCCTCCAGGTGCGGATGAGAAGGGGGCGCTGGCGAGCTCAGTTACCTGTCTCCACCATGAAGATGAAGGTCTCCTCGCAGTCCGGGGCTCTGCTCAGCTCCAGCGTGAGGCTGAACGACTGGCCCCTGCGAACCACCAGCTCAGGGCAGGGGTACTCCTGGGTGTGGTGGGCAGCGCCATTCCTCGACCGCTGCCAGTCCACCTTGGTGACTCTGATCCCTGGGTGGGGAGAGGACAGGGAGATGAGGACACGGCCTTGTGTTTCTCACCCACTCTGGGCTTGTCCTCCCATTCAATCCCAGCCAGTCATTTATTCATCCAACTGCTATTTATCATATGTCAGCAATTCTCTGTTTTTTTTTGTTTTGTTTTGTTTTTGACACAGGGTCTCACTCTATCACCCAGGCTGGAGTGCAGTGGTGTGATCTTGGTTCACTGCAACCTCTGCCTCCTGGGTTCAAGCAATTCTCGTGCCTCAGCCTCCCGAGGAGCTGGAACTACAGGTATACATCACCACACCTGGGTAATTTCTTTGTATATTTTTGGAGAGATGGGGTTTTGCCATGTTGGCCAGGCTGGTCTTGAACTCCTGACCTCAGGTGATCTGCCTGCCTCGGCCTCCCACAGTGCTGGGATTACAGGTGTGAGGCACCGTGCCCAGCCTTAGTCATTAAGTTCTGTAAAATCACTGCAAAGGTTGAATTAATGAGAACTGACCCATTGCCCTTAGGGAAAATAAATACAAGTTTAGGTTCCTGTGAGCCTCTGGTCCCAACTTATTCATCAATTGATCAGTATATAAATGTGCATTTCTGTTTAAAGATACATTATTCAGGCTGGGCGTGGTGACTCACGCCTGTAATCCTAGCACTTTGGGAGGCCGAGGTGGGTGGACTGCCTGAGCTCAGGTGCTCGAGACCACCCTGGGGCCAACATGGTGAAACCTCATCTCTACTAACATACAAAAAAATGAGCCGGGCATGGTGGTGGGTGCCCGTAATCTCAGCCGCTTGGGAGACTGAGGCAGGAGAATCGCTTGAACCCGGGAGGTGGAAGTTACAGTGAGCTAAGATTGTACCACTGCACTCTAGCTGGGCCACAGAGCAAGACTCTCCCTCTCAGAAGAAACAAACATTATTTAATATATATTGTTGATTCATTAATATTGAACTTGTGGCCAGCAGCGCTATAGTTCATGCCTGAATGTTCACCTAACACATATTTTTCATGTAAGGCACATTGCAGCTTTACTGCTCCTGCTTTTCCCGCTTTTCCTGCAGCTTTCCTAGGAACATGAGACAGCACTTTAGTCCTGTGCTCAGCGGCCATTTTAAACAGAGAAATCACCAACAAAAAAAGCACAAAAATGCAAAAATCCCCTAGTTTTAAATGGACAGAGAAAGGTTATTTGTTTATAGTATGAGAGCTGAAACAAGAAGGCAGAATATTGCCTGTTCGGCTTCAGCTGGGAATATGCATGTCAGGTCAGGCGACAATTTTTCTGCACTCTGTGCATGTCTGTGAATGGCTAAGAAAGTGCAGAGTATAGATTTTGGATTTAAAAATAAATATTAGCAATGTGCATGTACAGAATCCACAAGCATTGAGGATTGACTGTATATTCTCTATGCCAGGCTGGTGTCTGGTGCTGAGGATGTAGATGTGGGCTTGCCTTCAATGCATGGTGCGGTGAGACTGTCTGGCTCAATGGTTATGAGCAGGTCCTCTGGGGGCAGCTGATATGGGTTCAGATTCTGACTTGGCCATCTACTGGTTGACCTACCTTCCTTTCTTTGTTTGAAACTGAGTGTGGCTCTGTCACCCAGGCTGGAGTGCAGTGGCGCGATCTCGGCTCACTGCAATCTCTGCCTCCCAGGCTCAAGTGATCCTCTCATCTCAGCCTCCCAGGTAGCTGGGACTGCAGGCACATGCCACCATACTCAGCTAATTTTTTGTATTTTTGGTAGAGACCAGGTTTCGCCATGTCACCCTGAACTCCTGAACTCAAGCAATCTGCCCAACTTGGCCTCCCAAAGTGCTGGGATTACAGGTGTGACCACTGTTCCTAGCCTGCCTTCTTGACCTCTCTGCCTCTCAGTTCCCCACTCTGCAGAATGGGAATAATGCCTGTGGCGTGATTGTGAGGATAAGGGCTCCTGTCATTTAGAGTCCTCAGAAGATGAGAGCTCAATAAATGTTACTTATTATGTTCCAGGGGTGACACCTAAGTAGGTGAGTCCAGGTAACTAATTCTCGCTTTGATACATGCTATCAGGGAGAAGGATGGGAGCTGAAAGAAAAGTAATGGAGGGCTTGTCCTGGTCTGAAGCAGGACAAGCAAGCCTTCCTTGAGAAGGTGGAATTGAGGCTGAGTCTTAAACTGGATGGGTATCTCCAGGAAAGAGTTGAGTGATGGATCTAGTCTCAGTCCAAGCATCCTCTTCCTCTATTCAGCGTTCATTCATTCAAGTGCTGGGCATTGTGCTGGATGCTACAGACCCAACAGTCCATCAAATACCCTCTGGCCCTGACATCACACAGTTGATAGCCCAGTGGAGAAGACTGGCATTGAGCAGATAGACCTCAAACATTTAGGGCAAGCTTTGAGATGAACCCTACGGGAGAGGCATTGGGAGTCCCAGGAGCACAGAACACCTAAACTAAAGTAGTTAGATTAACAAAACTATTCGCTAGAGTACTATAAGCAACAGCTTAAAACTCTAGGATGTGTGCAGCCTTGAATTCTAGCCAGCAGCTATGGTGCTAGACAGAGAGACAGGAGGGAGCACGGTGACTTCTAAAATTTGAGAGAAAGCAGATGTGTGGGGAAGGCAATGAGGTTGGAGGGGCCCATAGTCGGCAGACCACCAACGCTTCGAGTGGGATGAGAAATCTGCCTTTTATCCTAAGGACTGTAGTTAGCCAAATATTGTTTTAAGCAAAGCTGTGATGTAATCAGATTTGCACCTTAGAAAGATCATTCTGGTGCCATGTAGAAGATTAATTAGTGATATCTGGTGAGATGCTTTAGTAAGCAAAGGGATGTTTCATGAAACTGCTGTTTCATTTTGTCAAACATCTGCTCCCAAGCCTCCACTGGATGCCCCATTGTCTGTTATGATCTGTCCAAGATCTGACCCCTCCAGCTCACACCCATCCCCTCACAGCTCAGTTACTCTTTGCTCTGGCTGCATCAGACTCTACCTCTGCAACCTCCTGCCCTGACGTCTCACACATCTCTTTCCTGCCTTGTGCTTTTCCTAAGGTCCCTCCTGGTTGGGGTGCCTGTGATTGTCCCCTGAGATGTTCCTGCCTCGGCCCTGCCACCAGAGTTCATCTCTCCTTTGTCCAATCAGCTATTAGATTTGGGATAATACAAACAACAATAATAAAATCTTTGTATGTATTCAAGTGCTTATGCCTTCTAACATACACCTAAGGAAGGCACTGTGACCCTTTTCATTTTCTTTTTTTCTTTTTTCTTTTTTTTTTTTTTTTGAGATGGAGTCTCGCTCTGTCGCCCAGGCTGCAGTGCAGTGGCCGGATCTCAGCTCACTGCAAGCTCCGCCTCCCGGGTTCCCGCCATTCTCCTGCCTCAGCCTCCCGGGCAGCTGGGACTACAGGAGCCCGCCACCTCGCCCGGCTAGTTTTTTGTATTTTTTTTAGTAGAGTCGCGGTTTCAACGTGTTAGCCAGGATGGTCTCGATCTCCTGACCTCGTGATCCGCCCGTCTCAGCCTCCCAAAGTGCTGGGATCACAGGCTTGAGCCACCGCGCCCGGCCGACCCTTTTCATTTTCTAGATGCCGTCATGCTTACTGAATTCCCTATTTCACCTCCCCTGTGCCCCCACCCCTGCATGTCCCCAGGGCTCATTCTCAACATGGAAGTCAGAAGGATCCTGTTAAAATCTAAGATCACTTGGTTGCTCTCAAGCTCTCCATTGGTTCCTGTCTGTCTCAGCAGAGTTGAAGTCCCAACAATGACCCTCAAGCCCTTCAAGATTGGGCACTTTGATATCTTTTTTGGGCGTTCTGTTTCTCATCCCCTCTCTCATCCCCTTAAGCCACACTGACCTTCTTATTTCTCTTTGAACCTGTGGACAGGCTCCTTCTTCAGGGCTTTTGCACCTGCTGTTCCCTCTGTGTGGATTGCTCTCCTTTCAGATTCCTGCAGAACCTGCTCCCTTGCCTCCTTCTTCAAATGTCACCTTTTCAGTGGGACCTTCCCTGACCACCCCTTTATAAATTGCAAATCACCCCTACCCTCCTTTTCCACTATTTTCCTCCACGGCACTTACTGACATCTTACAATATATTTTATTTCTTTATTTTAATTGCTTACTTTCCCTTTCAAAAATATCAACGCCAAAAGGGCAGGGAGCTGTGTCTGTTTTGCTCATTGATGAATCTTCAGTGCCTGATACGTGGAAGGTGCTCAACAAATATTTCTTAAATGTGTTAATGAATGAATGAGGAAACTGAGGTCAAGAGAAGTGAAATAACTTGCCAAAGGGCACACAAACAAGCAAGGGCTGGAGTGGAGTCTTCCAGCTGTTGACCACTGGGTCAGTGGTTATACTAGTTTTATTGTGATTGACATAAGAAACAGTTTTAAAAGTTCCATACTCCATATGCCTGCAAACATATATACATGCACAGATATAAACTGAAACAAAAGTTTCATTACTATTTCCCCTTATTATGAATGATGAACACTGCAATTTATTTTCTTTTCTGTCAAAGCCCTCTAGCCAAAGACCACCAGCAACACATCAGTACAATGAACAGGAAGGGCTCATCGCTCATGGCAATGAGAAAGAACGCTCACCACAAAGAACCACGGAACATCTTGGGAAGAGGATATTAGAGAGGACTTACAGATTGTGACTTGTGTTAGATGGTTTTGGGGAAGTTCAGAGAAGCAGGGCTTTGCTCTGGATTGGAGGCTGATCTTGGAATGAGGCAAGTCTATATCTGAGTATCTTAATAGTCCTACATAGAAGGTGGGAAGAATGAATTGAGGCTAGTGTCATAAGTGATAAAGAAGCAGCCATTATTCATATTAGCCCAGCTATAGGGCTAATATGTCAGTAAATGGAGACCAGTAAATGGCTTAGACAATGTTCATGTTTTTGTCTGTGTTCACTCATGATTATGAAGTGGTCTTGTTTTTTTCTTGATTCACTACAGTCACAGGATGGCATCTGATCACTTCATCATGTCTTCTGGTAAAGTTTCAATAAGCATTTACATACTTAAGTATGTTTAGTAAAAACTGATTTCCTTTTATTTACTATTTATATTATAGTTAGGATACAATTTTTTAAAAAGTGGCATATAGAGGTAGGTAAGCTGTGTCAATTCAATTTCAGGTTGGTGAAGGGACACTATTAAATATTTGTTATATTGAGAGGGAGGGCATTAGGGACAAAAGAGTTGATGTTTTACTCATCTATTGCTTCTTAACCAATCTGTTTAACCCAGAGTTTAGCTTGGAAAAATGATAATCATATGTTATCTTTCATGGTTTCTGTGGGTCAGGAATTTGGGCAGAGCTCCACTGGCTAGCTGTTAATTGGAATTGCTTATGCAGTTGCAATCATATGTTAGCTGTGGCCATACTCATCTGAAGGCTTGACTGAGGCTAGAGAATCCACTTTAAAAGTGACTAACTTACATGGTTGGCAAATTGGTGCTGAATACAGGTTGAAGCACCTTGGTTCCTTTCCATGTGGATTTCTCCATGGAAATGCTTGAGTGTCCTCCTGGCATGGTGCTTAGTTTCCCCTGAGCAAGTGACCTGAGAGACCATGGTGGAAGATGCAATGGTTTTTATGATCTAACCTCAGAAGTTACACAATGTCACCTCCACCTTATCCTATGGGTCAAGGCAGTTACAAAGGCCTACCTAGGTTCAAAGAGAAGAAACGTGCCCCATCTCTTGCTGAAAATGTACCAATGTCATGTCCCATTGTAAAAAGAACACTGAGATGAGATGTATACTGATATGACCACCCTGTGAAATATAATCTGCCACAGTTGAGAACCACTGAAGTTATATCACCAAGTACTCCCCACCCAAGGACACTTGTCATGCAACTCTTAACTGTATCTTATTTGATGCCAACCATACAGGAAATGTTCAGTAATTGTTGGCTAGACCATTGGATAGGTTTTATTTAATAAAACTTCCTATGAACCAAGTGCTTTTCCAAGTATTTTATAAATATTAGCTCATTTAATCTTAACAAACCATATGAGGGAGGTACTACTGTTAACTCAATGTCACAGATGAGAAAAATGAGGTACAGAGTTACACAACCTGTTTTCTTTTTTTTTCTTTTTTAATTTGAGATAGGGTCTTGCTATGTTGACCAGATTGGTCTCCAAATCCTGGCCTCAAGCAATCCTCCCATCTCAGCCTCACAAAGTGCTGGGATTACAGGCATGAGCCACTGCACATGATTCAGAGTTACACAGCCTTCTAAGTGATGGAGCAGGGAATCTGCCTCCTGAGTCTGTGGCTTTTCTATCCCCAGGTTATGGTGCCTTTATCTTTGACTCCATAGGAGTCACAGCCTAGAAGTTCCAGACTATAAAATTCAACATGAGCTTCACCACAGGCATCAGAACAGTGGCTTGTGTGTGCAAGTGTCTGGACAGGGCTGGTCAAAATGTTTGACTTTTTAAATATTCCAGCATCTTTGTACAATCTTTTGGTTAATAGCATGTGGCAGATTGCATTTTCCAAAGATGGTTGCAGTAATATCTCCCATCCCACATACTCTTCTTTCAATATGATGTTGATTCTCCTCTCATTGAGAAGTAGAGTATGTATTCCCACCCTCTGGACCTGGAAGACTTGTGGCTAAGACACAGTGACACACTGTGACTTCTAAGGCTAGATTATAAAAGTTAATACAGCTTCTTTCTGGTTCCCTTGGGTTGCTTGTTATTAGAACCCAGCCACCATGCAATGAAGAAACCCAAATGGCCCATGGAGAAGCTCACCTGGAGAGCCACCAAGGCTTCCAACCCACAGCCCACTGAGCTCCCAGCTGACAGACAGAACTACTTGGAAGCCATGGGACTGAGCCATCTGGCAAGTGGGTCCTTCAGCCCCTAGGCAAGCTGCCCCAGCTGATGCAGACACAAGCTGTCCCTGCTGAGCTCTGCCCAAATTGCAGGTTTGTCAGCAGGAGAATGATTGTTGTCTGAAACCCCTAAGTGCTGGGGTGGTTTGCTACACAGCAATTGATAACTGAAACATAGAGAGAGCCAAGATTCTTGTCTAGACCACAACAGCCTCCCAACTGCTCTCCACCTGTGAGCTGTCTGGGCTGGTGCTGTGGTCTCAATACTCAGGCTTGAGATTCATGGAAAAAACTAGTTTTAGCTTAGCTTAGGCCGGAAGCCCCTGCTGGCATCATGATATGGGGATAATGACTGAACATGTGGGTAGGAACTCACATGACTGACACATGTGTCCCAAGATTGTGTCCCCTACAGCCCCTGTTGTGGTGAGTGAGCAAAGACTGTGCAGGACCAGTGTTCAACAGTGACCCCATGTGGCATGAGCTGGAACAACAGTGCCAGGGGGCTTTCCCATTACCCTTCCCAATTCTCACAACGGAAAGTAGAACCAAAGCTTTCACATCAAGTTAGCCCCAGTTATTCTAGGGCAGGCACAAACCTCTGAAACTCCAAAACTTTGAGCTCAGATGACCTTGGTTTAGTCAGAAAACACAGGCAGGATCCTCTCCCCCAACCAGGTACCTTGTACATAGAATTGTCAAGTCTAATATCAGCAGAGCTGGAAGAGCCATTAGGAGCTCAGGTCTCCATTTACTGACATAGCAACTGAGATCCAGAAGTGGGAAGAAAGGGACTTCTTGCCTGAGGACACACTGGATTTGTAGCCCACAATTCATGTTGCTACTTCCCAAGCAATGTATGTAGGGACAGGCCAGAACAGGATGCTATTTTTTCAGTGGGTGAGTCAGAAGCAGGGGATGAGGTTGTTGGGTGGTAATTATCTCAGCCCTGGTATGCCCCAGGACTGGATACAAGGGGAGTTTGGGATTGGATGAGGACTGCTGGATCCTGGGTCATGGGTTTAAACCCTATGGATCCTGCACTTGTTTCCTCCGTTCCCTGCCACAGCCCAAAGCAGCTCCCATCACCCTCTGAGGCATCTGCATCCTTATCACAGACGAGCAAGAGGAAGTGGTGGGATGAGTCAGAACTGTCATTATCATCACTGTCCTCGAATCTCAGAGACCATCTCTCTCACAACTTCCGGCCCAGGTGCAAATTCCCTTGGCCGAACTCTTGGTGGATACTTGATCATGGTCCCAGCTTGCCATATCTCTGAGAGGTAGCTCACTCACCGCCCAATGTTAGAAAGTCCTTCATTCTGCTGAACCAAGCTCTTTCTTCTTGCAACTTCTCCCCATTTGTCCCTATTTTGCTCCCCATCATCCACATAGAACACACTTCTTCCTTTGCTCTTTGATGGGGTTTTGCAGAAACATTACCTAGAAATCCCAACCTGCCAGCCTCCGGCCCGTCCCCTGCCCAACTCTACACTCACCCCATAACCCAGGAGGTCGCTGTTCTAATCCCCGTGGAATCTGTCCCTGGGGCTGCTGCTTTGGTGATCTAAGTCGCCCACATACATCAGCATCTCACCTCCATGACCTGCCATTTGTGGGGTAATGGCCAGGGCTGGGGTCCAAGATTCTGCAGGGGGAACTACTGGTGATTACAGATAAGTTCTGCCCTAGCCAGTGTCCTTCCTGGCCCTCATGGGGACAGTGAGACTGATGGGCATAGGCAGAGGCTCCTAGGTATAGGGTAGCCCAAGGCGAGGAGATAGATGTGCACTTGGGATGGTTTCCAGGCCCCTTATCAAAATAAACCCGGTATCACCCCTTCCATGTCCTCAGCTCAAATTCTGTTAAGGTGGAGGCTTCTGTCCCTTATCTGTGATCAGGGATGCTGTGTTATAGTTGTTTGCTTACATATGTCTCTCCCCACTGGACTGAGAGCTCCATGAAGGCAAAGGCTGAGTCTCCTCCTCTCTGGGTTGCTAGAACCTGGCTAAGGGCCCAGGGCATATTAGGTACTCAGTGAATGTTGGTTGGATGAATGGATGAATCTCCTTCCCCATCCCTCAGCTGGGGTATGGAAGGGGAAGCTGATGCTCTGCAGCGTCCCAGGTCCGCCCTCAAGAATCAGCACCCACACCCTGTCAGCTGCTCACGCTCCGACAGTCCACACCCCACCCACCCTATAATCCCTCTCTCAAGCTGTCGCATTCCGAAGCCTGCCTTTCCTTCTTAACTTCTTTCCTTCCACAGAGTGAGAAAGAGGAGGGTGTGTGAGGCCTCTGACATGGGCAGGCAGACGGATCACTGACCACCCACCCCCACGCATTGCCTCTCTGGGTCTGTTTTCTTCTCTGTGAAGTGACCCAGAAGGACTCTTATGGTTTGGATAGTCTGTGGTTTGCTGAAGCAAGTGCCTCTGATTACCCGCAAGGACCCTTCTCAGCCTTGAGACACCCTTCTCAGGTGTCTTCCTCCCTACAAGACACCTCCCCCTGCACCCCCAACCCCACCAAGAGTGTGCTGATGTGAAGATTGTCACATCGCCCCTGGGACATGGTTTTCCTGCACTGGTTTTCCCCCTTCTCTGCCACAGCCCAAAGCAGCTCCCATCACCCTCTGAGGCATCTGCATCCTTATCACAGACGTGCAAGAGGAGGTGGGATGAGTCAGAACTGCCATTATCATCATTATCCTCGAATCTCAGAGAGCATCTCTTTCACAACTTCCTGCCCAGGCACAAATTCCCTTGGCTAAATTTTTGTTGGATACTGGATTATGGTCCCAGCTTGCCATACCTCTGAGAGGTAGCTCACCCACTGCCCAGTGGAGGGGATGGGAGAGGCAACATCTGCTCTGAGACTGCTCCAGTTGACAGTGAACCCAAGACCCTGAGGACAGAATGGGCAGCCTGTTTTCAGCCCCGGGGGGCCTTCACCCTTGAGATATGCAGGGTGAACTCCCAGCCGAGGGCTGAAGGCTCGCCCACCTCAGGGCTGAAGCTGTACCCCCCAGGCACAGGGAAAGGATGTGGTAAGAGTGCTCCCTCCACCTGCCTGTTACCCCAAGCCTCATAGCCCCTCCAGCTTGACTGTTCTCCTCCCCTTCTCCCTCTCACCATCTTCTCGGGGCTGCCTTTCACTCTGCACAGCAACTAGGAGCCTGATTTCAGAGGCACACACTTGAGCTCTCATGCAGGCTTTGCCCCTTGTTGGCTGTGTGGCAAGTGAGTGAGCTCTGAAACTCAGCCTCCTGGTGATAATGTGGGTGATGATCGTACCCGCCTCGTCGGGTTGGGAGGATTCACATAGAGTATTTAGACCGATACCAGGTACATCCTAGGTTCTCAGGAAATGTGAGTGTTATGATCATTAGTATTTACACAGGACCTCCTGGCTGCCATTCCAGTGCTCTGCCAATTCCTGCCATCCTGAATCATCTCCTTGTTGGCTGTGTGGCCCTGGATCAGTTATTGGGCCTCTCTGAGGATCTGATTTCCTCTTCTAGAACATGGCAATAATAGTATCTTTCTTCTAGGGCTTTGAGGAGGATTAAGTGAGTTAGTAATTATAAATAGGGTGGTGATAAAATGCATCACTTAAACCAGGAAATTCTGAGAGTGAAAGCAGAAGCCATTAATAAACACGCTAGGGCAACAGGCTTCCACCAGGATGAATGTCTCCCTATTCATTGAGTACGTAGCCTGGTGCTGGGTCCACAGTGATGAGCTCTACAAACAGGGATTGTTTTTTTCTTTGAGACGGAGTCTCGCTCTGTCGCCCAGGCTGGAGTGCAGTGGCACGATCTCGGCTCACTGCAAGCTCTGCCTCCCAGGTTCATGCCATTCTTCTGCCTCAGCCTCCTGAGTAGCTTGGACTACAGGCACCTGACACCATGCCTGGCTAATTTTCTATATTTTTAGTAGTGATGGAGTTTCACCGTGTTAGCCAGGATGGTCTCAATCTCCTGACCTCGTGATCCACTCGCCTCAGCCTCCCAAAGTGCTGTGATTACAGGCGTTAGCCACTGCACCTGGCCTACAAACAGGGATTTTTACATCATCATCTCCTTTCCCCACATTTCCCCCATCACTTTGGTCCTCCCCTCCCCAGTTCCTACATGCACCGGGTTTCTTGTTATTCTCCCCTCTTTGCCTCTTGCTTAAGTGACTGCATGGCCCCAACAGCCTCAGAGTTTTTCAGCTCATCCTGTTCAATCCATCCCATCACTATGGAGAAACTGAGATTCAGAGAGGGGAAGGGACTTTTCTGAGTGTCAGCATGTAATTTTCCCTGCTCAATCACCATGGAATCTACAACCATCTTGTTGACATTCAAGGTCCTTGACAGGCCCTGCCCATCACTTCTGGCCCTCTGACCTCCTCCCCTCCTCCCCATCTCACTTGCTCACCAGCTGGCCCCAGAGCTCCACCGAAGAAAGGGAAGTGTCCATGTGCAGAACATTGCCTCCTGCCCACTTAGCTCTCCACCCATCCCCACCCCAAGGCCTAGCTCGTCCATCTTCCTTCTCCTGCCCTTGGGTGACACCAGAGAGCTGAGTGATATAATCCTCCCCAATTCTTTGTCTCAGCCCAGTGGGGTTGAGCCCTGGAAGCTCTGTTGAAGCCAGCAGCATCTCCCAGACTCTGGACTAAGCATAATTGGTTTTTAATGGGCCCCATTATGATCCTATGCTTACTACGCATCATGGGCACCTGAACTCCATGACTAAATGATTAATCGGGAGTTGCTTGGGGACTTTCTGGGGCCACTGCCCCATTTCCCTTTCCTTCCTGGTCTTGTTGGAAGCTGCTGGTCTCTCTCTCACCAGGAGGCAGTGACGTATCAACTCCAACCCAATGTCCCAGCCAGAGCCAGTCTCACACACAGTTTTCCACTCAATTCTTGGAATCTCTGAGCTGAAAGACGATCATAATTTAATCTTGGCAAAAGGGTCTCACCTCCTTTGCCAACTGATCAACTGGTACTTGAAGAACTGGGTTGAGCATTCTAGGGCCACATCCAGGCTCCAGAGGGAAGAGCTCTGGGGTCAACTAGGGATGTCCACCATGGACGGAGTGAGGGAGAGGGGATAGGAGGAGCTCCAGGAAGATGAACACACTTTCCATGTAGGATGTGATGTCTCAGCCATTCAGGCACAGAGCATGTAGTAGGCATGACCTACTGCTCTGATAAGCAGATCCTCCCAAGAGGACCCAGAAGACCCAAGCCAGGGAATTGAATCCAATCCAACACATAGTCCGTTTACATAGGCATGACAACTCCGACGCTGACATTTCACAGACAGAGAAACAGAGATTCAGAGAGAGGAACCCAGCAAGTTAGTTACAGACCTGGCAATAGGCATCATCATCAACTTTTTTCCTTCCTCAGCAGTTAATCTTGGCACTGTCAAGTTTAAGTCTGATAGGTTATCAAAAGCCCAGAGAAAGGGATCATCTAGGTGAGCCTTGAGAAGCAGATCTTGGAAGAACAAAGGCAATCCCTTCTGCACCAGGGCCATCAGGGAGGCAACCCCAGCTCTGGAAACAGGCAGTCTGGGCTGTAAGCTGGGGTTGGCAAGGCCTGGTCTTCAGGAGAACAGACCTATCCTAGGGGCCTGAAGGGCCCAACATGTCCAGCAATGCTGTTAACTGCCAGGAGGAAATATGAAGAGGGAGCTAGACTATGATGAGGAAATTAAAATATCTGCCTTTGAAAGTTAAAAAAAAAAGTTGATTGATGAAACTGTCACATTATGCTGAACAATTAAAACTGGCAGACACAGACTCAGACAAGCCCCTTGAATACCTGAGTGTAGGACCCCCGGTTCTGCTGACTTGCTCATTACTGGGCCCCAGCATCTAACAGAAAAGTTCTTTCGGAGGGAGTTTGCTGCCCACTATATTGAGGTCGTGGGGGACACGTTTTCTTTTTTTCTTTTTCTTGAGACAGGGTCTTACTCTGTTGCCCAGGCTGCAGTGCAGTGGCACCATCTTGGCTCACTGTAGCCTCGACCTCCTGAGCTCAAGCGATCCTCTCACCTCAGCCTCCCAAGTAGCTGGGACTTCAGGTGTCCACCACCATGCCCAGCTAATTGTTGTATTTTTTTAGTAGAGATGGGGTTTGCCACATTGCCCAGGGTGGTCTCGAACTCCTGAGCTCCATAAATCCACCCCCAACTCAGCCTCCAAAAATGCTGAGATTAGAGGTGTGAGCCACTGTGCCCGACCCACATTTTCTGAGTCTACTGTTTACAAGTCCCCACTTGAGATGTGTGGTGGGAGAACAGCACACATGGTCTCACCAACTCCTCACAGCAGGGCTGTGAGATAATTTGCATTATAATCCCCATTACACAGATCAGAAAACAGAGGTACCAAGGGCAAATTTTCTTGCTCAAGGTCATATAGCTCTTTTCACTTCAGCCAGAGCTGCTCTTGCCAAGTGCTTGGGGTGGGAATCGGGCGAGGATGCAGCCTGTGGGGGCCTCTCACTCCTTCCCACCCAGGCCACAATTCCCAGCTATGCCCAGAAACGTCTCTGGATCCATAGAATGTGCATGGGGTGCGAGAAGATTTTCTTTCTTCTGCCCCTGCCGTCCTGTGCCCGCCTCTTTCAGTCCTGTGAGGCACAGGGGTGAGACCTGGCCCCAGCCCAGAAGATAGCGCTTAAGCCAGCCTCTGCCATGGACTTGCTGGGTGGCCTAGGGCTGGTTTTTTCATCCTGGGCCTCATGAACACACATGAAGAGTTCATGTGTTCACGGTGGGCCGTCCAGCTATAAAACCCTAACAATCAATGATCAAACGTCATCCCACAGACCCGTGTTTCTTGAAGCCCCTCTCATACGCCCTGGTGCCCCAAGGCCCCAGGCTCTGCCCACTCACCTGCCATGCGATGGCCAGCTGGACTCCTCTGTTCCTCCCCACAGTGGTGTGTGCACCGTCAGGGCAGTGTAGCATGTCACAGCAGCCAGCCAGACCAATTTTAACAAGGAAAACCTTGGGACACTCCTAGGCCGGAAAGTCAGAATTCAAAAGAGGAGGCGTGGCCCTCCACCCTAGCAGTGACACCCACGAGACACAAAATCATCCTGTAATTGCACCTGGAGGGGTTCACTGTGGAAGTGGCTCCATCCAAGAGACCTTGGAAACATGGAGTTGCGAGTGGGACTGTGGAGAAACTGAGGCTCAGAAAGGTCACAAGGCTGGCAAGAAACAGAATGGGGAAGGAGAGAAGAGTGGGAGGGAACTAGGATTTATGGTTGACCATTCTTAGCCTTCACAACAACCCTCAGATGAGAAAAAGCAGGCCCAGTGCGAGGACCCCAAGGTACATGGTTACATGCTGCAGAGCTGGGTCAGTCTGGGGCTCCCTCTCCCCTCCTGGGTGAGACCAGAAGATTCCTGGGCCCACAGCTCCTCTCTGTTCTGCAGACATCTAAAGAGGCAGAGGTCCATGATCCTCCTTCAGGGCCACTAGACTCTCCTAGTGGACACTAGACTCTTGAGAGGAGGTAGATAAGAAAAAGGGAGGGCTGGCTCTGACTCAGAAGCTAGGCCCATCTGCCCTGACTTTGTGAGTGGTCTCCAGCCAGGAGCTTAGAGGCCTGGTGGCCATGGGTGTCCTGTGACCTTGGGCAAGACCTCTCCCCTCCTGGAACCCTGGTGTTTCTACCTATAAACTAAAGAGACTGGACTCAATTATTCTTCAGGGCCATTCTAGCTCAAAGTCTAAGATTCTGGGCTTGAAGATGCTGGAATTCAAGGCATCTAAAGTCTTTTGTGTAATGAAATAGAGGGGATTTTATTCTCACGGGAGCTGGTGGGGTAGGTTCCTTTTTGCTGAAGAAATGCTTTGATGGATGACTTGGGGCTATTGGAGGCTGGATGTAGCCTGGGCCAGTGAGGAATGGGAAGTGGGAGGGGGTAGAATCGAGGGAAAGAGACAAGGAGGAGCAAGGAGACGACTGTCTGCTGAGCACAGTATGATGAGGCCGCTCCCTGGGATCACCCCAATATTCAGAAAACTGCATCAAAACCCCAAAGTGTTTGATGTGGTTGGATTTCTTACAGAAAGTGGCAAAGAGGCTGAGTTCTGCTTCCTGGTTTGACGCAGATCGAGCATCTTTAATGGGCTGTCTGCAGGCCCACGTAGCCTTATAATTACGGACATCTGGCACCAGCCCAGGGCCGCTCCTTCCTCAACACCCTGCAGGCTGCTGCCCTGCAGACCCCAGGCCCTGCTGAAGCTGCTTTTCTGCCTATGCAGGGTCAGGCTCCTCCCCACTAATGATGGTCTTATTCAGGGCCCTTTTATCTTTCATCCTGGGCTTGCTTGGACGGGAGCTCCCAGAAGACAGGGCATCAAAATCACTCCCTGCCCTGCTCCTCGCGACCCCAAATAATGATTCATATGCCTCAGTTTTTTTTTTGAGACAGGGTCTTGCTCTGTCACCCAGGGTGGAGTGCAGCTCGGTGCAACCTCTGCCTCCCGGGTTCAAGCGATTCTCCTGCCTCAGCCTCCTGAGTATCTGGGACTACAGGACTGTGCCACCATGCCCTGCTAATTTTTTGTGTATTTAAAGTAGAGACAGTGTTTCACCATGTTGGCCAGGCTGGTCTCAAACTTTTGACCTCAGATGATCTCCCACCTCAGCCTCCTAAAGTGCTATTACAAGTGTGAGCCACTGCACCTGGCCCATACTCAGTTTAGAAGTGAGCATCATAGCCTGGCAGTAGAGTCCTGGGTTCTGTTATCTCCAGTCCAAACTGGCTGTGTGACCTTCAGCAGGTCGCTTACCTTCTTTGGGCCTTATTGCCTTCATCTATAAAACAAGGGTGTGAACTAGGTGTTACCAGTTCCAACGTTCTCTGATTCTGATGATCAGGATAGAGATGACAGACAGGAGCCAAAGCCTTGGGCAGCTCAGGGTACCCCAATGCTAGGCATAAAGTGGGTGCTTCACAAATTAAAACCTGTGCCTGGTGCATAATCAGATGCTTTAAAAGCAGTTTAATTGTTCTTCTGGCTATAAAGATGATACATACTCAGGTACAAAATTCAAGCAACACAGGGAACGAAGAAAGCATACATGCATATTGCTGCATATGCATGGCAATAAATTTACATGAACTGCATCGTACACAGAAGCTGTTTTGTAACCTGTCCTTTTTGCTTGACCAAATATGGTGCTCCCTTTTCTTTTCTTTTTTTTTTTCTTTTTTTGAGACAGAGTCTCGCTCTGTCACCCAGGCTGGAGTGCTGTGGCTTGATCTCGGCTCACTGCAAGCTCCGCCTCCCGGGGTCACACCATTCTCCTGCCTCAGCCTCTCGAGTAGCTGGGACTACAGGCGCCCGCCACCATGCCCAGCTAATTGTTTTATTTTTATTTTTAGTAGAGACGGGTTTCACCATAGCCAGGATGCTCTCAATCTCCAGACCTTGTGATCCACCCGCCTTGGCCTCCCAAAGTGCTGGGATTACAGCTTTTTAAATCACAGAGTATAGTTATGCATTGTCATTATTAAATGTCATCTCTTGTGTGAATTTACATAATTTTGCTAACCCTTCTTAAATTTACAGGAATTTAGGTCATTTCCACTTTTTTGTCCCTATAAAGAAATGTAATTTTTTGCATGTATTTTTGTGTGCTTCTATGATGGGACAATTTCTGCAAAGTGAAATTGTTGAGGTGAACCCACTCTTCAAAGCAGCAGTTCCATGTGCAAGAATTTGTCCGACAGGTGGATCAAAAAGTGTGGAAAGATTTAAGTACAAGGATATTTATTGCAACATTAATTATAACAGAAAGAGTGAAAACTCTCCTGTCTTCATTAGTGGGATAAATTATGATCTATCCACGTAACAAAATACTATGTAGCTATTTAAAAAGTGGAGGCAGACTGATACACGTTGATGTGAAACAATCTCCTAGGTACATTGCCAAGTTAAAAACAAAAAGTAAGGTGAAAAAAAAAAAGAGGTGGTAGAAACGAGAAGTCAGGGGGAAACCTAATTTTTGAACTCTTAGAAATGTTTGACTGTGGGTATATACTACCTTTCAAAAACATCATTATTATTATTTTTTAAAAACAACAAGCCAGGCATGGTGGTGCGCACCTGTACTCCCAGCTACTTGGAAGGCTGAGGTGGGAAGATACGTTGAGCCCAGTTTGGGTCCAGCCTGGGTAACGTAGCAAGACTCTCTCTCTAAAAACAAATAAACAAGCAAAATTATGGTGTATTTTGCCAAATTTCCCCTAGATACATACGTATTCTCAAACCACCATTTTTATTCTGTTTCATTCCTGGTTCCAAAGGCCCTGTGGCTTCTCACTGCCAACAAGGTCCCAAGTTCAAACTCTTTATGGTGGCCTTCAATGCCTTTGCAATACAATTTTTTTTTTTTTTTTTTGAGATGGTGTTTCACTCTTGTTCCCCAGGCTAGAGTGCAGTGGTGCGATCTTGGCTCACTGCAACCTCTGCCTCCCTGGTTCAAACGATTCTCCTGTCTCAGTCTCCCAAGTAGCTGGGATTACATGCATGTGCTACCATGCCCAGCTAATTTTTGTATTTTAGTAGAGACAGGGTTTCACCATGTTGGCCAGGCTGGTCTCGAACTCCTGACCTAAAGTGATCTGCCCACCTTGGCCTCCCAAAGTGCTGAGATTACAGGTGTGAGCCACCATGCTCAGCCAGCAATACAATCTTAATGTATCCCAAGTCTCTTTGTTTCTCTTCATGAATGCTTGGCCTCACACAGGCTCAGCAGCAGCCCCCAGAATACCCCCGACTCCACCATGGCATGAAGATGCTGAACAAGCTACTTCCAGAAATCATGTTCTTCTGTCCTATGTGCTCAAGTAGGAGACCACAGCCAACAGTCAGATTCATGAATCTAGAGTTTAGTGGGTTCCTGGCATGTAGAAGATGCTCAGTGTATGACTGTTTAGACGGGTTATCTGTATTTAGATGGTTTACCTAAGATCTTGGCTCTGGAGTCAAACTGCCTCAGTCAAATTTCAGCTTCATCACTTAGTTCCCTATTGGCAAATAAGTTAACCTTTTTCGGCCTCTGTTTTCTTATGTGTAATGTGTGGATAAAAGCAGTGCCTACCTCATAGGGTTGTTGTAAAAATTAAATGTGAATATATGTGAAGCACTTAGAACACTGCCTGGCACACACCCAGTAAGTATTAGTTGTAATTATTTTTACTTTCTTCTTTTCATTTTCTGTATTGCTTTACTTTTCTATACAAATCTGTATTATCTTTAAAGTCGGGAAAAAAATAAAAAATTTCTCATTCATGTTGCCCCTTTTTCCCATCCTAAAAACTGAATTCCAGCTCCACGTTCTTCCGGGAAGCCTGATTGCCATAGTCTCCAGGGGTCTTGCCTGCTTGGAGCTCCTGGGCACGTCCATCATCTGTCCATCCGTCTGTCTGTCCGTCCACGCACTGCACACTGCAGTGGCTTGTTTCCTTCCCACCGCAGCCCCCTTGATGAGGATGTCTTGAGGGATTCAGGTCTCTCTGTCCTCTCATCTGCTCCCCAGCACCAAGTCCTAAATCCAACGAAGAGGAGGTCATGCTAAAGCACCCTGTCCTTTGGGGAGGGGTTCAGAGAAATAAGAGTCTCTTGGGGAGTGAGGATGGAAGAGAGGCTTTCTCCAGGGAGCCAAGCACAAACGCCTGGGCAGGGCCCCTCCCCTTTGATCAGTGATGAGTTGTTCATATGCTTAAGACACCAGTAAAGTATGGGTACCAAACAATTTTTTTTTTTTTTTTTTTTTTTTGAGACATGGTCTTCTTGTCTCCCAGGCTGGAGTGCAGTGGTGTGATCTTGGCTCACTGCAACATCCGCCTCCTGGGTTCAAGCGATTTGATTCTCCCGCCTCAGCCTCTGAGTAGCTAGGATTACAGGCGTGCACCACCACATCCAGCCAATTTTTTGTGATTTTAGTAGAGATGGGGTTTCACTATGTTGGCCAGGTTGGTCTCAAACCCTGGCCTCAAGGGATCTGCCCAAAGTGCTGGGATAACAGACTTGAGCCACTGTGCTTGGCCTGAATTTAAAAAAATATTTTACCAGCACTTTGGGAGGTCGAGGCGGGCAGATCACAAGGTCAGGAGATCCATACCATCCTGGCTAATACGGTGAAACCTCATTTCTACTAAAAATACAAAAAATTAGCCGGGCGTGGTGGCATGCTCCTGTAATCCCAGCTACTCGGGAGGCTGAGGCAGGGGAATCGCTTGAACCCGGGAGGTGGAGGTTGCAGTGAGCTGAGATCACACCACTGCATGGCAGCCTGGGAGAGAGAATGGGACCCTGTCTCAAAAAAAAAGAAAAGAAAAGAAAAGAAAGACTCTTGAGCCAGAATCTGCATTTTAACAGTTCCTTGGGTGCTCTGTCTACATCAGTGGTCCCTAAAGGGCGATCTAGGGTCCTCAAGACTCTTAGGGAATTTTTATAATGCTACTATTAAGGTTTTGTTTGTTTTTTGCCTGTTTAACTCCCATCTTCTCCTGAATGTACAGTGGAATTTTCCAGAGGCTCCATGATATATAATGTTTAAAAAGTTGAATGCAAAAGCAGCTATGAGAATCCAGCTGTTCTCTATTAAGCCTTCCAAATGGAACTAAATAGTTAAAGAAATTTGCAAAAAAAGTTTTTATCTAAAACAACGCCACTCTTACTAATGCTATTTTTGTTCTTGGACAGTACAATTATTTTTCATAAATATGTGTTGTTTGTGTTAAGCTGCAATAGGTTTTTCAGTTTCTAAGTGAATGAATGCATACATTTTTGTAAGTTTCTCATTGTTAGCTTCCAAATCAGTAAATATCTATAGATATAACCCACATAAGCAAGTGCTCTTTGGGATCTCAATAATTTTTAAAAGTGTAAAGGGGTCTTGAGCCCCAAATGATTGAGAACTGCTGGCCTAGAGTACACTTCCCCTCTAGGATTCCGGGTCTGTTCTTTAAGAGAAAACTTCAGACTGACCCAAATCACAGGGGAGGGGGCCTGAGGCTATGGACTCAAGTAAAGATGAGGCTGATGGCCAGAAAAATCCAGAGCAGCTATGCTCTGTGGGTGGCACCCAGGCCTCTCTGCTGCTTGGAACCCCCATTTCCAGAGCCCTATGGGTCCAGCAACCACAGACCTGGTACTGCCCATGGGTGAGTTCCAAGGTCCAAGTAATCAGCTGGACACAGGATTCCCTGTGCACTCTGGCTGGGAGTCACCTGTGTTGTTTTGGGAATTCATCCTCACAAGACAATGAGTTAGAACAACTATCACAGCTAGACCTGTACTGGTTGGGCAACAGGGTGTCCCTTCCCCTCTCTGGGCCTCTGTTTACCTGGATATAAAAGGGAAGATGATACTGCTCTCTCTCACCCTTGCGTGAAGTCATCGGTCAGCTAATAAAAGACTGTGAAGCTCTAACTCACCGCTACATCACCTCATCCTGAGGGCCATGCCTGTAGCCGGTGACATAGGTGATAGGCAGCTGGCGTTCAAGCTCTTGCAGGGAGGTACTCACCCAGTCGGAAGGCAAGACGCTCTAGTACTGTCATCAGTAGACCTTCGTCCTTGCCCACCTTATGTAGGCCAGAGCTGGGTGGCAAGCCTGGAGGTAAGAGGTGGCCTCAACCCTGTCACCTGTGTCCTATTGTGCCCCCGTCTGTCTTTCCATACATCACACATTGTTAGCACCTACAAGCGGCTCTGAAGCTGCAAAGACCGCAGAGCTCACTGCGCCACTGCTTTAGATGCTCAGGAATCACCTCACTTATTATCTCTTCATTCATGTCATCCATTCTGCATTCATTCATTCCTGTCAAAACTCACTCAGCAAATACTTCTTCATGCCCACTAAAGGGAGAATCACTGTGGAACCTATTGAGATGTCAGTGGTTCTGACACTTTGTCTATCAACGTCTCAGTGTCATCTGATTCTAGATCATCCCCTTGGTTCAGTTCTGCTCAGTCACTCTGTGATGAGGATAGTGTTTTTGAAATATTTTCAGCCATGTTTCTGGTAAATTATGTTGCCCTGAGGTTCCCCACCCACTGAAGCCAAGAGTCTCTGTGCTTCAGGGAAAGGGCACAGGAGACCAATTATAATGAGTCATCATCCAGCACGGACTGCCCAGTCAGGTTTTTTGGTTTCTGTTTTGTTTTGTTTAGTCCTTCATAAGACAATGTTGTTTTTAAAGCTAGGCTTTGCCAAGAAAGGGTTTAGTAAACTCTTTTAGTTTCCATTAACTATCAGGATCCAGGCTTAATGAATCATAGCTCATTGTAGCCTGGATCTCCTGGGCTCAAGTGATTCTCCCACCTCAGCCTTCCGAATAGCTGGGAGTACAGGCATGTGCCACTATGTCTGGCTAATTTTTATTTTATTTTATTTTTTGTAGAGGCAGGGTCTCACACTGTGTTGCCCAGGCTTGTCTCAAACTCTTGGCCTCAAGTGGTCCTCCTGCCTCGGTCTCTCCAGTTGTTGGGATTACAGGCATGAACCACTGCACCTGACCTCGATATACCATTTCAGGGAAGTCCTTTCTACCAGGGCACTGAGGGGAGCCTACCTCTGCTGAGTATGGGGAAGAGAAGTGAGGCCAAGGAAGGAGAAGCCGGCAGATTCTCTATCTGGTTTCACCTTTCCGGGGCAAATTTCCATAGTTTCAGGGAAAAGCCAAAATTAAAGGGCCTTTGCCAACCAACCTATGGTAGGCAAAAAATCAGAATGGTGGTTGCGTTTGGGGGTGGTTAGAGACAGAGATTGGAAAGGGGCATGAGGGGAGTTTCTGGAGTGACCATTTGTTCTATATCTTGATTGGAATATTGGTTACATAGGCATTTATTAAAATGCAGCAAATGTACACTTTAGATTTGTATATCTCATTATATGTGAATTTAACACCAAGAAAAAAAAACTGTAAACTGTATATCTCATTATATATGAATTTAACACCAAGAAAAAAAACTGTAAACAAACAAACAAACAAAAAACTGTAAACAAACTCTAGTTAACCATAGGCATGCTGAAGTATTTAGAAGGAAGTGTACCAATGTCTGCAACTGACTTTGAAATGCATCAAAAATTTACTTGGTTGGATGGATGTGTGGATGGACGAATGGATGGATGGAAGAGCAATAAAATAAGCTTAGTAAAATGTTAATGGTAGGATCCTAGGTGAGGGGCATATGGCGTTCACTATTAAATTCTTTTAACTTTGCTCTCTGTTTGAACATTTTCATAATAAAATGAAAAAAGGGTTTTTGCTTCATGTAGCATCATGTTGTTTAGCTGTACAGTTCTTTTTATTGTTATTTAAATTTTTTTTTAAAGAAACAAGGTCTATGCTATGCTTCCCAGGCTGGACTCGAACTCCTGGGCTCAAGAGATCCTTCCATGTCAACCTCCTGAGTAGCTGGGACTACAGGCATATGCCACTGCACACGGCTTGCAGACCCTTTTGAATGCCTTTGCTGTATTTTGCAAATTTCCAGCCTCAATAGTCCCACCATCCAAAGCCAGAACACAGAAAACTCAAAGCCCAGCCTCCCTGGTAGGTAGGATGCAGGCCTGCCACATGCACTCATCAGATCAAACCCAGGCAAGCAAGACTCCAGCTCAGAAGTGTGCAATTGGATGGCATGGATTACTTGCAGGAAGCAGGTCTGTTGGCATGGCTGGTGGCAGAGACCAGCTTCCATGGGGATTATGGTTTACTAGTAGCTGCAGGATGAGTTCCTGCCCCAGAGGAGCATTGGCAGAGCAGGGGCAGGAGCGTTGGTAGCAGCTTCTATTTCCTCGTCAAGCCGGTTCTGAGGTTCTGGATCTTATTCCTGGAAGCTGAGTGCTCCTGATGATTCTGCGGGTCCTCCTTTATCCTTTTAAAAATGCATTTTTGCAGAGAGAGGAACTTGAGAGGTAGGACTGAAACAAGCCTCCTGTCCATGGCAGGTAGGGATCCAGAAGTTCCCATATGGTCAAGGGAGGGGATGGAGATGCTGAAAGGACTTGTTGAATGGCAGTAGCCTGGAGTTGGGACAGAAGCCATGGAAAGTGAAGACTTCTCGGTTGGAGGCACAGGGCAGGGACCACAGCCTCCAGTGCTGGGAGCCAGCACCACATCCAGAAGGCCAGATGTGATCAGACACACATCAGCTGTCACCAATCAAGGACCAGGCCAAACCAGACAAGTCTATAAACAGAGAACATGTGGGTCCCAACCTCCCTCATAGAAGCTCCCATTCCAGGCTCTTCTCTCCTGGAGGAGAACAGAAGGAAGAAGAGTCTGAGAGATTAAGCACTTACTCAGCAGGGGCTGGATTATAATTACAAGACGGCTTGGACTGGAAGAGTCTAAGGTATGATTGACCCAAGTTTAAAATGTATTTCTTTTCTGGAGCCCAGTAGGACCAGGGCTAATAAAGATTAGTTCAGTGATAAAAATAAAGTCATCTTTTCATTACCCATTGGAGAACTGCAGTGCTACCATTTACTGTGCACTTTCTATGTGTCAGGAGCTGCTCTAATTTGCATCTTACCTACTACTAGGCACCAGTGTTGTTCCCACTTTGCTGAAGGGAAAACTGAGGCTCAGAAAGAATACACATAATTCTCAAGTTCACAAAGTTGATAATGAATAGAGTCAAAATTTGAACCCAGAGAATCTGAGTTTAGTATCTAGTTTCTTAACCATGGTGCTAGCGCTAAAATGGGCAAGGATGGACATGGCAGAAACAGAAGGAGGTTGCCATGCTCTAGCTTTGCTGCTCCATTATCACTTTGTTCAAGATTCTGCACTTCATTTGGCCAACCACCAAGCCTATGTTAGTGCCTATGTGGGCAAGTCATTGTAGAAGAGTGAGGAATTAGACCCGATCCTGCTACCAGGCATTACCTTGCTCAGAATCTTTTCATTCATTCATTCATTCATTCATTCATTCATCCAGATGATAATGGTGGGGAAGAGGGAAGGATTAAAAATGAATGAGACACAGTTCCTAGCCTTAAAGGAACTCACTATCTGTAAGAAAGAAAAACAAATACCCAAAAGTGACAGCCCATGGTAGAAGTGGATTATTCCTAAGAAATACATTAACAGAGAGCTGTGATAGCTCAGAGCTGGGAGAGGACATTTCCAGCAAAACTCTCCTGGGAAAGAGAATGAAAGTAATTTAATTCTGTTGGGAGAATAAGCGTTTTTTAAGGAAATCAGTTGAAAAAATATTCTTACAATAGAATCCCCAGTCTTTCCCGTGCTTAAAGAATGTTTCAAACTCTCAAGGGAGATGAACAAGGAAGAAAAAGATGAAATGGTTAGGAGTGATAATCTTCCAGCTCTGACTGTGTCCCGGCCAGTACAGCCTGGCTCATCCTCAGGCCAGTCACTCCAGAAAGTCAGACATGAATGCCGCCCCCTAAAACACAAAAATGCCTGACCGAGAGCTTTGCAGAACAGAGGAGTAAAAGGGGCTTCCAGGTATAGATATTGGCGTGAACACCTGCTGTTAGTTCCTGAAGCCTCACCAGTATGGCAAGAAGGACTGGGAGAATCAAAGAGAAGGTAACAGCAACAAAACCTTGAAAGCTCAAAAGCAGGGAGAAGACAGGTAAATAATGAGCAGATCTGGGAAAAAAACAAAAAACAAAAAACGATTTCTTACCTGGCAATGAGAAATCCAGGCAGTGGTGAAAACCAACCCAATCTTCCTTTGTAGCAAGCCGAAAAGCTCTGGAATTTGACAGATGCCTCTGTAGATGGAGGTTGGGGTGTAAGAAAATAAGAATTGAGAGCTTATTTATGAAGTATTGGGTCCCAGGTCCCCTCCACACTCTGTGAACTGAATCACTGCCCCTTCCCTGGCCCAGCAGAAGTCTGCGACTTTGTTCTTCAGTGAGAGTAAAAGAGAGGGTCTCCGGGCCAAAGCACAGCAAGCTCAGCTGAGGTCTCGGGTCTATGCTGAAAATGGGGCATTCAAGGGACATTTGTCTACTGGATGCGGAGACACTGGGCCACCCACCTCCACCTGCCCACGTGCTCCACCATGATGCCAGCAGCCAGGAGGAAGCAGTGCTCACGAGTCTGTCAGCCCCAAAGGAGAGACTTAAAGATACTGACATGGGAGTTTCCTTAGCTCCACAGCCCTGTGTAGTCACCCTACAAGGTCACCCTCAAGCACACATTCCAAACTTCCAGTTTTTTATTTGTTTGCTTGTTGATGTTTGAGAAAGGGTCTCACTCTGTTGCCCAGGCTGGAGTGCAGTGGCGCCATCTCAGCTCACTGTCACCTCGACCTTCCTGGGCTCAAGTGATCCTCCTACCTCAGCCTCCTGAAGAGCTGGGACCACAGACACACACCACCACACTCGGCTAATTTAAAAATGTTTTGTAAAGATTGGGGTCTCACTATGTTGCCCATGCTCGTCTTAAATTTAGTCTCAAGCAATCCTGCCTCAGCTTCCCAAAGCATTGGTATTATAGGCGTGAGCCACCACACCCAGCCCCAATCAGTTTTTTTAGCCCCTCCTTTTAAATATGACCAGAAAAGATTTGCCAGACATCTAAAGAAAATTTCTAACATGAAAGAGAAAGGAAAAAAATAAACATACTAAAATAAGAATCTCAGAGGAAACAGCCCATTTGAGGAGAAGAACATTCGGGAAAATAAACTATTCTTGATGTTTTCAGAGCTGTGAAAAAATATCGCAACCATAAAACAAGAGCAGGATATGATACAAAAAAGTAACATCCAAACCAAAAAAAGCTCTAGAAATTTACAAATATGATAGTGGAAATAAAAATATCTCAAAGTATACAGATAGGACAATAAAGCTGAAGATACTGCTCAGCAAGTTGTTTAAAAAGAAAACCAAGAATGTCCAAGAGAGAAAAAGACAATCAGAAGGCCAATTGATATTAACATTGATGCAACCCATCAACCTTATGCACATTTCCCTAGTTTTTACTCCTATAGATGTGTGTGTTTATTTGTATGCAAATATTATCACATGTGTAAGTTTGTGTATCCACCACCACAGCCAATGTATAAAACAACCCCATCACTAAAAGGTTCCCTTATGTTCTTTTTTTTTTGAGATGGAGTCTCGCTCTGTCGCCCAGGCTGGAGTACGGTGGCCTGATCTCGGCTCACTGCAAGCTCCGCCTCCTGGGTTCACGCCATTCTCCTGCCTCAGCCTCCCTAGTAGCTGGGACTACAGGTGCCCGCCACCATGCCTGGCTAATTTTTTGTATTTTTAGTAGAGATGGGGTTTCACCGTGTTAGCCAGGATGGTCTCGATCTCCTGACCTCATGATCCACCTGCCTCAGCCTCCCAAAGTGCTGGGATTACAGGCGTGAGCCACCGCACCCTGCCTCTTAGGTTCTTTTATAACCACATCGACTTCACCAACTTCTGCCCCACACTCCCTCTGTCCTACTGGCAACCACTAGGCTGTTCTTCATTTCTTTAATTTGTGTCATTTCAAGAATGTTATATAAATAGAAACATACAGTATGTAACTTTTTAGGGTTAACTTTTTTTTCCTACACAGTGTAACTCCCATGGGATTCTTCCAATTGTTATATGTATTAATAGTTTCTTCCAAATGCTGGCCAGGATGCAGAGAACTAGGATCAGTCATGCATTTCCAGTGAGAATATAAAATAATACAGCGTCTCTGGAAACAGTTTGGCAGTTTCTTACAAAACTAAACATACAATTTCCGTATGACTCAGCAATTGTCCTCTTTGGCATTTAACTTAGAGAGGTGAAAACTTATATTCACACTAAAACCTGCACATGAATGTCCATAGCAACTTTATTCTTAATACTCCAACGCTGAAAACAGCCAGTCCTTCCGCGGATGAATTGTTAAACCATGGTACATCTGTACTGTGTTCCTCTATGCAGCTGCAAAGAGGAACAAACTATTGATATGCACGACAAGTCAGAGGCCAGTATTACCATGATAGCAAAACCAGAGAAAGGCAGTAAAAAACGAACAGACAAACAAACAAAACTAGGGTAGTGCTCTCTTTTATATTTCCTGCAGAAACCCGAGCCACCTTCAGTTGCTATACTGGGGCTGGGGCTGGGTAACCTTCCTCTGATGGGTGTGAGTTGTAAGATGCTGTGTTGTTCCTCCAGTCCTGGGATCTCTAACTAGTTCCTCTTCTTCTTACCACCTCTCAGAGTTCTCCTTTGGTTGCCTCTTGAGTTATTTCTGGGGCTTATTGTTGTACTCAGTGGGGACAAGTGGGGTGATCAAGTCTATGATGTGTTGTTTAAACTGGGAGTCCTGAGGTGTCATTTTATACTCTGAAGGGTGGCACAGAGCCACAGGTGGGAAGGAAGACAGAGATGATCTAGGGCCAAGGGTAGGGAACTTTTTCTACACTATTATTTATGAAACAAAATTGGAGCTGTGTAAAATTTACACTGGGTCTTCTAGGTCATTTTGAATATACATATTTGTCAAGGCTGGAGTAGAGAATACATATTTTTCAGCAGCTTATTAACATGACTTATGACTTTTAAATATTTGCATACCAAATTCGTAAACCTCCATTTCTACTCTTGCCCCAGCCTGGCAATTGCTAAGGGCAGGCCTGATAAGCGTATAAGTCATTAATAAGAAGTAAAAATAAAAATACTTTCTTTAAAAGAGGGTAAAGCATTTTATTGTTTTACCTTTTAGTAAGCTGATTAGAAAACTGAACTTCGGGGCCAGGCAAGGTGGCTCGCACCTATAATCCCAGCGCTTTGTGAGGCTGAGGTGGGAAGATCACTTGAGACCAGGAGGTCAAGCAATGTGCAGCACAGTGAGAGCTTGTCTCCAAAAAAAAAAATTTTTTTTTAAAATTAGACAGGTGTGGCGATGAGTGCCTGTAGTCCCAACTACTTGGGAGGCTGAGGCAAGAGGACTGCCTGAGCCCAGGAGTTCAAGGTTACAATGAGCTATGATGGCGTTACTGCAGTCCAGCCTGGGCAAAAGAGTGAGACCCTGTTTCTAAAGAAAGAAAAAAGTGAACTTTATTTTTATTTCATTTTTTCTTTGCATGTTTTTGAAAGACTCATGAGGAATATGACGGGTGGTCAACTTGGAGAAT
This sequence comes from Macaca fascicularis, assembly GCF_037993035.2. Classification (NCBI taxonomy): domain Eukaryota; kingdom Metazoa; phylum Chordata; class Mammalia; order Primates; family Cercopithecidae; genus Macaca; species Macaca fascicularis. The sequence continues at coordinate 84,944,251 of NC_088384.1, forward strand.
GAGGCCTGGTGTCAGTTTAGAGCTGGGTCTGGCTTCACATAAAAGATAGATATTATTGCTTAGTATTATGCTAAGAAAAAGGGGGCAGTTACGTTAAAGAAATATATTAAATAACAAAAGTAAATAGAAGATTCTAGGGCCATGGAAGAATAAGAAGCACCAGGAATCTGTCTCTTCACCTAGGCAACAATTGAACTGCCAGACTCTGTCTGATACAACTATTTTGAAACTCTGGAGTCTACCTAAGGCTTGTAAATTCCAAGGGAAGGTTTGGATGGTAAATTGCAATTAATTTTACTAAATTTTAGCTTTTAGTGCAGTAGCAACTACCCATTCTCCATAGTAGGAAACTTTGCATGCATTCTGGGAGCAGCTTAAAAGAGCCAGAGTGGGCAAAAGGGACCCTGTCCTCCAAATATCAGGAATCTGTGCTCTGATTGCTGATTGCTGCTTCTAATCACAGAGGTACAGCCAAAGAGGTGGGCAATCACTCTTGTTACACCTCCTGTCATTGCTGCAAGCCCCTCTCCCTCCAGCTGAAGCAAATTCCAGGGTACTTAAAGGGGTGGGACATCTGACTTTCCCTTCATTTTTCTGTTTTTGTGATTTTGGGGACCAGACATTAGACACTAGGATATTCAAAAGCAACTGTATTTATGGAGGAAATTAAAAAATGACTGCACATGCTCCCAAAAGGGGCAGGCTCAGCAAAGACCCAATACAACCTTAAGTTTATACCTTAGGCTGATTTTCAGCACAGAGAGAGTCTATAAGAAAAAAAGTCAAAAGCCATAAACAAAACAAAAAAACTGCAAACTCTGGGTAAAGGGGAATTGGATTTCCAGAGTTACCACATTGTTAGATTCAAATGTCTAGTTTTCAACAAAAAATCACAACGTGTACAAAGAAACATGAAAGTATGTCCCATTTAAAGGAAAAAATAAATTTGCAGAAACTGTCTCTGGAAAAGGTTTGATCTACTGGACAAAGACTTTAGAATAACTGTCTTAAAGATACTCAAAGAACTAAAGAAAAATGTAGTGAAAGTAAAGAACAAATATATAAATAAAATGGAAATATTAATAAAGGAGATAAAAACCAAAAGAGAATCAGAAACTCTGGAACTGAAAAGTACAAGAAAGGAAATAAAAAACATTTGATAGAGGGATTAAAAAGTCTATTTGAACAGGCAGAAGAAAGAATCAGCAAACTTGAAGACAGGACAATTGAAATTATTGAATACAAGAAACAGAAAAAAAAAAGATTGAAGAAAAGTAAACATAACCTAACAAACCTGGGGTACACCATTAAGTGGGCCAACATAAGCATTGTGGGAATCCCAAAAGGAGAAGAATGAGAGAAAGGGCCAGAGACAATATTTGAAGAAATAATTGCTGAAAACGCCCCAAATTTGATGAAGATACAAATATAAACATCCAAGAAGCTCAATGAACTCCAAGTAGAAAGAACTCAAAGAGACCTACACCAAGACACATTAAAATCAAACTCTCAAAAATCAAAGACAGAAAATCTTAAGAGCAGCAAAAGACAAGCAACTCATCACATACAAGGGAATCTCAATAAGATTAAAAGTAAATTTCTCATAAAAACTTTTAGAGGCCCAAAAGCAGTGAGCTGATATACTAAAAGGGTTAAAAGAAAATAACTATCAATAAGAATCTTGTATCCAGCAAAACCGTCCTTTGAAAGTGAGAGAGAAATTAAGACATCCCCAGATAAACAAAAGCTGAAGGACTGTGTCACTGCGGAACCTGTTCTAGGTGAAATAAAAGGACAGTATATAGTGACTCAAAGCTGTTTGAAGAAATAGCAATCTCAGTAAAGGTAAATACACGGGCAAGTATAAAAGCTAGTATTATTGTAACAATGGTTTATAACTCCTTTTTTTGTTTTACACATGATTTAGGAGATTAATTTTGTGACATTTACAACTGAAAGGGTGGGGATGGAACTGTCAAGAAGTAGAGTTTTTGTGTATTATTGAAGTTAAGGTGGTATACATTCAAATTAGAGTGCTATGACTTTAGGATGTTAAATGTAATCCCCATGGTCACACAAAGAAAATAGTCATGGGGAGCTTTCAGTTATATGAGATACTTAGAGTAGTCAAATTTATAGAGACAGAAAGTAAAATGGTAAATTCCAGGACAGGGAAAAGGGGAATGGAGAGTTATTGTTTAATGAGTATAGAATTTTATTTTTGTGTGATGAAAAGAGGTTTTGAGATGAATGATGGTGATGGTTGCACAAAAATATGAATGTATTGAATATCACTAAACTGTACATTTAAAAATGGTTAAAATAGGTAATTTTATGCTATGCATATTTTACCACAATAAAAAATTGAAAAAAATAAAAAAAACCCCTCTATTTTAGGGAGGAGATGGAAGTGTTCTACATCTTGATTTGGGTGGTATTTACATGGTGTGTACAATTATCAAAACTCATCAAATGTAGGAAGAATCAATCTTGTTAAAATAGCCATACTGCTCAAAGCAATGTACAGATTCAATGCTATTTCTATCAAACTTTTGAAGACTTTTTTTACAGAATTAGAAAAACTATTCTAAAATCTATATGGAACCCAAACAGCCTGAAGAGCCAAAGCAATCCTAAGCAAAAAGAACAAAGCTAGAGGCATCACATTACTCAACATCAATCTATACTACAAAGCTACCAGTAACCAAAACAGCATGGTACAGGTACAAAAACAGACACATAGACCAATATAGCAGAATAGAGAACCCAGAAATAAAGCCACACACCTACAACCATCTGATCTTTGACAAAGTCAACAAAAACAAGCAATGGGGGAAGGACTCCTTATTCAATAAATGGTGCTGAGATAACAGGCTAGCCATGTGCAGAAGATTGAAACTGGACCCCTTCCTTACAACATATACAAAAACCAACTCAAGATAGATTAAAGACTTAAATGTAAAACCTAAAACTACAAAAATCCTAGATGAAAATCTAGGAAATACCATTTTAGACAAGGGCCCTGGCAAAGATCTCATGACAAAGAAGACAAAAATAATTGCAACAAAAACAAAAACTGACAAATGGGACCTAATCAAATTAAAGAGCTTCTGCTCAGCAAAAGAAACTATCGACAGAGTAAACAGACAACCTACAGGATGGAAGAAAATATTTGCAAACCATGCATCTGACAAAGGTCTAATATCCAGAATCTATAAGGAACTTAAACAAATTAACAAGCAAAAAACAAACAACTCCATTAAAAAGTGGGCAAAGGACATAAACAGACACATTTCCAAACAGGACATATATGGAACCAACAAACCTATGAAAAACTGCTGAACGTCACTAATTATTGGAGAAATGCAAATCAAAACCACAGTGAGATACCATCTCACACCAGGCAGAATGGCTATTAGTAAAAAGCTAAAAAAATAACAGATGCTGGTGAGTTTATAGAGAAAGGGGACACTTGTATACTGCTGGTGGGAATGTAAATTAGCTCAGCCATTCTGGAAAGCAGTTTGGTGATTTCTCAAAGAACTTAAAATAGAATTACCATTCGAACCAGCAATCCCATTTTTGTATATGTACCCAAAGGAATATAAATCTACCATAAAGACACATGCACGTTATGTTTATTGCAGCACTATTCACAATAGCCAAGACATGCAACCAACCTTAATGCCCATCAACAGTAGACTGGATAAAGAAAATGTGGTACATATACACCATGGGATACTATGCAGCCATAAAAAAGAATGAGATTATGTCCTTTGCAGCAACACGGATGGAGCTGTGGGCCATTATTTTAATTCAGCTAACACAGGAACAGAAAACCAAATACATGTTCTCATTTATAAGTGGGAGCTAAACTTTGAGTACACATGGACACAAAGAAGGGAACAATAGACACCAGGGTATACTTAAGGGTGAAGAGTGGGAGGAGGGTGAAGATTGAAAAACTACCTGTTGGGTACTATACTTATTACTTGGGGGATGGAATAAGCTGAACATCAATCCCCCATGATACACAATTTGTCTATGTAACAAACCTGTACACGTACCCCTGAACCTAAAATAAAAGTTAAAAATAACAAAAAGTCATCAAATGGAGCACTTAAGATTTACATTCTATTGTATGTTAATTATATCTCAATAAAAAATATAAAAACATTAAAAAGTTAAGACAGAATCAATAGTTCTCAGAGAAAGGTGAAAATTATGAGGATAGTTCACAATTCACAGAAGTTTGGGATTCATAGATCACCTTGAGGCCATCCTCTCTGAGAGTTCATGAAGCCTTATGCTTGTGAAGAAGCCATTGCTGGTGACAACAGTTGGGCAATAATAACCCCCTTGTTAGTGTTTCCAGCACATTATAATTTACACTAAAATTTCAGATATATAATCCTATATGACTTTGCTCAAAGAGGCTGAAAAATATGTGTAATTACTGATGCCTATCTTGGGAAACTGCCCTCCAAAACATTCCAAAGGAGCTTGGCAACTGTTGGGTGGTGACTCTGTAGAACAAATAAAGCTTTTGCCTCCCTTGAGCAAACCCCATGGAATGCAATTTCTGGGCACCGTGCTGGCCAGACCTGGCATATCTAATGTCAAGAGGATAGAACAGACCTGCCCACTGAGTTGGACCATGTGTTAGGAAGCTGGCCCCCCTCCTACAGGTGCTGAGAGGATGTGAGGAGAAGGGTGCAGCAGGTACAACATAGGAGGGTCTTTGTCACCATGTCTTTCACTCTTTTCTCTCACTCTCAACTCCTACAGATACGTATATATTAAACAACAAATCAAAAGTGTATAAAGTGAAAATAAAAGTTTCTTCATTCCAATACCACTAAAATCCACCCTTCAGAAGTCACCATGGTTAAAAGACCATGATTCTTAAATTCTTTTTCTGCTCTAAGCATTTATTTTGAGTGATCTCATCCATGCCCATGACTTTGAATATCACCTGTAGTTTGATGTGTTTCCTATCTCTTATCTTCTGAGTTCCAGAAATCAATAACCAATGTCTACTGGAGAAACTCCACCAGGATATCCCTCAAGCACCAAAAACACATGCCCCAAGCTGTCTTTTTGTCTTCCCTTAATCTGATTTGATGGTGTCAGTTCCTGTTCTCCAACTCCAGCTGGAAGCATGTGGTCCTCTTCTACTCCTCCTGCCCCTCAACTCCTACATCTGGTCACCATGGCCTGTTTATCTTGTTTTTCTCATACATAAAGAATTTAAAATATTGTATGGAGTCAACTTTTCCGAGTTCAGATGGGTTTCAGAGGTGAGGAGCAAAAGGTTAAGATCATTGAGAAGCACAGGGAAGGAGAGCTTAGGGCAGTGATTGCCGCACACATTCCACAGAGGAGCAGGGTGAGGGGTGTCTTAGTTTGGGTTCCCTTGGAAGCAAACCCTAAGATAATCATGGGTACATAAAGTCGATTTGGGAGGTGAGTCAAAGAAGCAGAAGTGAAGGAGCATTCGGAGTGATACTGGGAAGGGAGGAATGTCAGTCAAGCGTTTGTGAATGAGTAGATCACTATGGGTAACTGGGGCTCAGTCTTACTGGGACTGTCTGAGAAGCTATATAGAATATATCCTAGAACTGTCCCTCTAGAGCTGTAGGGCTGATCCCAGTCTCCACTGGTTGTGTGTCACCTCCAGAGGTTAACACCCCCACACTTCTGGAATGCACAACACATGGCTGAGCAGTCTTCTTAAGCTCCTCTAAAAGCAGAGCAGAGAGATGCCATGGCATGCACTTGATATGGGACCCTACAGTGGTACACGGAGGAAGACATAGTGCATCACAAATGTTTACGACAAGGGGAGGTGGCGTGAGCCCAGCTCCTGGACCCAACACCCACTAAATAACAGAACCTCCCTGACTATTTTATGTACATCAAAGTTTCATTAGTTGTTTGATTTGAAGAAAGCATTTTGCAGCTGCAATCATTTGAAAGACACTGTTCTTTACAGTCTGATTTCAGCCTAATTAGTAGCTTCACTGTGTGTGCCCCTCCTTGACATATATGATTGTGTATCTCCAATTCCCTGGCAGATACTGAAATTCCAGCATTAAAATCTCAAGCACTCATTCTATTCACATGAAATCTCTGTTAAGATGCACGTCCCCCTGACAGGACCCTTTCTGAGCTGCCGTTTACATTTAATGTAATTACTGATAAAATAGGATTTACATCTGCCATTTTGCTATTTGTTTTCTGCCCTGAGTCTTTGTTCTTTTATTCCTCTGTCACTGACTTATTTTATGTTGAATATTTTCTAGTGTACCATTTTAATTTCCTTGTTATTTATTTCACTATAATTCTTAAGTCATTTTCTTAGTGGTTGCCCTGGGGTTACAATTAGCATCTCAGCTTTAAAAATAATCTAGTTTAGGTTAATGCTAACTTAATGTCAATTGCATACACAAACTTTGCTCCAATAACGCTCAATTTCCTTGCCCTTTCATTGTGTAATTATTGTCATACAAATTACATTTTTATACATTATAAGCACATAAACATAGTTTTATAATTATTGCTTCATGCTGTTGTCTTTTTAAAATAATAGATTTTTAAAAAAAATTTGTGGCAAAGTATACGTAACACAAAATTTAGCATTTTAACAATTTTAAGTGAACACTTCAGTGGCAGTAAACACATTCACGTTGTTGTTCAACCATCACCACCATCCATCTCCAGAACTCTTTTCATCCTGCAAAACTGAAACTCTGTGCTCATTAAACAACAACTCTTCATTTCCCCCTACCCCAAGCCCCTGACAACCACTATCCTAGTTTTGTCTCGATGAATTTGATTACTTTAGTAACTTACATGAGTGAAATTATACAGGATGTGTCCTTTTGTGACTGGCTTATTTCACTTAGCACTCAGGTTCATCCATGTTGTAGCATGTGTCAGAATTTCTTTTTCCTTCAAGTCTGAATACTACTTCATTGTATGCACATACCACGTTTTGCTTATTGCATTCATCCATTGACGAGCACTTGGGTTGTTTTTGCTTTTTGGCTAGTTTTAATAATGCTGTTATAAACATGGGTATGCAAATATCTCTTTGAGACCCTACTTTCATTTCATCTGGATATATATCCAGAAGTGGAATGCTGGATCAGATGGTAATTCTACATTTAATTTTTTGAGGAACTGTCATACGGTTTTTCATAGTGGTTGTCCTGCCTTCCATTTCCACCAACACAACACAAGTGCACAAAGATTCCGGTTCCTCTACATTTTTGCCAACACAAATTATTTTCTGTGTGTGTGTGTTTTTTTAAGCAGCCATCCAAATGAGTGTTATTTTCTTAATTATTAGTCATGTTGAGCATCTTTTTATGTGCTTATTGACCATTTGCATATCTTCTTTGGAGAAATCTCTCTTCAGGTCTTTTGCTCCTTTTAGAATTTTGGATTGTTTTTTGTTCTTGAGTTTTAAGGATTCTCCATACATTCTGTATATTAATCCCTTATCAGAAATGTGATTTGCAAATATTTTCTCCCGTTCTGTGGATTGCCTTTTTACTCTATTGATAGTTTTTACAAAGTTTTTAATTTTGATGAAGTCCAATTTGTCTATTTTTTCTTTTGTTGCTTGTGCTTTTGGTGACATTGCCAAATCCAATGTCATGAAACATTTGCTCTCTGTTTTCGTCTAAGGATTTTATAGTTTTAGCTCTTACATTTAGGTCTTTGGTCCATTTTAAATTTGTTTTGTATATGTTATTAGGTAAGGGTCCAACTTCATTCTTTTGCATTTGGATATACAGTTTTCTCAGCACCAATTGTTGAAAAGACTGTCCTTTCCCCCTACTGAATGGTTTGTGTGCCCTTGCCAAAAATCATTTCATTATATGTGTGAAGATTTATTTCTGGGCTTTCTATTCTATTCTATTCTATTCCTTTGAGTCCATATGTCTGTCTTTAATGCCAGTACCACACTATAATGATTACTGTTTCTTTGTAGTAAGTTTCAAAAAATCAAATAGGAAAAAAAAGAGTTACAAAAAATAATACACTTGTACTATCTTTTATATTTGTCTAAGCAGTTAACTTTACCAGAATCTTTGTTTATTTATGTGGATTAATGTTACTTTCTAGTGTCCTTTCATTTCAGTCTGCAGATTCTTTTTAGTATTTCTTGTGGGGCAGGTTGGTTAGTGATAAATTCTGTTTTTATTTATTTGGGAATGTCTTAATTTCTCTTAATTCTTGGTTGACAGCCTTGCTTTTTCAACATTTTGAATGTGTCATCCCACTAATCTCTGGCCTCCATAGTTTCTAATGAGAGGTCACCTTTTAACCTTATTGAAGATCCATTATATATAATGAGTCATTTTTTAATTTTCAGATTCTTTCTGCCTTTGAACTATTTGATAATAATGTGCTTACATGTGAATTTCCTTGATTTTCTCCTATGTGGAGTTCATATCCTTTGAGACTCCCATTATATGTATGTTGGTGTGTTCGATGGTGTCATACAGGTTCATTTTTCTTTATTTATTTTTTCTTTCTGTTTATCAGATTGGATAATCTCAATTAACTTGTCTTCAAGATAATGGATTCTTTCTTCTGTCATCTGAAATCTGTTGTTGAGCCTCTCTAGTCAAAATTTCATTTTACTTATTTTATGAAAAGTCACTGTGCTTTTCAACTCTGGAATTTCCATTTGGTTCTTGTTTATAATTTCTATCTCTTTATTAATATTCTCTATTTGGTTAGACATCACCCCCATACTTTCCTTTAATTCTTTAGACATGCTTTCACTTAGTTCTTTGAACATATTTATAAATCTGATTTTAAATTCTTCACCTAGTAGGTACAATATCTATTTCCCTTTGGGGACAGTTTTTATTAATACTTAATTTCTCAGTATGGACATATTTTCCTGTTTCATGTGTATCTCATAATTTGTGTTGAAAACTGGACATTCTACATAATAGAACCTGGCAACTCTGGAAATCAGATTTTCACACTTTTTTGCTGTGCTGCTATTGTTGTTTCTATTCAGTTGGCTTAGTGGTCAGAGAGTCCCTTAAATCCCTTGATCAATAAGTGTTTTTATCCTTTGCTAAGGGGCTCTGTGTGTGTGTTGGGGCACACCTGCATCACTTGGCAGTTCTACAATTTCTGCTTTAGACTTTACTTCCTGCTTGCATAAGACCTCAAGGCCAAATACATGTGAAATAGTGAGGCTTTCTCAAGGCTTCACACAAGCCTGTTGACAAAACAGCCTTCTAGATCCTCAGGAATACATCAGATCTTTCCAATGTGGATATTTCACTTCTCACATCTTTCTTTAAGTTTTTGGCCAGGCTCTTGTTTGACTAAATTGGTATCACCGCTCCAGGCAGCTGTGAGGTTAAACAGGTGCTGCTGATTGTTTTTCAAAAACACTTTGGGGCTAGGACTTTTCCTCCAGGGCAAACTTTAAGTCAGATCATATAAAAACAACACCTTTCCAGGGAACTGCAAGATGAATCAAATAGTGACAATGTTCTGGCGGTGGGACTACATGAGGAGCTTCAAACCTGGTCTGCCCCATCTGGTGGCTGCAAGTTACTGGTTTTTAAAGATATGGGTGATTGTGAGGTTTCTGGGTTATAAAGCTACAGAGAAGAGGGAAATGGGAGGGAAACAGGTCAAATTACAAAGTCACAGATCCTGGTGTTTTTACTGAGATTTTGCAATTTTTCTTGAATGAATGCTCCTCAGATTATTATAAATGTGGTTAATTTTGAGTTCTATAAAACTGATTTTGACAATTTTCATCAGCATTTTCATTGCTTTTAAAGAGGTCCTTATTCCTGAATTTCCAACTCCAGAATATGCATTGTATGTATGTATGTGTGTATTTTCTGTTACGGAAAATTTCAAATACATACACAAATAGAGAGAATAAGATAATAAAGTCCCATGTATCCATCAAGACAGGTTCAACAAATTTTAACATATGCCTGGTTTTGTTTCATTTTTTTGTAGTCTGCATCTCAAGAAAGCAGAGGCTCAAGTGAAGATGTAGATACTTTATTAAGGAGGGCTTTCCTAGAGAAAGAGCCAATACTAGGGTGTTATTGAGCTAGCCACTGCTAAGTGCCAATTATTGCCTTTTTTTTTTTTTTTTTTTTTTTTTTTTTTTGAGATGGAGTCTCACTCTATCACCCAGGCTGGAGTGCAGTGGTGTGATCTCAGCTCACTGCAACCTTCGCCTCCCAGGTTCAAGTGATTCTCCTGCCTCAGCCTCCTAAGTATCTGGGACTACAGGCATGCGCCACCACACCTGGCTATCATTATTATTATTATTTTTTGTATTTCTAGTAGAGATGGGGTTTCACCACATTGGCCAGACTGGTCTCGAACTCCGGACCCCAAGTGATCTACCTGTCTTGACCTCCCAAAGTGCTGAGATTACAGGTGTGAGCCATTGTGCCCAGCCTCCCAACTCATTGCCTTTGAGAAGTCATTATAAGCTGCTTTTCAGGGCTGTGTGCTTCTGTGAGAAAGGTGGAAGAATGTATCCATTGAGCCCTCTTTGATGAAAGGATCATCACGCAGGGTATTAACTCCTCTATACTTCCAGTTTCAAGTGTGTGGCTGCTTAGGTGGCTCCTTGGCATCAGAAGGAAAGTCACTGACAGGGAACAAGAGTCCAAAGTACAGGTGCAAAGGGACATGCTATCACGTGCCAACACCAGTTCCTGCAGCAGCGACTGGCACAAGTGACAGGTAAGGTCAAGAGATTGCAGGGCCTAATACACATCTGTATGTTACCCCAGCTCCCTGTCCCCACCTCCCATGTTGGATTAGGATCTGCATTTATAACAAGCTTCCCAGCTGCTTTCAATGTACTCTGGAGGGCGCTTATCTCACTCTTGACGCAACTCTTGATGCACGATGCACGTTGAAATCACTGGGTTCCTGAGTCTGGTATTCACTAGTTAAACTCTGGAGGCTGGTTGTAGTAACTAGGGCTCCCTCTGCTGGTTACAATTAAGATTTCAGCAGGCTGTCTTCAGCCCACAGCTATCCATGCCTACCCCTGTGATTCCCCAGAAAAGGGGGCCTCTGCTGTGCTCTAGGCAGACCCACAGATCCCTCAATCTAGGGATCTCGCTGATGTCACAGACTCAGCTCTGACTAGACCACTTCTGACCAAAGAAAAATCCAAATCTCACCTCTTTCAAAAGTCCTGTCAATTACCTCCATTCAGAATGAATTGTACTCTCAAATCCTGGTGCTGTGGGGTGGCAGTAAGGAACCACTTTGACAGAGATGATGCTTTAGCCAATGCCTGGCCCTTACCGAGCACTTACTATCTGCCAGGTGCTATTCTGAGTGTTCGACATATATTAACTCACTCATCATCATGAGTCTATAAGGTGAGCACCATTATTATCTGTCTTGTACAAATGAGGAAACTGAGGTGCAGAGAGTTTAAGTAATTTCGCCAAAGTCATACAGCCAGTTAAGGGGCAGAGCCAGGATCCCTAGGCCGTCTGGTGCAATAAATATTACTTGTATTATGACTGTGCCCACCGAGGCACTGTTAGGGCCTTGACATCCATGATCACATTTAACTTTGCAGATGAGAAGCTGGGACTCAGAGAGGAAGAGGAAGACATTGCAGCTGACCTGGGTCTGCCTGTGCCCCTGCTCAACGAGTCTGCCCAGTGAGCCTCCTGCATCAGACGCATCTGTATGCCACAAAAATGCATATTCCTCGTGAGTCTCAGCCAGTGAGCTTTGGGAGGGATTGTGAGAATCTGCATTTTAATAAGCACCCCCAGTTGATCCTGATTCACACAGAAGTTTGAGAAACCTTACCACCCTGCCCATCCCCGTCCATTAGAGCACATTCTACCAGTCACCTTAGATAAATGCTACTCGAGCATGGATCTCTTTTTCTTTATAATGGTTAAAAATGCCTTCTCTGCAAGTAACAGAATCTTTGACAACAGTGGCTTAAAATCCTCAAGATCTTTATTTGTTTAGTTCATACAATGTCCAGAATTTGACAGTATCAAGATTGGTGTAGCAGCTCAGCAATGGTGCCAAAGGACCTCGTTCCTTCAACGTCTGTGTTTCACTATCCTTGACACTTGGCTGTTTTCTGTGCTTGTTGCTTCATTGCCACAAGGTGGTTGCTGCAGATCCAGGCATCTTATCTAAACAGTTACTTCCTCGGATTTTGTTGCAGCGAGGGCATGGTCACATGACAGGCTTAGCCTAGCAGATGTTCTCACCTGGAATTTTTACTTGGGAGCTGGTGTCAAGAAGAGGGCACAGTGGGGGCTCCATTCTGGGGGACAATGGTGATGGCCCTGGTGGCCAAAATGGATTCTCCTGCCACCTTTTTCTTAGGTCAAGCAATGATGTCATTACCTGATGGGTTTTGTCGTGCAATTTTGGCTGTAGTGCCTGGCTTCATGGTCACTCTTTGCTCCTGCATGTTTTCTAAGCATGATTCCCTAATATTCCCAGCTAGTCTGTGAGTTTCCTGATGTCCTTTCAGTATTTTCTCCTCTCCTTGACTCAGCCAGTGAATGTTCATTGCTACAGACAGACTTACCAGGCTTGGATCCTTCAGGTCTCAGCTGAAACACATTCCACAGAAACGTCCCCAGGGCTCAGAGGAGAGTTGCCTATTATTCCCGTAACAAAACCTGTGTCTTTCCTTCATCACACTTATCACAGCCTGTCAGTATTTTGTTCGATTACTTGCCTTCTGGCTCCCCACTGGGCTAGAAGCTCCACGGAGTGATGGACCACTGTCTTCTTGTGTGGATAGCATAGAGCCTGACACACAACAGGTATTCAAAATGGTTGTGGTTGAGTAGATGAATGGATACATGAATGGCTGAAGAGGGCTTGTTTTGAGATGGGGCTGACCTGGGAGTCACCCGATGGGCAGATAAGCTCCTTGCTTCAGGTCACATTCCTTCCTCCAGAGTCACATGGAGACTCCAGTTCTGTTCTTTTGCCATCGTTGATCACAAGAAGGCATCATGAAGAGAAAACCCTATTCTTAAGCAGGGTCACAAGGGTTGTCCCTGCCCTGGGTGGGGAGGGCTCCCGCCACCGCAACGAACACCCATTAGCCAAGCATACCAGAGAATAATAATAAAATAATAATTAGATATAAACTATAACTGGCTCTAATGCTTGTGCATAATGCCTAGTTAGACACTGGTAACCCTGGAAATAACAGGGGGGACATTAATGATACCAGGGAGTTTTTCACCAGGCTGGCCTGTGTTGGGGCTTATTCCAGTTACTGTTGTTGCATAACAAACTATCCCTAAATGTAGTGGTGAAGAATACTCATTTATTATTCTTATGGGTGAGGATTTCCGGCAAGGGCACAGTGGGGATGGCTTGTCTGTGCTCCACGCTGTCTGGGCCTCAGCTTGAAGACTTGAGGGCTGAGGATAACTGTCAGTGTCTGGCGCTGGCGTTACCCAGAAGCTTAGTTACTCACACGATTGGTGACTGATTAGCTGATTTGTTGGCTGAATGCCCACATAAGGCCTTTCCATGTGATCTGGACTTCCTTATAACATGGTGGCTAGGTTCCAAGAGTGAGCGCTGGTGGAGGTCGGGGCAGGTGGGGGGAGAGAGAGAGCGCAAGAAAGAGAGCGAGAGAGAGGCAGAAGCCATATTGCCTTTATAATTGATCAGAAGTCACATAGGATCGCTGCCACTGAACTCCACCAGTCGAGGCAGTCTCAAAGGACCCATATTCCAAGGGAGAAATTAGACTCTGCCTTTTGATTGAGACAGGAAGAGTGTGTAGAATTAGAAATACCACTGTGGTCATTTTGGGAAAATATGATCTGTTACCACAGCCCCCCTGCCCACCCACTCCGCACTGCTCTAACCCACTAAATTGGGATTAATTCCAGCCAGTCGAGGTCAGGATCTTCCCGGTCCCTTCCACCTGCCTCTCAGCCTCATGTCACTCTGGTTCATTAACACATCTTCCCTTCTCATGTTTCTCCCCCTGCCTGAATTTGAGGAAATCGTGACGTTCTTCAAGGCCAGCTCTTATGAGAAGTCCTCCCTGATTGTTCCAGCCTCCCAGCTGGGCCTTAGGGCTTCTTTTCCCTCTGAAACCTGCTTTTCCTTTCAGGACTGGTGTGGAGCTCTGAGCACCCGGGACTTTATCAAAGAAGATGCAGCTGTGACTTTCTGGGCTGAGGCCAGGATTGCAGCACAGTGATTAAGGAGTCAGACACAGAGAGGTGACTGAAAAGGGGACAGAGTGAACCTGAAGAGGAGGGAAGGAGCTTCCCACATCACAGCTCCCTAGGGCCCACCTCATGGAGGAAGAGCAACAGAGCTGTGCCCCATTACACCTGGAGTCCCTGGATTGCTCAGGTGGAAAAGCACTGGTGTCAGTTGCATGCTTCTTTCTTTGACAGCCCACAGCCAGTCCCTTATCACGTCTTGTGGGCTCTGCCTTCTCCACTTCCCGCCCACCCATCGCTACCAACCTGGACCACACCACCCTCATCTCTTACCTGGGTGGTTACAACAACCTCCTCCATGGACTCACTGCAGCAGCCAGAGGGTTTCCTTTAGAACACAAGTCATATCCTGTCACTTCTTTGCTCAAAACCTTCCTGGGCTTCCCATCTCAATCACAATAGAAGCCCAAGTCCTTACAAAGGCTTACAGGGCTCCACAGGATCTGTGTTCCCCTCCAGTTACCCTTACCCTTACTTTTTCACTGCAGGACCATTGCCTCCTTTATCTTCTGCAAACACACCAGGGGTACTCCCAACTGGCTTTGCTCCCCTGCTCCAGAACCTGCTCCTTCAGATGTTCACATGGCTCTCCCTCATCATTCATGTCAAATTTCTACCCAAATACCACCTGTCAGAGAGCCTGCCCTGCCCAATCCTGCCCCCAACATACTCCCATCCTGACTTTTATTCATCAGTGTACCAATCATTACTTGAATTTATATTTTAATTTGATTATCCATCTTATCATGTATCTCCCCCTACCTTCTCCCACTTCCATCCCACTGTCCACCTTCCCACCCCCTTGATGATAAGTTTTCAGAAAGCACTAATCATCTGTGCTGAATCCCCAGAACCTGGTCACAGGAGGGTCTCATTAATCACCTGTGATTCAGTGAAATCTTGGCCATATAATTTAATGGCCTCGTGCCCATGGGAAGTCACATATTGCAAAATCAGATGAGGTGGGTTGCCAGTGTCAAACACAAGATACTAAAACCTTTTTATACAGTTCTCCTCCCTACCCCTACATGCATTTCATGATTAAACAGAAGGCTGGTCCTTCAGGCGGAAGCATTGGCCATCAGATGTTTTACAAATACCTGTAATTCCCCCATCTACCAGTAGGAGGTGCCCTACTCTCATTCCTAAGGGTTAAGAAATATTGGGAGGGGCATACTTCATACTAACAGGCATGTCCTCTGAGGAGTGGGGAAGGGGGAACTGTCTATTTTTTCACTCTCTTACTGGCTTACATATTTAAGGATTTTTTATAATATGAATATATTTGTATAAAAATAGTTTAATGCATCTATATACTTTAAAATTTTTTTAAATAGAGAAAGCAAATTTATGACAGAATGGCCAGAAAGTCTGACTATATAAGTAATATTACTTAATTTTGTTCCAGATTGAACCCCCTTGATTACATCTTCTGAGGCATACTAAAACTGCAGGTTTATTCCATGAAAGTCAGAGGCACAGATCATCCAAGGCAAAGTGTGAGAATGATGCAGTTGCTGCATAACACTCCACTTTCATTGCAGTTTTGCACAGCACAACCAATTATGCCCTGAGGAGGGACAACACATTGAACTTATCATGTTAAGGTCACTGAGCTTATAATGTATTGTAATGTGACATCAATACATCATTTTATGTATATTTACCTGTGTTTCCACCTGTAGATTGGCAACCATTGACACATAAACAAATGATTTCAATAAAGTATAGTAAGTGATTATAAAGGTATGTGAAGACTAGTATGACAGCAAGGAGTGGAGAGAATTTGCTCTAAGCCTCAGCTTCCCCATTGGTACCAGTGTGTAATAATTCCACCTTTGAAGGTTGCTGGGAGGAGAAATGATATAATGTCAGGGGGAGTCCCTGGTACTAACATTCATTGTAATGGGACATGTTGAATTCAGCTCTTTGAGGCTGGCTTCTCCAGGCAAGTGTGATCAAGGTTGGGAGGAGGAGTGGTCTAGAGCTAGAAATAGGACGGGCGAAGAGGCTGCTTCTGGGAATAGGGATGCTCATCAGCATAGGAATGAGAGAGCCAATAAACTAAGCAGTTGCAGGAAAGGAGGTTGGGAGGAGGTGTTCAAGAATGCCTCCCTAGGGCTGGGTACCACAGTACAGACACACTTCCTTGTTTCTGCTTCATTTTCCCTCTGTATCTCTTTGTAAACCTGTGATGGGATTTATCAGTGGATACCTCTTTAGAATTTGTGTAGGTAGTACTGCGTAACATACAGATTAGGCACTAGAGCCAGCCTACGAATCCCAGCTCTGTCATTTACTATTTTGTGATCTAAGTAACTCTCAAAATCTCTGCTTCTTCATTTACAAAATGGGGATAATATTAGTACTTTCCTCAAAGAGTTGTTGGAAGGATTAAATAGATACTTATGATAACCTTAGAACAGTTACTAGCATATTGTACACTCTCAATGAATGTTAGATATTAAAATTCAATCAGTCATTTCATTCATTCATTCATTCCCAATTTCATTTATTTTTTGGCTCTTTTATGAATTCTTATAGGTACTTATCTACACCAGGCACTAGGCTAAGTGAGGAGAATGTAGGGCTAAACAAGACATGGTTTTTGCCCATGACAAGCACATAGTCTAGGACAGGGGAGGAGAGATGTAGGCCAGATGACCTTAAGCCAAAGTGGTCTAGAAAGACATGCGCCAAAGTGGTGCAAAAAGACAATGAAGGGAAGGCATAGAGAGAAAAAAAGAGACCTAGTGTGCTTGGATGCAGCGATGTGGGAGGAAGATGGGGAAAGTTTTGCAGAAGAGGAAATATTTGAACTGAGTGCTGGAGAGTGAATAAATATTTTCATGAAGCTAATTAATATAATACAATACAATAATAAATAATATCCTATGCTGCATAACAAACCACGTGAAAATGTGGTGACAAAACAACAACTAGTGCTGTGGCCAGGAATTTGTGTTAGGCTCAGCTGGGGAGTTTTCTACTGAACTACACTCCAAACTCAAACTTTAAAACAGATATGGGGATACTCTGGATATCTATTTCTTCCTCAATGAGTTTTGATTGTTTGTGTCTTTCAAGGAATTTGTTCATTTTATCTAAGTTGTCAAACTTTTTTTTTTTGAGACTGGTCTGGCTCTGTTACCCAGGTTAGAGTGCAATGGCTCGATCTCGGCTCACTGCAACTTCTGCCTCCTGGGCTCAAACCATCCTCTTACCTCAGCCTTCCGAATAGCTGGGACTACAGGTGTGTGCCACTGTGCCTGCTATTATTATTATTACTATTATTGGTACAGACAAGGTCTTGCCATGTTGCCTAGGCTGGTCTCAAACTCCTGAGCTGAAGTGATTCTCCAGCCTTGGCCTCCCAAGATTATAGGCATGAGCCACCACACCCAGCTAAGTTGTCAATCTTTTTAGCATAAGTTTGTCCATAATACTTCTAAATTATTCTTCAAATAGCTATTGGTTCTCTTATTCCTGATATTAGTAATTTGTGTCTTTTTTATATTTTGCTGATCAGTCTGGCTAGAGACTTATCAATGTTATTTATGTTTCCAAAGAACCCACTTTTAGTTACACTGAATTACTATTTTGTTTTTCTATTTTCTGTTTTATTGATTTATGCTGTTTGGTATTTCCTTTTCCATTTATTTTAGATTTTAGGTCCCCCTTCCCTTCCCTTCCCTTCCCTTCCCTTCCCTTCCCTTCCCTTCCCTTCCCTTCCCTTCCCTTCCCTCTCTCTCTCTCTCTTTCTCTTTCTCTCTTTCTATCTTTTTCTCTCTTTCTTTCTTTCTTTTTGATGGAGTTTTGTTCTTGTTGCCCAGGCTGGAGTGCAATGGCACAATCTTGGCTTACCACAACCTCCGCCTCCCGGGTTCAAACGATTCTCCTGTCTCAACCTCCTGAGTAGCTGGGATTACAGGCGCCCGCCACCATGCCAAATTTGTATTTGTAAAAATACAAATAATTTTGTATTTTTAGTAGAGATGGGGTTTCTCCATGTTGGTCAGGCTGGTCTCGAACTCCTGACCTCAGATAATCTGCTGGCCTTGGCCTCCCAAAGTGCTGGGATTACAGGCGTGAGCCACTGCACCCGGCCTGGTTTAATTTCTTCTCTTTTTAGCTGCCTAAGGTGGAAGGTGAGTTCATTGATTTTTTTTTCTTTGTTTCTAATATAGACATTTTAGTGCTATAAACTTTCCTCTGCTGCATCCTATGCATTTTTATATGCTGTGTTTTTAGTTTAAAATACTTTGTAATTCTCTTTAAAAATTTCTCCTTTGACCCATAGGTTATTCAGCAGTCTTTTCTTTAGTTTCCAAATGTTTGGAGACTTTCCAGATATATTTATGTTATTGTCATCTAATTTAATTTCTTTGTCATCTAATTTAATTTCTTTGCCTTCAGAGAACATTGACACTATTTATAATTTTTATTATTGATGGACTGATTCTTTTATCATTCAAAAATATTCTTTTTCTTTAGTAACAATCTTTGGCTATTTTGTTAAATATTTCGATAGCCACTCCAGCTTTGTTATGGTTACCATTTGTGTGGTATATAACTTGTATTCTTTTATATTTAACCAATTTCAACTTTGTACTCAAATTTGATTTTTTGTAGCAGTATATAGTTGGGTCTTGCTTTTTTATCCAATCTGATAATAGTTGCCTTTTAATTGGGTGTTTGGGCAATTTACATTTAATGTGATTATTAGTATGATTGGGTTTAATCTACCATATTGCTACTTATTTTAAAAATCTGTCTCAACTATTCTTTGTTCCATTTTCTCCTTTTCTGCCTTCTTTTTCTATTAATTGAGTATTCTTTACTATTACATTGTGTTTACGTTGTTGGTTTATTACTGATAACTGGGTTTTCTTGTTGTTTTTTCTTGTTGTTTTCTTTCTTTTTTTTTTTTTTTAGATGGAATCTCACTCTGTTGTCTAGGCTGGAGTGCAGTGGTGCTATCTCAGTTCACTACAGCCTCCACCTTCCAGATTCAAGAGATTTTCCTGCCTCAGCCTCCCAAGTAGCTGGGATTACAGGCATGCACCACCACACCCAGCTAATTCTTGTATTTTTAGTAGAGACAGGGTTTTGCCATGTTGGCCAGGCTGGTCTCGAACTCCTGACCTCATGTCATCCGCCTGTTTCAGGCTCCTGAAGTGCTGGGATTATAGACATAAGCCACCATTCCCACACTGTTTTCTTTTCTTTTCTTTCTCTTTCTTTTTTGAAACAGGGTCTCACTCTGTCAACCAGGCTGAAGTGCAGTGGCACCATCTTGGCTCACCGCAACTTCTGCCTCTCAAGTTCAAGTGATTCTCCTGCCTCAGCTTCCCGAGTAGCTGGGACTACAGGCACGTGCCACCACACCTGACTGATTTTTTTTTTTTTTTTTTTTTTTTTTTTTTTTTTTTAGTAGAAATGGGGTCTCACCATATTGGGCAGGCTGGTCTTGAACTCTTGGCCTCAAGTGATCTACCCATCTTGGCCTCCCAAAGTGCTGGGATTACAGGTGTGAGACACCGTGCTGGCCTTCTTTTCTTTTACTGGTTTCTTTAGGTTTATAATATAGATTTTTAACTTTTCACAGTCTGTCTTCAATTAATATTTTATTACTTCATGTATTATATAAGAAATTTACATCAGTGTATTTTTTTCCTTCCTGGCTATTGTGTTATTATTTTCATACATTTTACTTCTACAATGTTGCTATTATTTTTGCTTTAAATGTAGAGGATGCCACCACTGAATTTCTTAGTGATGTTGATGCCCCTGTCACTACTCATTTCTGATGGCCTCAGTGAATGGTGGGTGGGTCCTCTGGACCCTCTGAGGGAAATAATCCTTTGGAAGATGTCTCCTGGCCCCTCATAATATATCAACCCCAGCATGCCCATTTCCCTGAGCCTTTTAATTCTTTCCTCTATCATGCACCGTAGCAAATCAGCCCCTTCAACTGTACTTAGCATAAGTCATCACTTCTTCCAGATGTTTGGAGCCACTAAGCCAGTTTGCACCAGCTCTTGGTATCCTCACCTGGGTGTTAAATCTCGTATCACAAAAGAATGGCCCCAAGTCAATAACTTTTTCATTGTTTAGGCTAGTGTTACAGCTTCCTTGATTAAGCACCCTCAAATCCACTGCCAGAGTTCTCCCATGATCCTGCTGTCACATGATGGCTGGTTTTTCGGATCCTTTAGACTACAGACCCTTTATTTCTTTATCGGATATGGCACATCCCCAACTGAGTTATGCTGCAACTTAACGGGACTTATCAGCCTGGAGGCCAAGAGAAGAGGCAGAAATAGATCCTGAGGAGGGCTCCTGCTGCAGGGGAGAGATTTCTTCAGTGTCTTCCCATATGGGGCAGGAGGTGGGGAGAGAAGTTACTGGATCTTAATAGGAAGGAGGCCAGGCCTGTCTATGGGCTCTGAAGGTCCAGAGGAGTTTGGAAGTCAAAATGTTTGAGGGTATCCACGCAGATGTACCCAATCCATATTGCCTGGGATAATATGGGATGAGGATGGGTTCATGGCAGCTGGATGGTGAGTGATTCAACCCCAAATCCCTAATTTACTGACTGCTTTTTTTTTT
This sequence comes from Macaca fascicularis, assembly GCF_037993035.2. Taxonomy (NCBI): domain Eukaryota; kingdom Metazoa; phylum Chordata; class Mammalia; order Primates; family Cercopithecidae; genus Macaca; species Macaca fascicularis. The sequence continues at coordinate 84,965,145 of NC_088384.1, forward strand.
TTTTTAAGAGATGGGGTCTCACTGTGTCATTCAAGCTGAAGTACAATGACACAACCATAGTTCACTGCAGCCTTGAACTCCTGGCTCAGGCAACAAGCAGTACAGAAAGGCTGCATTTAAACACTGGCGACACAGAGACCATCACTGGCGGCATTACATCAGCACCAGTGAAACAGACGACTGTCACTTCTCTTCTTCTCTCTCTGTTCCAACTCTGAGGGATCAAGCAACTTCCCAGGTCGAGGAAGGAAGGGAAGGAAGGTGAGAGATGGACAGTGCCTCCTCTGCAGGCGTGAGTAAGGCCTGCGCTGCTCCCAGGGGAGAAGCTTTGAGCTGGATGTGAGGTTGAGATTTCTATTTAGATTCTGCTGGTCTCCTGAGTTCAGAAAATGAGGCAGAGTTGTCAAAATGGTGTTAGTCAGCACAAGCGACAGAAAAGCTAATGGGATCTGCTTGAGGTTATTTTAAGGGATAAAGGCTGAGGAACCATCAGAGTGTGTATAAAGGCAGAGAAGGTTCAGGTTGAGTTAACAGCGCTGTGGCTGGCAGAAGCACGCGTTTGCTCCTGGCTGCAAGAGGAGTGTGGAGCCCCGTGTGAGCAGAGTCTAGGCCACCCCCGGAACCAGCTCTGCCAGAGGGTTCCAGCAAAAACTGTGAAGTCCCCTCTCACTCTGATGCATGTAGAAAGGCCTGAAAAGTTTGTCCAGCCACACAGAGAATGTTTGAAGCGTTCTGTGACCAGGGGCTACCTACCAAGGCAGCCTCATCTATTTTTGGACATAATGTTAGAAAGTTTTCCTAAACTGGATTGAAATGTTTCCCTATTTTTGCACCTACAGCCTTGTAGATCAAGCCCACTCCCTTTGGACATTGAAACACAGAGAACGTGGCTTCCTCAAGTTTATTCCCTGCTCCAGAAGGTCACGGCCACAGCCTCTTCTCTCCTTCACCACCTCTGGTGCAATAGCAGTCAAGTAGAGTCGCTGCTGTGTGATCGCACTTATTTAACATTTATTTTGAGTTAGGGTGTGGGTGCTGGGGCAGCTGGCTAACCATCCCCTGCCCTCTGTGGTGGCCTGAGAGAGGAGCAGGAATGCCCCGTGCAGGTTGGGGATCAGCAAACAATCTAGACCAGCTTTTCTCCTGTGTCCCATTTGGAGAGTCCCTAGGTCAGGGGCCAGTCCATCCTGCAGCATTGAAGGGCGTGAGGGATGAGCAGGGCTGTGGGGCCCACAGAGCAGGCAGCCCTGGGGAGAAGTGGCCAGGGAATGTGCAAAAGTAATCAAGTCATGGGACAGGGTGGACCTAGCCCCAACCTGGGGGAGAGGGGAAGGGGATGTGCTGGAGCCTGGAGGTCCATGTCTGGCAGCCTTGGGAGATGAGAGGGTTTCCCAGGCTGGACAGCATGGGCAGGGAGTTCATTCCATGGTGAGCTCTCCCTGCTCCGTGTTATCCAAGTTTGTACAGGAGGCCACCAGCGCCCTTCATTCGACTACGTCGATGGACAGCATGGCCTTGATTGCATGGAACTTGTTGCAGGAGAAGTCGGCGAGCAGTTGCTTGGTGCCACTCCGGGTGGGCAGGATCTCAAAACGGACCCGGGACCGCTCCTTGGGACGCAGGGTCGGCACACTGATGGGGAGTGCATGGATCAGTGTTGATATGAGACACACAGACCTTGGGCTGGACGGGCCTTCTGCAACCTCCTGTCCTGTTCTGATGGAGGCTGGGCAAGGCCACTGCTTCTTTTGCTCCCTCTAGCTGTCCTCCGGGTTACGGGGCCCCTCCAGCCCCGGGACACTTCAGCAGAGGAAGCGGGAGGGGGGTCCCATGATCTCCCAAATATTCTAAGCCCTGAAGACCAGCTCTTAGCTCTGATGACCTGGACTTCTCAAGAGTTCAAGTTTGGTGAACCCCCAAACCAAATGCAAATGCAGATTCTAGAGTTCCAAGGCCCCCAAAAGAGTAAAGAACCTAAGGTCAGAGGGAGCTCTGTCTGTCCCACCCAGAGGATCTGGAGGGCCCCCCCCCGCCCCCTCCCACCCTCCCGCACCGGCCACTCAGGCCCAGGACTCACTCGATCTTCAGGTTACCCAACAGCAGGCCGCTTCCCTCCACCATCAGCACACAGTCCCTCACTGGCTCATCCAGTGGATTGGAGAAGAGCATCTGCACGTTCACAGGCTTCCGCACACGAGCCTCATCCAGCACCTACAGAGGAGAGGGACTGCCGAGTCAGGACTCCAGCTGCTCAGCCCCTGCCTGCACCTTGGTGAGGGCTGGGCAGGGTGACTGAGTAAAGGGGGTGATGTCACTGAGGATGAAGGAAGGGGAGACCATTTAGCCCTCCTAGGTGCCAGGCATATTCTGTCTGATGCCCCCTGCCCCCCAGTACACAGGGTGGTCCTAGGACATTATCCCATGCTGTGGATGAGAACCTCAGCTTTGAGGAGGAAGGGGCCCTCTGCAGCAGCCAATAGCACTGTGGCTTCCCTATCCTGACTCCAGTTCAGCCCCTGCTTCCCAGGACAGCCCAACTCCACTGTGGGCTCTGTGAGGGTCAGGACATTTTTCATGCTGAATTTATTTTTTTCAGGGACAGGGTCTTGCTATGTTGCCCAGGCTGGCCTCAAACTCCTGGCCTCAAGTGATCCTGCTGCCTTGGCCTCCCAAAGCACTGGGATTACAGATGTGAGTCACTGTGCCCAGCCACATGCTGGATTTAATATTACTTTCCTTGGCTTTCCTGCTTATGGGTCCTGTTTCTTCCCTTAAAGCTTGAACCTCCCTCCCTGGGAGGCCCCACAGGTGTTGAAAAGGGCAGCCCCAGGCCCTGCAGCTGCTCATACCCCGGCTCACACTGTGGCTCCTTAAACTCTTTTCCAGGGCTTGGGTTCCCCCAGCTCAACCCAGGCTACTCTCCTCTGCTGACGCTCCAGTCTACCAATGTCCTTCTAAACTTCTAGAGCCCAGAGGTTCCCTGTGCACTATTTATAGTCTGAGCGGAGCTCTAGTACCACACTGTCCTTGCTCAGGGATCAGAACAGGTGAAGGCTGGGTTTGGGGTCAGAAAAGCAATTTGGACTGTTTATTCAGACCAAAAGATGAAAGCTGTTGTGTTTCTGCTAAGAAACAGCCATAATTCATTCTGAGCAGACAAGTCATCTCTTTGGGCCTCAACTTCCTCATCTGATAAAGAAGGACAATCATTTCTGCCCTCCCAGAAGGGGCCAAATGAGATCAAGGATGGGGAAGAAAGCATTTTGGAAATGGAAATGGAAATTGTATGGCTATGGGATTTCTTCTTCTTTTGAGAATGACTGAAGGTTGCTAGGGGGTTTTTGTGTTTTTGGTGGTGGTTGTTGGATTTTGTTTTTCTTGTCACTAATCCTCAGAGCAACCATTTTACAGTGACAGAGCTGAGGTTCAGGCTGATTCAATAACCTGAAAAATTCACACACTAGAAACAGCAGAGCCCAGCTGGATCTAAAGTCTTTGCTCCTTCTGATAGGTCTGCAATACCTCCCAGTAATTTGTGAATAATTGAAGCATTTTAGACACCATGGTCTATATTATCATCTCTTCCATGAAACTCATTTAAATGTATGACATAATTTGAAGAGTGCAGCATAATTTTATGCTATTGGGTTATAACAAAGCTATACAGATGTTGCCACATTTTTCATGTTGATATTTAATTTGAGATTTCCGTGCATTTTTTTCTTTTTTTAATGCTGCTTACCACTCCCTCCTATTGACCCAAATCTGTAAATATACCCAGAGGAGAGGATAAAAGCCACCAAAAACCTCAGTTTGATAGTCACAGATGATGAGGCAATTGGGAGGACATCACCCTTTGGAAACAATGTTCAGATTGTTTTTGGCCTGGTTTCATGGTCTAAGGTCCTCAACGCTAATTGCCAGCTAGTACCAGGTTAGATAATGGGGTTTTACCCAAATCATTATCTTTTCGTACAAATCACCTTCTCCAGTTTAAAAATCCGTGCTCTGTTCTGAGTGAGCTATGCACTGATCATTCAATAGAGACAAGAATGTCTTGATTTTCCGAAGGCTTAGGTGGAGGAAAGAATGTGTCTCAAAGAAGGAAGATCAGGAGTCATTTAAAAAGATTAAACTTTTAAAAAGAGTTAGTGATGGCACATTTCTAGCCCATATAAATTCTGATTTCCCTTGTAAAGATATTGTAGTATCTTTAAAGATAAGTAGACTTGCCATGGATATCTGGAAGATATATAGCAAAAGTGTTGAATAAAAGATAACGCTGGAAGAAGGTTTGAGGACATCGGATAAGGGAATATAGTGGGGAATATACTGGGGAAAAACACTATTTTTTTTTTTTTTTTGTCTGAGTCTCTCTCTGTCACCCAGGCTGGAGTGCAATGGTGCAATCTCAGCTCACTGCAACCTCTGCCTCTCAGGTTCAAGCAATTCTCCTGCTTTGGCCTCCCAACTAGCTGGGATTACCGGTGCCTGCCACCATGCCTGGCTAATTTTTGTAGTTTTAGTAGAGAGTGTTTCACCATGTTGGCCAGGCTGGTCTCGAATTCCTGATCTCAGATGATCCACCCGCCTCGGCTTCCCAAAGTGCTGGGATTACAGGAGTGAGCCACCGTGCCTGGCCAAAAACTAACTTCTTTTAAACACTGATCACTTTAGTACAGAATGTTTTCAAAACTGGACTGGCAGCCACCCAGTATAATTTTCTGGACTCAGGAGTTGGAATGGGCACTCTGCTGTCCACCATGTCTAGAGAGATAGGGAGTGTTTCTCAGAAGTGTCTTGTGAAGCAGGAGAGGCTGTCACACGCAGGGCACAAGCCTGGACTGGCAATGAAACCTCTCGCCTGTGCGGGGAAGAATGCAAGTCCAGAGCCAAGGGGCTCTGTTCCAGTCCTGCCCCGAGGAAGGGGCTATTTCTCTTTTACAAACAGTGGCTCTCCACTAAGACATTGTGCCAAGGGAGACAGTGATGAACTCAGAACAGAGGTAACGCCTGCCCTTGTGGAGTTTACGGTTGGGGAGGGGTTCACAACCAAATAATTGCACAAAGACAGATAATATTCCAGTTGGGACAAATGCCTTGAAGGTAAAGGACAGAAGGTTCTGAGGGTGTATAACTGAGACCAAGCCTAATTTCGGAGCTCAGGAAAGTCTTCCCTGAGGAAATGACACTCTGCAAAGGAAGTAATTGATTGTCCCAATGACAGAGTTGGAGCAACTGAGACTCAGATTAAGGGACTTGCTCAGTGTCACCACTGATCAATGGAGGGGTTTGATACAATGCCAGATCCATTTGGTTGCATGGCCCAAGGCCTGAACGACTGCCCCTCTCAGCCCCCAGACTGGCTGCCCAGTCACTGGCTCTCTAGCCCCTAATGTAGGGGACGAACTCCCCCATCCTGAAGCACAGTCCAAAGTAACCAGGACAGTAAAAGGGTGCAATTGCAGGCCAACTGTATGGGAGAACCAGGCCCCGCATCAGAGCCAGCACCCTAGATCCCCCTGCCCTCTCTGAGGTCAGGAACCCCTGTGGCCAGCTTACAGCTTAAGGAGGGATGGGCCAGGGCAGCCATGATTATCTGGCTCCTCCTGGTTTCTGGGGCTTGGGAAACCTGTGGCACTGTGATTGTACAGAGAACGGCAATTTCTAGCTAGACGGGGGGGCGGGGGGGCAGGGGGGGCAGATGGTGGGCACAGCAGATGAGAGAGGGCAGGGCCTGGCACATGAGGCTCTTGGTTGGACCCCAAGGGAAACCTTCGTGTTCTCTGTCCGTTTGTCTGCCTGTCCTTGTCCAGCCTTTTACCCTTCAGACCTATACTGCCTGGCTCCAGCACCCTCCACCTAGGGCTAGGGGGATCAGGCACAGGGGCTACAGGGTGAGGGACAGGCTTGGAGCCAGCACAGGTGCTCCTGCCGGTGCTGAGGAAGAGACAGAGTGGCACGAGGGGCCTCCCACAGACCTGCAAGCCCCACCTTCCTGGGCTCCTGAGAAGGAGCTTGGGGGTGAATGCTGCAAACAAAAGGAAGCCCTGTGAGCAGAGAAAGAAAGAGGGGTCTTTGTTCTCAGCCACTTTGAAGATGCTGTTGCTGGCTGGTGATGTATCAGCACACCTTGGAGGGGCATGGGCTGGGAGTCCCAGGGCCTGAGGCCTAGCCTTGACTCTGGCAGTAGCCAGCTGTTCCCTTCTCTCTGGGCCTTGGTTTACTCGTGTGAAGTGAGAGTGGAGCATGTGACTAGGCTCCTAAGAGTCCATGATTCTGTAACTCCAGGGTCTAGACAGTGGAGAGATGCTGTGGCTCAGGCCTGTTTCTGACAGGGGGCTGGGCTGTGGCCCTGACACATCAGCTGGCTGTGTGCGGGACCCACACCCGTGCCTCTCTGTGATTCCCAAGCCTGGAGTGGCCCAGAACACAGCAGATGCTCAGCAGCTGAGTGAGAGGGGAATGAACTGAAAAGAGTCCCTCCAGACCCCCCCTCAGCTGATGCCCCCAGTGGTTCTGAACTAGAATCCGAGAAGCAGCCAGGCAAATGCACGCGTTTATCCCACCAGACAGGGAGCAGGAACACGGGCCTGAGTGGGAGTTCTTGGCTATTTGGCAGAGGCTGGACCCAAGCCGGGCCCAGTTCTCTGCCCCTCCCAGCAAGAAAAACTCTCCTTTGCAGTCTGGGAGAACTGTGGCTCTCAGGGACGGTGGGGCTCCTGGGAGCTGGGCTGGCTGGGGGCAGAACCCCTTCCCAGCCCGTTACCTCCAGAGTCAAGGTGGGGTTGTCCAGGATGATGTCCCTCTCCACCACCACCCCAGGTTCATCTGGGACCTTGCACACGGCTGTGATCCGGATCATGTTGTCGGACTTCAGGTACTTTTCATACTGAGCGTACGAGATCTTTACAGGATGCTCTGCCTCTGGAAGGAGAAGTCGGGAATCCGAGTGAGGAGGAGTGGGGATGGCTTCTGAACCTTCCTCAGAACTGACGCCAAGCCAAGGCAGGGTGAGCTGGCGGGAGGAGCTGCAGCCCCGGGCTTGACTGAGCCCTCCTTGGGCCAGGTCCTGTGGGAAGCCTCCCCTGGTTGGAGTGGGCTCCAGAGCAGGGGCCAAGGAGGCCCCAGGACTCCGTCTGGCTGGGCAGATTCCCAGGAGGATGGGCTCAGAGGGGCTAAAGATACTGCTGCTTCCTCCCCACCCAAAATGTTGGAGGGCAAGTGTCCTTTTTTTTATTTTTTAAATTATTTGTAGAGATGGGGTCTTCCTATGTTGTCCAGGCTGGTCTCAAACTCCTGGGCTCAACTGATCCTCCTGCCTTGGCCTCCCAAAGTGTTGGGATTACAGACATGTGCACTGCGCCCAGCCACAAATGTCCTTCTGAGGGGCAGTGGAAGAGTACAAATGCCACCTGATTGCCAACAACAGTAGCAATCATGACAGTAACACAATAATAGGTAGGAAGGAAAGCCAGGGTATTGGCTAAACAAACACTTAGGATCCTCCCCGTCATCTAATAACCTGGGGTTCTACTGTCACAGCATCCCTTTCATTCCTCGTGCTCTCTCCTGCTTCTAAGTCATCCACACACCAGCCAGACAAAGCTTTAGAAAGCTGTTTTTTGTTTTGTTTTGTTTTTTTCTAAATCACTGTTCTTCCACGTCATATATCACTTCAAAATTTCTCCGTGGCTCCTCATTGCCTTAGATAAAGTTCCGACCCCTCAACCTGGCCCTGAATCACCTGTCCCTTAAAAGAACCTTCCACACTTCCTGTTCTGCAGACAAAACAGGCACCTTTTTGCCCCCATATTTTGACTCACATGATTCCCCCAGATGGAAATGCCTCCTCTGGCTTCTCTCCATGCATCTGGCTCCTTCCCCATGCTTTAAGTTCTCTCTTCTGACCCTGTGGGCTGTGGGGCCCTCTTCTTACCCTGACAGGCTTAGGTGCTCCCTTCCCTCAAGCTTTTATGCTGGGTGGCCTGGAGGTGCCCCAGCACCCACAGTGTTACACACTCTTGTAGGTAAGACTGTGAGGAGGAAGTTGCCTCTGCTTTTAGCACTGGAGGAATTTGCCATCCCTGGCCCAAATGTGGAGAGGACAGGCCCTTGCATCAGCTGGTCCAACCCTCACCATCAGTGACTGCCAAGGTTCAGAAAAGGAGGGAGACTTAACCAGGGTCACCCAGCAACTACTTGGCAGATGACCAGACTCTAAGACCACTATACCTGCCTTCTCTCTCTTTTCCATTCCATTCTGCAAAAGGATTTTTTTAAACCATTTCCATCCTGTGAATTTTTTTTTTTTTTGACTTCCAAAATTAGCTCTTTTGGCCAGGTATTGTGGCTCATGTCTGTAATCCCAGCACCTTGGAAAGCCAAGGTGGGAAAATTGCTTGAGGCCAGGAGTTTGAGACCAGCCTGGGCAACATAGGGAGACCCCATCTCTACAAAAAGCTTTAAAAGTTAGCTGGGCATAATGGCATGCCTATAGTCCTAGCTACTTGGGACTACAGCTACTTGGGAGGTTGAGGCAGAAGGATTGCTTGAACCCAGAGTTTGAGGCTGCAGTGAGCTATGATCACGTCAGCCTGGGAGATAGAGCAAGACCCTGTATAAAAACAAAACAAACAAACAAAAACAAACAAACAAATTAAAAAAGCCCTTTCTTTGAGTTTCTAAGGTCAATAACAGCCAGGCAGTTCCTTCTAATATTGAAAAGATTTCTGCTAAAATTCTGCCAGAAGACGGATTGCTAGGGGATGCTGCCTTCTGACAGGTGTGACACCTCTGTTTCTCTGGAGACAGAATTCTTTCAAGATGGGCAGTATAATTAATCAGTTTCTATTAGCTCCTTATGTGAAGCAAATAACCACCCCACCCTGCTAATCTGGTTTGTAAGTCCAAACTTTTCACAACAGCTTGAAGGATTTTACCAATGTGGGCACACCTGCATTCTAATCCTTCCACAGCACAACCTTTATCTGCTCCACCTTGTTCTCTTCCCATCCCTGCTACCCAAGGGCAAGGAGTCACATCCTCCCAAATGATCAGACTTCTAAGAAAACCTGTCACTGTTGTCAGGGTTCCCGAAGGTCCACTCACCCCGTGGCAGCCGTGGGAGAGCCCTGGACCAAGGTTTAGGGCCCTGTGGTCATTGCCACCCTCCCGAGGTCAAACTAGAAAAGCGATTTGTTGTGGGGGTGGGGGTGGGGGTGAGGTGGGTAACAGCAAAACAACATAGAAAACAGGGGGTGGCTCTGGACTCAGTATCAGGAAACACAGGACCAAGACCCAGCACTACCGCTACTATCTATGAGACTTTATCTCTGAAGCAAGTCACAGATCTCGCCCAGCCTCACTTTCTGCCTCTATAAGATGGATACTGAAAATCTGCCTTTTTTTAGAAGGTCAAACTGTGTGAGGTGGTGTATAATTGTAAGGGATATTGTCCATAGCCATGAACTGCCAAAGCCTCCCTCCTTCCTCCCTTGGGGCGTAAAAGGATTTTGGTTGGCATCACCCTGACATTTGGTTGGCATCACTCTGTTCATAGAGACAGCAACTTCCAAAGCATAAGACATGGATTAACCACAGGGGCTGCTCGCTACTCCATTCTTAGCCAGCTAACCTGGAGCCCAGCAGACACCCTGCAGCCCCAGAAGGCCATTGGCTACCTCGGATTCGTGGATCCCCTCCAACTGCAGGATGCATTACCTTCCTCAGGGTCCAGGGACATGGTGGCAGAGTCCTTCCACACTTCATGTACAAGTGTGCCATTGTAGACGATGGTCCAGGCTGTCATGTTCACTGTCACTGTCTTCGTATCGCTGCTCAGGTTTTTGAGCAGTAGGACCAGGTTGACTTCTTTGCCCACTGCTAGCATGCCAGTGACCTTGAACTTCCCGACGATGCTGGACTCCCGTTCCTCTGCTTCCAAACCCATTGAAGACGTTGCGCCAAATGACGCATTGGGTTTAAGTTTCCCCAAAGCCTTTTGGAACACTCGTCTTTCCTGGTCAGAGCCTGTGTGGTGGGAAAAGACAGAAACACGCTAGGGATGTGGTGGCAACCTGGGCAAAGGACAGTATCCTGCCTGGACAGGTGGCCTAGGACTGGTGCTGGCTCCATTGCTGTCCTAGCAGGCATTCGACTTTCGCAGGTCTCCAGCTCACCTGTCTTAACCGGAGACTCACAGACCAGTTGGTCTCTGGCGCTTTTCCAATCAGCTCTAAATTTCCCAAAATCTGTAGAAAAGCTTTATCAGCACCTGCACACAATTACTACGTGGCTTGATCATTTGCTTGTGTTAATTAGGTTAGATTTCATTTTTTTTTTCTGATAAAATGTCTTTTGTGAGACTTAAAAAACAGATAATTTCAAAATAAATCGTAAGAACTGAGCTGAAAAAGATTAGAATACATTCATAAGCCAAAAAACGAGGTGATGATTTAAACTGACCTCATTAAAAAAATTTTTTTTGGTAAACCATGTTCTTCTGCCTTGTTTCTAAAGGTGCTTTGAGAGTCAAGGAGTGACATTTTGATCTGTGCTGGTTGACAAGGACTTCCCATGGTCGGTATGGTTCCGAGTTATGACTAGTTGAAATTGTCAAGAGATTTCAGTTTTCAAAACTGCAAGGGCTGGATAAAAATATGGGTTTTCTGACTCTGACTCAGGCTATGGGCGCTGCTGAATGTGATAGCATAAGGAGCCCACAGAGAATGACAGGGATGTACCTGAAAATGGCTCTCAGGGCACACAGAGCTGAGTAACTGACTACAAGCCCCTGAGCCAGGGCTGACTGAGCCGTTCACAAAAAGCTTGACCTGGAGATAGATCTAGGAGAAGGTGTTGACCTTCCAGGAACACAGGCAGAGGTACACAAGGAAGAGTGACCATGTTGACACCTGCAGACCATACTTACAGTCTCCCACCTTCCCCAACAACCTGTGAAATACTTAAGGCACCAGATGACTTCCTTTTCTTTTTTTTCTCTTTTCGTTTCTTTCTTCCTTTTTCTTTTTCTTTTTTTTTTTTTTTTGTGGCAAGGTCTCACTCTGTCACCCAAGCTATAGTGCAGTGGCATGACCTCAACTCACTGCAACTTCCACCTCCTGGGCTCAAGAGATTCTCCTGCCTCAGCCTCCCAAGTAGCTGGGATTACAGGCACTCTCCACCAAGCCCAGCTAATTTTTGCATTTTTGGTAGAGACAGGGTTTCACCATGTTGGCCAGTCTGGTCTCAAACTCCTGATCTCAGGTGATTCGCTCACCTCGACCTCTCAAAGTGCTGGGATTACAGGCATGAGCCATGCCCCCCGGCCAGATGACTTATTGTAAGCATTTTACAATACAGCAAGCCCCTTCCCATAAATTACATGTGATTTGCAGAGACTTCAGAGGCCAACTCATCCATGCCCATCAAGTTAAGGCCCTAAGAAGAGACACAACTTGTCCAGACCACTCTGAGATGGACTGGACCAGTCACCTGCAGAGGCAGAGAGGGGGCCAGTTCCCTGGTGTCTGGACCCCTGGTCTAAGTTTCCTCCCACACACCCTGCTAAAAAGGAGGCAGGCGGCCAGATTACCTACGCTGACAGTTCCTGGTGGGCTGGGTTCCTTTTGATGCCTTCCCATCCTCTAGTCCAGTTGTAAGTCCAACCCAGAGCCGAAGGCAGTGCACAGATCTGAGCCTTCTGTGCCTGGGACCTTGAAGCAGGTGTGTTTGCACAATGAGGCTCGGAGCCTCCATGCCTATATAGGTCATCTGCTGGGCTTACTCAAGGCTAAGCTTCCTCCTGTTGTTTTCTCCCTTTGCTGTTGCTATTGCATCAATACGTAGCAACCTATTTTATGGGCTTTTCCTCCCTGAGGCCCTCAGAGAGAAGCTAGAATCATTGGGTAAGAAGATCTGGGCAACATCAGGCAGGGTGATCTGTCCTGTCATGTAAGGGCTGAGGCATTGCTAGGAGTCCTGCAGGGACCCCCTCCCCTGCCCCCATAATGGACCTGCCCGTTCTCCATTGTTTAGGAGGTTTGGCTGAGACAGCCAGAGATCAAGGTGTGGGGGTAAGGTAAGGAACCCCACAGGATCATACAGTCATGTAAGCAGCACCTGCAAAATAGTCACCTTGGGAAGTCATTGTTCCAGTGAGGCTATAGAGGTTCAAATTGATAAACAGCACCACTGCTATTTATCAAGTCCTGACTATATGCCAGGCACTGCACTTGGCACTTTGTATACCTTAGCTCATTTAAATCCTGCTAAAGACAGGCATTGCTCTTCTCATTCTTCAGGTGAGGAAGCCAGAGCTCAGAGATCAGAGGAAACTTGCTCGAGGCCACACAATTATGGCTGGTAGGGCTGGAGTTCACCTTCCGCCCCTGAGTTTTTACTCCCTGGCCCCCTACGCTTGTTTCTACGTCATAACATTGTTGAAAATACTTGTCCTACATCTCCACACCCCCAGCCCATCTGCAGTGTCCTCTGTTGCATCTGCAAGGCCCAGCATGAAGCAAGCACTCAGTAGGGGCTCAGAACATGTTTATTGACTGAGCGAAGGTCTGTCTGAGCTCAATCTTGGGAATGACCTGCAGAGGAAGACTGGGGCCAAATTGAGGCCACCAATCTCATAACCCTAAAATTGTGCCTCCAATTGTTCACAAATACCAGCACCCGGGGGGGACCCGCTTGGACTTGAAGTCAGACCCCATCGCCTGCGCTCAGCTTTCCTTTTTTGTAAACTCGGCCAACACCAATAGCCAACAGTCACTTAGAGATTCAGGGCTTACTTTAGAGGGTACTGTGTGCACATTTATGAGAATGCTTTTCTTGACCCCTCAGAACCAACTGTGAGGATCAATGGAATGAACCGTTTCAAAGCATTTTAGAAAGAGTGAAATGTTGACCCCATTAAGGAGTGACTGTGGCCTGCAAGAGCAAGCACTAAATTACTTTCGGCTGTTTCTAAAAATGAACTTCATCTTCAAATGCAGAACTTTTATCATCATTGAGAATCCTCCAAGAGATGCGCTGCTGGTTTCAAAAGCAACTCTGGGAAGCAAATGTAATTGAGTCGAGGCAGCCTCACAGCAACTGGCCTTCCAAGGTGACTTTAGGGGGACCAGCAATGTATGCATGCCTGAGATTTCAGGAGCCCGGGCATTCATACCATGTAGTCACACCTCATCTGGCCTCTTCGGAGACCTCCAAATGTGCACAATGCAAGCCCAAGTCTCTGGGTTTCTTTGTCCATTTCTTTGTTCAGATGGTTTTCTCCCTGAGTTTCTCAGAGGCTAGGGGAGCAGACTGATGGAGAAATCTCTCCCAAAGCCCTTGGGGGCCTTTCATGGGGGCCTTGTCTCTCCTTATGATGCTCAGTCATGGTGCTGTCACCCTAGCTGTGCAGTTGAGACAGGGACACAGCTGGGGATGGGCTGGGTTGGGTTGACAGCCACCCGTGCCCTGCAGCAAACTTCCACTGGCACAGCAGCTGCCCATGATGGTTTTGTTCCCTCTGGAAACAGTGCTGGGAGGTGGGGGTTAGGTGCTAGGGAACAATCCTATCATTCAGGCAGAACTGGCTGCCAGTGCGGGGGAGGGTGAGGCCTTTTCTCCTCTCCACCCTCAGAGCCATCCTCCCACAATAGAACCCCTCGCAGCACTGCCCCACCAGTGTCCCTCCTACCTTCTGGGTACTTGTACTTGTCCGTGACGTCCATGCGAGCGTTACTTCCCACTGCCTTGGTGCTGATGTACCTGCCAATGGTGCGAGTATCCACGGAATTCTTCGTCTGTCTGCCGGTGGTGCCATCATACAGCCAGGTGATGCGGTCGGCATTCACCTCCGCGAAGATAAAGGGCATGTCGAAGTTCAGGTTCACATCACCCTCTCGAATACCAATGACTGAAGCGGGGCCGCACTGGAACACCCCTGGAGGCCAAGATGCAGAAGCTGGATATATGCCAAGGCCACAGCCTGCCCAGTGCCCGATTCCCCAGGGCCTTCTAGGACTGCTGCAAAGCCCTGCCTCTGCACTGCCCAAATTCCTTTATCCCTGAGTGTGTGTCCCACTCATTTGGCATTCCGCAGAGACCCTCCTGGGCTATTATTCTCTTGCTGGTCAGACTCAACCTCTACATAAGACTACACAATTCTGCATTCCGGGTGCCTAATCCATGCTGACCCACTGTCCTTGGTCTGTTTCCTAAAGAGGAAAGTCTTGCTGTCTCGTGCTCAGGGTGGCTGCCTCTTTTCTACCTCTGCAAATCGTTCTGACCTAGAAGCTCATCACTTTCCTATTAGAAGACTTCCCTGAACACGCAGCCTGCAGGGACCTCTTGTTCCTCTGAGTTCCTAAGCCTGAGCATTTCTTCCCTCTTCTTAGCACTCAGCATAGGAAGCTTAGATAGATAGATAGATAGATAGATAGATAGATAGATAGATGTCAGTGACTTTCATCTTTTTTCACCACAACCCCTAGAAAGAAATACATTTGACATCTTGGCACACATGTGATACAGAAACAAAAGTTTCACAGGACAATGGTCTTTAGTCTAACTATATCTAATGAGCCTTGATAGTTTATGTTCTTTTCCCCACTTTCCATTCCATTCAATTTCACTTTCCTTTTCTAAAATGATGGCCACAACCCACTAACTAGATTTTATAACCACTAATGGGTCACAATGACACTTTCGGAAAATAGTGGCCTAGCAGACATCTCGGTTTCCTCCAAGCCCCCAAATCTAGTAGCATGCACTGATTCTGGTAGAGGAGCTAGGGGTTGGGGGGTGGGGTAAGACTTAATTTTCATTGTTAGTCCTTTTAGAATAGTTTGAAGTTTTTTCAACTACATGCACGTATTACTTCATAAATCACCTTTTTTAAAATTTTTTTTGAGATGGAGTCTTGCTCTGTCTCCCAGGCCGGAGTGCCATGGTGTGATCGCGGCTCACGGCAACCTCTGTTTCCTGAGTTGCAGCGATTCCCCCTCCTCAGCCTCCCAAGTAGCTGGGATTACAGGCATGCGCCATCACTCCTGGCTAATTTTATATTTTTAGTAGAGACGGGGTTTCACCATGTTGGTCAGGCTGGTCCTGAACTCCTGATCTCAAGTGATCCACCCTCCTTAGCCTCCCAAAATGCTGAGATTACAGGTGTGAGCCACCACGCCCAATCCCATATATCACTTTTTAATGTTTCAAAAAACAATTGAAAATGAGGGTAACAGACAAGGCATGCTCTACAGGTCAGAGAAGGGAAGAAGAAAGGCTCCCGGAGAACCTGGGACCCAACCCCTGATGGGGCAGGAGACAGAGGGAGGCCAGAGGAGGAAGCAGAGGCCCGGGATGGGGATGGCAGAGGTGGCCTGCCTAAGGGGGAGCTTCGTGTGCCAGAGGGAGCTGCTGTGGGTGGTGACCAGTGGAGAATGTGGAGTAAACCCCAAGGGCAACAGGGAACCACAAATTTTCTGTGCTGGGAAGGAGAGGCTGCTGCAGTTGGTGCAGGATAATCATTACTGGCAGAGGAAGACTGCTCTCCCTGCTCACCTGGCCTGTGCCAAGGCTCTGTGCAGCAACAGTGGCCATTGTGGGTGCAGGGCAGGCACTCATTTAAATAGCAGCCCAAGCCAAACAAAATTAGCAGGGGAGATCTATTTTTAAACTATTTTTGTTTTAATCCCATCATGCATTCCAGAGGGAGAGGGCTTTGGAGTTACTTCCCTATGCTGCTGTCCACGGCTGTAAATAACTGTGAGGCTCACGACTCAGAACCACACCCAGAGAAGTTACCTTGGCTTCTTTCCTGCGGGGTAGCATCCAACACCTGCCATCCACCGTACGAGGGACCCAGGTCAGACCTCACAAACCAGCCTTCATTCCAGACATGGAAATTCCTGCAGATAGAACCAGAGACTGCAGCGCTTGCCCAAGACCACACAGCAGATGAGTGGCAAGACAGCACATCTTCGCCCCGACAGTGCAGCACGACAACGTGCATTGAGTGAGTTTGTCCTGTGACAGCTGTTATGCTAAGCCCTGGTGAGCATCGTCTCGTGGAAATCCTCACAGCACTGTGAAATGGGTACCATTTTTATGCCCGTTTTATAAAAAGGGAAACTTGGGCTCAGAGAAGTTAAGCAGTTAACAATGGTAGGGTCAAAATGTGGACCCATGTATGCCTAACTCAAAAGTCAAAGCCTTGACCAGCACGCACCTTTCTAAGGAGCAGAATGAATCCAGATTGGAGCCAGCCACCCAGGGACAAACCCACACAGCTTTCTCCCTGTGCCTGGCAGGTTATGCTTCTGTGCTCGGTGTGGGCCGAAAATGAATGGGGTTGCTGCAGGAGTGACTGGCCTACCTAAGAGCCACACCGTCTCTTGGCTGGGATCTGAACTGAAGAATGACATCTGCCAGGCCTCAAATGTTCTTCGTCTTGTGTCTCAATTTGTAAGCCTCAGTCACCACTCACCCGACGCCAGGCACAACCAGGTAGCCAAGGTCTTACTCATTCTGTCCCCCAATTCTGCCCTCTTCTCTCCTCTCCACTCCCATGGAAACTACAGTCACACTGGTCTTGGCACTTTTCAGTTCAACATGAAGAAAACATAAGTTCAACATAAATCCAAGTTCTAGTCAACCTGGAAAAAAATTTCTTTCTTTCTTTCTTTTTTTTTTTTTTTTTTTTTTTGTTGAGACGGAGTCTCGCTGTGTCGCCCAGGCTGGAGTATGGTGGCACAATCTCGGCTCACTGCAAGCTCCACCTCCTGGGTTCCCACCATTCTCCTGCCTCAGCCTCCCGAGTAGCTGGGACTACAGGTGCCCGCCACCACGCCTGGCTAATTTTTTGTAATTTTAGTAGAGACGGGATTTCACCATGTTAGCCAGGATGGTCTCCAGCTCCTGACCTCATGATCTGCCTGCCTTGGCCTTCCAAAGTGCTGGGATTACAGGTGTGAACCACCACGCCCACCAAAAAAAATTTCTATACTCATAAGGTGGAAAAGACAGTTCTAAGCACACCACCCATTTTAGAGGCCATAAAGGAAGAGACTCATATATTTGAGTACATAAAAATATTGAAACTACATGTAAACAAACAAAAAACCTGTAGTTCTGTTCTTGGTATGAAGGGTAAGCTCAAAACAGATGAATCTTTTTGCATATAATGAGAAACTGTGGGGGAAAAATGAAAAACTAGAAAAGACACCTGAGCATGATCAAAGCATGATGATTTTGGAGAGGAATCAGAACGTGGAGAAGCTGCACTTTGTATGAGTTTGCTCCAAGGAAAGGCCACAGTTGGGGTAAAGTACATGGAGCAAGAACTCGACAGGCAGCCCACAGCTTTCTGACCTGAGGAACCAGGAACAGAGCCTGGACCAACCTGGGTTGCTGGAGAATGAGGGGGGAATTCTGGAAAGAGTCAAGGAAGCTGCCCAAACCTCTGGGTGACCCTCAGTCATGCATGGATGAGGCAGACCACGAGCCGTTCAGCGGGAGATAAAAGTACTGAACTGAGAGCAAAGCCACTGTCTACTGCAGGGAAAACAATTTGCACGTTGAGTCACCCAAGATAAGCAGCTAAAACAAGATAACAGAATTCAGACACATGCAACATCTGGGGTATGAGCCAAAATTACTCAACAAGCAAAGAACCAGGAAAATGTGGTTTATCCTCAAGGGAAAAGACAATCCACAGAGACCAACCATAAAATAATCCAGATGTTGGAATTGTTGGACAAAGACTAAAGCAGCTACTAGAGCTAGGCTCAATGAAATAAAGGAAAATATGCTCATAACGAATGAAAAGAGATAAACTTTGGGCTGAGAAAGAGAAAATATGAAAAAAGAACCAAATGGAAAATTTTTAACTGGAAAAAAGACCAATATCTGAAATTAAATGATAAATAAACTTATTAGCAGGATAGAGATGACAGAGGAAAGAGTCAATACATTTGAAGATAGATGACTAGAAACTATCCAGTTTGAAGGCAGTGAGACAAATGATTGAAAAAAATCAATAAAGCAGAGAAAATATATCCAACATACATGCAAGGGATTTACTGTATCAATATTGTAATGTACTTACAAATTGATAAGAGAAAGCATACTTTCCTTGAACTAAGTGATGAAAAAATAAGAAATAGAAAAAGAAAAGCATGCCCATAAATAGCAATGAGCAGGCAATTTTTACAAGAAATACAAATAACCACTGAACATATGAGAATAGTTTTAACCTCAGTACTATTAAAAGAAAATTAAAATGACAAAGAGATAATACGACAGAGATACATAGATGACAGCTATTAGACTGACAGAGATTAAAGCATAGGGTGATACTCATTGTGGTGCTCATTCCGGGTGGGAAAACAAGCACTGTCATACCCCACTGGTGGGAGTTTAAATTGCTATGACCTCTGTGGAAAGCAATTTGGCAACGAGTATAAAAACCTTTAAAAATCTACATACTCACTGAGCCAGTAGGTCCACATCTAGGAATTTCTCCCATGGAAAAACTCATGTAAGTGCACATAGATGTATATCTAAAGGTATCCACCGAGGCATTGTTTGTAATAGCAAAAGTGTTGGAGCAAAAGTTCATCAACAAGGGAACTGGCAGACAAATGGTGGCAGAGACATGGAATGGGATATCAAACGGCTGTCAAAAAGAACAAGCAAAATCAATCTAGTACTTACATGGAGAGATGTCTAAGAGATATCATGAAATAAGAAAATCAGTGTGACCAAACATCATATGTTCTCATTCATAAGTCAAGCTAAGCTATGAGGATGCAAAGGCATAAGAATGATGCAATGGACTTTGGGGACTCAGAGAGAAAAGGTGGGAAGGGCGTGAGAGATAAAAGACTACAAATTGGGTTCAGTGTATACTGCTCAGGAGATGGGTGCACCAAAATCTCACAAATCGCCACTAAAGAACTTATATAACCAAATACCACCTGTTCCCCAAAAATCTACGGAAATAAAAAAGGAAAAAGAAAAAACACCTATATGTATATATGTAGATGTATGATAAATCCATTTGTTAAAAAATTATACATAAAACATTGGAGAAAGTTAGTCTCCAATAATTCTATTTTCTTAGATATCCACCATGAACAGTTTGGTGTATATATCATGTATATAGTGCATATAAACTAAATTTTATGTTACTTATTTCTGTAATGTAATGTTTTTATTTTCTATCATGTGAATTACTCATTACTTCTATAATTAGAAAATACATGTAAGTTGAATAATCATAGCTAACACAGTGTTAACACAGAAAGTTGTGTTCTAACTGTGTTATTGCATACATTAACATACAACACCCTAAAAGACAGAAATAATTATTATTCCCCATTCAGCAACTCTGGAAACTGAGGTTCAGAGAAGTTAAGTGACTGAGAAGGTCTTACAGTGAGTAATTAAGCAGAGTGGGATTTCAATCCAGGCAGATGGGCTTAAAAAAGGGAAACAGGTTAATGGTAGGTTCCATTTTATGTAACTTGATTTTACATCGGTTCCATTCCATATAACAGAATATGATGCATTTTTGATGTATTTGAAATGATCTTATTTTTGAAGATTTTTTAATGACATGGGGGAATGTTCATGATATAATGTTTAGTGAAAAAAAAACATGACTAAAACTAAAGGTGAAGTGGTTGGTTTCGAGGTGTGGGAAAAAATGGGATGTATCTATTATATGCTCTGTCTTCTACTCATGCCTTGTAAAATGTATCATCCCAGTTCTATAAATAACAATAACTCATAGAGAAAAGATGAATGGAAAACTACCAAGTGTTGAAGATATGTGAATAAGATCATAAATGATTTTTATTTCTTTATGTATTTTGAATTTTTCTATAATTATTTTTAAAAGGGCATCATAAAAATGATCTCCAGGACCCAGGAAGTCTTTTTGGACAGGCCTTCATGGTCAGTTAGAACTCACCAAGGAGAAGGCAAGGGAAGAAGTGTGGGAAATGGTCCTAGGTGGGTGAAAGGGGCAAGGGAGGGATGAGAAAGTGAGTGAGGACACCAAGTTTCACACTCAGTTTGCTCCTGGCAGAGCAACTGAGGGGAAGGGCAGGTTGGTTAAAAAAAAAGAAAAAGTGATAAGTAGCTGTATTTTAATACTTGCTTGCAAGGCAGGAATTTAAGGCAGATCAGAAAACAACTACATCCTGGTTCCTCCCTCAGGCAAAAGTCAGCCACTTCACTTACACAGAAATATTTGGGATGTGCGTCTTTCTGATGCCCAGTGGCGCCATGTGGAAATTCCTGTGTGAGTTTCTGGTTGTGCGCCACACTCTCTCCCACCCCTCAACCTCGGGCTCCACTCCTTTCCTGAGGGTTTCAGGAGCAGGAGCTCAGGAGAGGACAGGCTGTGGGCATCAGAACTACCCGAGGCATTTATTAAAAAGTGCAGATTTCTGCTGCTTTCATCTTTCCCCACCCATATTAATTCTGATGCAGTCTTTGACATTTATAAACCACTGCTCTACAGACACCAACTGTGCTATGCTTACCTTTGAATTCACAGAGTTAGGAGACTTTGCCTAGAAAGTGGCCCCAAACCCCACCCTTCTGTAGGTAAACTCCCATTTGTCCTCACAAATTTTGTTCGGATACTACCTCTGCCAAAAATGCCTTTCCTGACACGCCGAGAGAGTGCCAACCTTACCTCTGTGCTGTCTCGAATCTTGCAAGTAATTCATTGATTTCATTGCAACTCCATACTTGCCAAGCTTTTAATGCAGCTGTAAACTCCTCTATTCAGTCTCTAAGGCCCCGTTATAAAACAAAACAAATAAACGAAAACCCTCCTCCAGCACATCTTGTTCCTCTTGGTGCCCAGAGTCCAGTGCAGGTGTGCACGGAATCACGTTTGCTGAATTGAATTGTTTCTGGGCTGAAACCACTCTCTGTCGCTTCCTCACTAAGGGCCTAGGAGCGAGTTCAGGACTAGTGGAAGCAGGTATTCAGAGGCAGAGGCCGTGGAGAGATTGCATGAGGAGCCGGGGCTTGGCTGAGGTGTGGGTGCTGACAGCTGGAGGCACTGCCTGACTCCACCTCCCTGGCAGGGCTGGGCAGTCTCTAGGTGCCTTCTACCTCAGAGTTCTGCAAAGTCTACAGGTAGAGTCAGATCTGTGACTCTAGAAATTGGGGGATCATGTCAAATGAATGAAGAAAACAAGTCAGAAAAGTCAAGATAATTTGACTAGATTGTTCTAAATCATTCGGCTGCTGCTCGGTGGCTGAATAGGCTTCAGAGACCTCCTTTGCAGTGGCCCCGAAGGAGGACATCTCAAAGAAGCATCCCAAACTCAGCTCCCCCGAAAAGTGTCCTGACTCGGAAGACAGTGAATACTCCGGAGCTGTGTGCCTCTTAAGCCAGACCATTGGTATGAGCAAAGTGGTTTAGAAAAAAATTCACCCCACTGGCTGCTGTGAATCTGATTAAAAGAAAGGCCTAGAAAATGTTACTGAGGTCCCCTGATCTGGCCCTTTGTTTTACAAGTGGGAAATTGAGGTGTAGCAAAGGCAAGGAACTTACATAATGTTATGCGCTTAAGAGTGTCTACATGTCTCCAAGTGTTTAATCTTAGACAGGTTACTTCTCTCAGGGCCTTTGTTTTCTCATCCATAAAAAATAAATTGGGGATGAAAATAACAATGCCTACGTCATTTGTGAAGATGAAATGTAAGCACTTAGAACAGTACCTGGCACACAACAATTGCTCAACAAATTATTATTTGCTGCTGTTACTATTACTAAGCACTTCTATGCTTAACCTCCCCTGATTCTCACATTCTATTACTTTAGGCAAATCTGGGCACGGTTCCAAAGCTTTCAAGACTTTTTGGTAACATACAAAGATTCATATCAGAGGTTTTCTGTCCAAACTCCAGTTGCCCTTATAATAACAGCTTAGTAATTTCACTCCAGGCAGAAGCTGGCTCTTGGTTTAGCTCTCCCCTGCATGGGATTTAACAGGGAAGGAACAGTAGGGCCCCCTTGGTTGGGAGGGCTAGCTCTCTTATAGAAAGTGGAATGGGCTGAAGCTCCAGAGAATTTAAAAGTTTAAGCTGGCAAAGGACTTAAGAAATCATCTAGTCCTAGGCTGACCCTTATATTTCACATATGAAGAAACTTGGCACCAGAAGGATAAATTGCCTTGCACAAGCCTCACAGCAATTTGGTAGTAGGGCTGGAGCTAGTGCTTGGGACTCCCTGTCCTCATGCCCTCCAGGGCTGGCTCCCTCAACCATCAGCTGTAGGGAATGGTGTAGGGAGTAACTATCAGCTCCCTTGGCTTTCTGAGAAGGTTCAGAAAAGGGGAGAGGAAGGGAGGAGTGACAAGATCCTCAGGAACAGTCAGAGCTTCTGCATCTGGCCCCCTCCCATAGGCCACAGAAGTTACCAGGGAGCCACCCTGGAATGTCTCCATCAGCTCCTACTTGTCCCAAAGGTGATGTTAAGCTGATGTGGGGGGCAGTGTGAATCACTAACCAGGAGACTTGGGTTCTAATTCTAAATTTAGCTTAAAAGCCTCACTTTCCCGCTTCCAGGACACCTTCCTTGAGGATTTCCTCCAAGTTGCCAGTATCCTTGTCTTAATCACTTGTCTGGGCATCACACACCATGCTGTGTTGCTAATTAGCCTCTACTAGTGGCTTCCCCACCCCTTGTCTCCTAACAGCACCATAAATGCTTTCAGTGGAGGAACTGAGACTTAAGCTTTCCATGTCCCTGCAGTTCCTAGTGTACAGGATAATCACAGAAAGGATATGCTGAGGGGACCTCCAACTTGTCTGACCAACCATCTCCTTTTGTAGAAGAAACAAAAGTTAGGAATGGCATAGCCCCAACGATCAGAGCTGGTTGTGATGGGATTTTGGACACAAGAACAAAGAAAAGCCCAGGGAAAACAAAATCTGGCCACAAGTAAGCGATATCATTAGAGAGAAAGTTGCATATGTGCAGATCAAGAAAGAAACTCCTTAAATAAGCTTTCTCTCCCCCAGTAAAACCCTGGAATCCATTGACCCTGGGATGAGTTACATAAGCCTCACTCTCTTTCAGAAGGGAAAGGATGCTTTTATTACTCAATTCGGTTGTTGGCATGGAGTTGTTATTTATTTGTTTTAACAGTGTTTTCCATTATTAGCTATTTTCCTTTCATTTTATACCCTTAGTTACATTAAGCACATTTCAGATAAGTTAGATATATTTATTCTGGTAATGATAAGTAATACAAATATTTTATGCAGACTACCTTAAAATTGAACATCTGAAAATAAGATGACATCTGTCATACGATTATCTAGACATATACATGCATGTGAGCAACTATGTGTGTGTGTAGCCTTTGAAATGGATTAAAAGAATAGATAGATGGGTACTTTATATAGACACATAGATATCTATGTGTATATACAGATATAAACATCATTGCCAATTGCCATCCAGTAATAACTTAGTATATGATGTAACCTTAAACAGTTGTAACAATATCTATTTTTATCTATATAACATCTATCTATCTGGTGCTCTATGCAGTTACAGATATAAGTCTACACATTTCATATAATCTACTTCCTGTGGCATCTATCATTAAATTACGTGTGTGTGTGTGTGTATTGATAGTGTGCACATGGCATATTTATGGTTAAGAATATAAATGCCCAAATATATATACAACATTTTGGCCGGGTGCAGTGGCTCACGCACGTAATCCCAGCACTTTGGAAAGCTGAGGCGGGTGTATGGCCTGAGGTCAGGAGTTCAAGACCAACCTGACCAACATGGTGAAACCCCGTCTCTACTAAAATACAAAAATTAGCTGGGCATGGTGGTGCATGCCTGTAATCTCAGCTACTTGGGAGGCTGAGGCAGGAGAATCACTTGAACCTGAGAACATGAGGTTGCAGTGAGCCGAGATTGTGCCATTGTGCTCCAGCCTGGGCAACAAGAATGAAACTCCATCTCAAAAAAAAACTAATTGTTATCATCCAGAATCCAGAATAAACTCTGAACTTTTGATGTCAACCAAGGTGTATAATAGCTATATATATATATATATATATATATATATGCTAAGAGAAGATGTGTTGCTCTTCTTATTCTCTTTAAGAAAGTTTAACCCTGTCTCTACTCAAAATACAAAAAAATTAGCCAGGCGTGGTGGTGGGCACCTGTAGTCCCTGCTACTTGGGAGACTGAGGCAGGAGAATGGCGTGAACCCGGGAAGCGGAGGTTGCAGTGAGCCGAGATCACGCCACTGTAGTCCAACCTGGGTGACAGAGCAAGACTCCATCTCAAAAAAAAAAAAAAAAGAAAAAAAAGAAAGTTTACAAGTCATATGGATTTTTCTCTTCCAAAGTAGTATAAGGTCCAATGGATCCCATAAATTCAGAGTGAATTTAGGAGCCCTGTCTTTCACTGGGATCAGACCCTTCGTCTGACGGCGGCAAGACAGACCAGACTAGCAGACCGCAGAGCACCGAGAAGAGGTGTCTTGGGTGCTGCTAAGTGTGTAATCAGCATTGCCAGCATTTCCATTCTACACGCTGTGATGACATGTTACTTGCCTTGCAACTCCTGTCTGGACCTGGGTCTCAGGAGGATGGTGAGAGCGAGAAGCCACTCAAATGTGGTGCTCGAGGTTCAGGCAAAGGGTGAGATACTTACCATACACTATCACTACCCTTGTCCAGGGGGTTTCCCATGCGGTCGTAGTACACATCCACACTGAGATTTCGGTCTGTGTCATGAGCTGAGCTGAAGTTGGTGATCACCCGGGAAGGAATCCCCAAAGACCGCAGCGCTGCAAGTCAGGGTGGGCATGAGAACTCAGGTGGTGGAGACGGTACCTTGGCATAGCCCACTGCCACCCACTGACCCAGCGAAGGCACACCACACCCAAGGTACCTGTGTTGAGGGTCCCAGCAAAGACCCAGCACTGGCCATATCGGACTGGGCTGAAGCCAGATTTTTTCCAGTCCTTGAGGATCTCCACGCTGCCGTTCCAGTTCCTTGGGTCACGACCACCCGTGTAAGTGCCGCTCCAATTCCCAGCAAGCACACCGTTGTCATCATTGCTATTGATCTGGGCAGAAACCACCCCCCAAAATGAGTCAGCACTAATGCCTTTCCTAGGGAGACTGACATGCAGAATTCAGAGGACAAGGTGGGGAGATGAGGAAGGAAGCCAAGGACCATGATTGAACTTTTCTTTGTCTTTCTAGGTGACTTGGGGATGATCATTGTAACACTTAACCCCTAGGGGTATGGAGTGGTTTACGAGTTTAGAGGTGCTTTCCCAAACAGGCCATGTTTGATTGTCCTTGATCCACACGTCATTCCTGTGTGGCAGCCTGACATGGGAAACAGACAGCACAGCTTGCCTGTGGCAAGGCAGGGCACAAATCCAGCTTGCAGAGGACTTCTGGTAGGAAAGAATTCACAGGCTACCACTGTTATCTGTCTGCCTGGGAGTCCATGGTTTGAAACTCTTTTTTGGTGTATGGTCTTACAAAAAGATCACTGTATTTATTTATTTATTTATTATTTTCTGATACGGAGTCTCTCTCTGTCACCCAGGCTGGAGTGCAGTGGCGTGATCTTGGCTCACTGCAAGCTTCGCCTCCCAGGTTCAAGCAATTCTCCTGGCTCAGCCTCCTGAGTAACTGGTATTATGCATGCCACCATGCCCGGCTAGGTTTTGTATTTTTGGTAGAGATGGGGTTTCACCATGTTGGTCAGGTTGATCTCAAGTGATCCGCCTATGTCGGCTCCCAAAGTGCTGGGATCATAGGCGTGAGCCACCGCACCCCTGCCAGAAAGTCACTTTAGAACTTCAGCAACTAACTTCTTCTTGGAAAGAATAAAGATAGAGTATTCCTTTTCTTTCATTCATTCAGCTATTTGTTCGTTTGTTAGTTTACTCGTTCATTTATTCAATTTAAGGCAAGGTTCTTATCTAAGTGACACAACCAAGAGGCAGCCTGAAAAGATCACTGGACTAGAAATCAAGAGACCTGAGCTCCATTGTCTTTTAGGGACACACCTGGAAATATTTACAGGTGAAATGATGACAAATGTGTAATGTCTAAGATTTATCAAATCATGTGTGAAAGAGAGGGTCAGAGATGAAATGACACCAGCCTTGAAGGGGTAATTGTTGAAGCTTGAGATGCATACACAGGAGTTCATTATGCTTTTCTCTCTACTTTTATATAGGTCTGAACTTTTCCACAATAAAAGTTAAAAGAGAAAAGGAGACAGCGAGGTTACAAGCCCCACTTTGCCACTTGCCAACTTGATGATTGCACAAAGGTCTGTTCACCTCTCCAGGCCTTAGTTCTTCACCTTCCAATAGGGAAGAGAATTTTCAAGGGAAAGTTAAGACAAAGGCGCTCGGAGGTGTCTTCTGTAGTCAAGGGTCAGGGTTTATGAAACTTTGGCTGTCGTTTATCTAAACTGTGCAATGAGAGGCTGGACCAGGATCTCCGAGGGCTCCTCCAGCCTGTGTGTCTTACTCCCTCTCCTTGGAGTGCCTGTAAGGGGCAAGGCCTATGAGAATGGACAGTCTGGACACAAAAGGATCCCTGCCCAGAACAGGCCGTGGCCAGCCTTGCCACCCCTCAGTGCAGTGGTGAGTTCTGCACCCCTTCCAGGAGGGCCTGGGCTGTCATGGCAGAGTCAGGCAAGACAGAGCCTCCTTCAAGACAGAAGGTTGTGCAGTCCTTCCCCATCTCCTGAGTCACTGGTGCCCCAGCCTCCAAAGTGGCTATCAGCATGGTCATCTCTGGCTGAAAGCTGAGCATTTCAAAGCTCTGCACAGGCCATAATTAGTTCATGGCCCAGCCCAGCTGGGAGGTCTGAACGGAGCATCTGGGAGGTGCAGCTGAGGAAATTGGCTCCACGATAAAGTGGTTTGGCCCTGGGGTGCGAGTGAGTCAGTGGCTGCAGGAGCCTCTGGCCTCACCCACTCTCTCCTAGGACAAAGAGGCTCAGCTTTCTAAGTCACCAGGGCTTTAATCAAACCTCTTCCAGGCCATTTGGTTTCAAGATTCTGCTCCAGGCTCACTTCCTCTCCATACCCTCCCTCAGCTACTCAGGTCCTCGTTCATCTCCTTAGAGCCTCTGAGTTCCCCGGGCCACCTTACTCCTTTCCTGCCAGGCTCAGTCTAAGAGTCAGCTCTTTCCAGAAGCCCTCTCAGAGGCACTCCACATATTTATTATGCAGCTGAGAAGTTGTTCACATTTCTAACCAAGTAACTAGCTCATTAGCATGAACATATCCAACTCAAAAGTCAAGAGCTCAAGAAATGCCTAAACCATGAACCATAGAAATAAATAAATAAAGGTTACAGAATTTCTGGGCAATTACTTAGTTTAAGAGGGTTAAAGTAAAGAATTCACTTTGACTTTTCACCTTTTTTTTTTGGAGACAGGTTCTTACTCTGTCACCCAGGCTGGAGTACAGTAGTGCAATCATAGCTCACTGCAGCCTGCGACCAATGGACTCATGCAATCCTCCCAGCTCAGTCTCCCGAGTAGCTGGGACTACAGGCATGTGCCACAATGCCTGGCTCCTTGTGTGTGTGTGTAGATGAGGTCTCACTATGTTGCCCAGGCTGGTCTCAAACTCCTGGGCTCGAGTGATTCCCTGCCTCAGCCTCCCAAAGTCCTGGGATTACAGGTGTGAACCACTGCGCCTGATCATGACTTTTTGCTTTTTAACTTACAACTTTTGAGCAGGTTGATCTAGGTTTAGATATTTTGGACGAATATTTTTGGAAACACGGTCTTACTCTATAACCCAGGCCTGAGTGCAGTGGTGCCATCATAGCTGACTGTAACCTCAAGCTCCTGGGTTCAAGTAGTCCTCCTGCCTCAGCCTCCTGAGTAGCTGGACTACAGGTATGTGCCACCATGCTTGGTTAATTTTTGTTTGTTTGAGATAGGGTCTTACTCTGTCACCCAGACTGGAACACAGTGGCATGATCTTGGCTCACCACAATCTCTACCTCCTGGGCTCAAGTGATCCTTCCACCTCAGCCTCCCAAGTAGCTGGGACTACAGGCACATGCAACCATGTCCTGCTAATTTTTTTTTTTTTTTTTTTTTTTTGTAGAGACAGGGTTTGCCATGTTGTCCAGGCTAGTCTTGAACTCCTGGGCTCAAGTCATCCACCTGTCAAAGTGCTGGGATTACAGGTGTGAGCCACTGTGTCTGCCTATGCCTGGCTAGGTTTGTTTTTGTTTTGTTTTGTTTTGTTTAATTTCTGTAGAGATGAGATCTCACTGTGTTACCCAGGCTGGCAGCAAATTCCTGGGCTCAAGCCATCTTCCCACCTCCATCTCCCAAAGCACCGGGATTAGAGGCGTGAGCCACCACGCCCAGACTGGATGGAGACATTCTCTATGCAATGAGCGCAGAGCCATAGATGCCTCCTAGGGGATCTAGCTTGTGTGTGTGTGAGTGTGAGAGAGAGAGAGAGATTGTGAGTGTGTGAGTGTGTGTGTGTGTGTGTGTTGTAGGGGCACAGGCCTTTTCCATGAAGGCCTTGTTCTGGTCTGACTCGCATGCTGTGTGGTTTGAACAAGCCACTTCAGCTCTCCAAGCTTGTTTCCCCATCTAGATCATGAATGAGGCAGCCTACCATCTGACACTCTGGGCTGTGCTCTGGGCTGCGGAAGAGATGAGTTAGGCAAAGGAGGTCACCACCTCCAGCTCAATAGGGGTCTCGCTTCCTTTCCCAGGAGGCCCAATGATGGAGCAGAGCCCTAGATTTGCATTCTCCCATCTTTGGCAGGCACCCAAAGAGCAAGTTCCCTTTTCCTCTGAGAAAGGCTTCATGATGTGGTGGAAAGGACTTTGAAGCTGGCTGGACCCCTGGCTCTGCCTCTGCCGCATACTCACTGTGTGCCTCAGGCAAGCCCTGTAACTTAGAGGGGCCTTGTGCTCCAAGTTGGTAAAATGTGTATGATTCTAACCACCAGCTGTAATTGGTGAGGCTTTAATGAGATGACATATATAAAGAGTGTGCGTGCCTAGCCCACAGGTGGTGTTCAATATATGATGACAACTAGTTGTGATCATTTTCCTGTTACTCACCATGGCACTCAGCACCCGGCCAACATATTTGGGGTCATTTCTGCGGGCCACATCAGTAGCAGGGTCACGGCGGAAATTCAGACTCCTATCCAAGATTGAGAGGCAGATGCTCAGAATGTCTTCTTCAAACTGTTCAGAATGAGACCATACATTACAATGAAATAAATGACAAGGAGAGTTGGCTCAAGAAGGGAACTACACTGGTGAGAACCACAGGAACTGTCAGATCCTTTGACTCTGTGGCCTCTGGAACTGAGAGCTACTGAGGACAGCCACCATGCCCAGCCCTCAACCCCGCAAACTCATCCAGAGCACTCACTACACACAAGACCCTGTGTATTTCCTCAAAGACAGCGTTTGAAACAAAAAACCAAAAAAGAGAGGAAAGGATAATAAATTAAAAAATTATAAAAAAGAAAAAAGCATAAGACCTTGTGCAAACTCTCCTAAAGTGAATGCATGGGAGGTGGCCTGGTCTAGCCGACGCCCTGGCTGCCACAAACCTCAGGAGCAAGCCGTTTAGCCTGTCTGGCCTTGATTTCTCCATCTGTATAATCAGGCCAAACTCATCTCAGAGTTTTCTTCTGTCTCTGACTCCCATCCTTTTTTTTTTTTTTTTTTTTGAGACGGAGTCTTGCTCTGTCACCCAGGCTGGAATGTAGTGGCGCGATCTTGGCTCATTGTGACCTCCACCTCCTGGGTTCCTCCTGGGTTCGAGTGATTTTCCTGCCTCAGTCTCCCAAGTAGCTGGGATTGCAGGCCCACACCACCACACCCAGCTAATTTTTGTATTTTTAGTAGAGACAGGGTTTCGCCATTTTGGACAGGCTGGTCTTGAACTCCTGACCTCAGGTGATCCACCCGCCTCAATCTCCCAAAGTGCTGGGATTATAGGCGTGAGTCACCGCACCTGGCCTGCCTACAATCTTGAACGCGTTATTGAGACTCCTGGAGAATTTTATTTTAAGTTATAAAAATAAAATCTCTTGTTACGTATATGTATTTGAAGCGATTTTCACAAAATAAGACTTAATTGAAGTCATTGCTTCTCAAACTGAGAAGGCTGAGCTCCTCTTGACTTAGGTCTTTGCATTTGCTTTTCCTTCTGCCTGATGCTCTTTCCCAGGATCTCTGTCTGGTGCCCTCATCTCCTTCAGGTTCCTGATGAAAGGCTCCTTTCTAAGTGAGGCCCTCCCTGACCATGCCATCAAAAAAAAAAAAAAGCCTCTGTTCCACTCCTAGGTGCACTCTATTCACTATCCTTCTCTTTTTTCCTTCCTCACAATAAAGGAGATAGCCAACTTGCTCCAGTTGACTACAGACAGGGTCTGTAGATGGTCCAAGCACACATCCTTCTGATATCCAAGGCACCCCGCCCAAGGTGCTTTATTCTAATGCCTTTGTCTGGTGGACAAAATAAAAAGTGGAGGGCATACCTGAAGTTTTCTAAACTGACCAAATCTGATAACTCTGTAGACTCAAATGGGCATCACTGTAATAAAGGACCAAGAGGGTGTGGCTTGGAAAGGCTGAGTGGGCACACTAAGGAAGTTTCATCACATTTTTACATGGAATGAAAAACAGAAGCTACATCACTGTCCCCAGTGTCTCTAGGGGGCCTTATATCTATGTGTGCATCCTGGCACCAATACTACTTCATTGCATCAATTGAGTTATGTGTATGTTCTGTCTTGCCCACTAGATTGCGACCCCTTCAAAGATGATCTGTCTTATTCATCTCCTGTATCCTTAGTGTGGATCCCAGGGTCTGACACATAATAGGTGGCCAATGAAAGTCTTCTGAATGCATGAACAAATAGAAGGGCAGGCAGATGGACAGATGTGGGACTTCCCATTGATCTGTGGGGCAAGCTGCTGAGCTTCTTGGGTAAAAGGGACATTACCCTCAGCCTCCTTATGACCCTTTTACCTGTCCAAAGTTCCAGCCAATCATGCTAATTCGATTTGTGCTTCCCACATAGATGATGCCGGCATCTTCCTGAACATACTCTTCTCTCTCAGCATGGTTACCCATAAAGACGCTATCCGCTGTTTGATACAAAAAGCAGACACCAGGGACTAGAATCCTAGGAGGACTGTAGGGATCATTCCTCCTCTTCTCCAACTCCTGAACTGGCCTGGGGGTCAGAGCAAGCCCCACCTTTAGCCCTCCCCTGACCCTTGGGTTGAAATTCTTCCAACTCCAATTGTGGGAACTATGAGCTGGAAAGAGAAGCTAGGATGACTTGAGGGTCTGAAAATGAGACCCTGGGGATGAGACACCTGCTCTTTCTGGCAGGAAGCTATCTCCAAGCTGTGGAATTATACTGTGGTATTGTCCCTTAAAATGAATCATGCTATGCAGTTTGTAAAAGCTCAATGTGATCTCGACAATATTCCCAGAAGAAACAGCAGGATGTCCATTTAATGGTGAGGACTTGGAGAGAGAGAGGGACTGCCCAGACTCAGACGCTGCTGAAGTGTCAGAGCTCCTCATTTCTAGCTTCTGCACCCTTTCCACAGCCCATGGACTTTCCCTAATCAAACTTGAGCCTGTGAAGATCATTTCCACCATCCCCTTTCTCTTTTCTAGCTTAGGCCAGGGCTGAGAGTGTGGGTGGTTAGACACCTACCGTTCAGCCAGGGGTTAAAAAGCAGTATGAACGTCCCAAGTTTCACAGAGGAGACGCCGCCCTGGGAGGAGATCTGGAGGGCCATTGTGTACTGTCCTATGGGTGCGCTGGCAGGACTGGAGATGCTAATAGTCAGAGTATTGCCATTGATGGCCTGAAGCACCGCACTCCAGCCACCGCTACTGCCATTGGAGAGTGGAAACACAGCCTTCGTCATGGCCGACTCGGAGGGGTAAGGCCCTGTCAAAGAAGACAGAGGTTGAGAAAAACCAACAAGCACTGGTCAGACTGTGGAGAGACCAGGTTCCAATACAACCCCCGTGTGGGGGACATGAGCCAATGAAGCACCATATTCTGCCACTGGAAGTAACTGGAATGAACATACAGGCCAGATCCCTCTTGATTTGAGGATGGTGACTCTCAGTCAGGCTCAGAGATGGACAGCAACTTGCCCAAGGCCACATTGAATCATTGACAGAGTAAGGCTAGAGCCCAATGCCAGTGGTCCCACTATGGTCCCCATCACTCCTTGAATGCACAAGGGCTACTCAGGTATGTGTGTGTTTGGGCAGGGAGGGGAATGCGCAGGTACCTGTGGAGACAATGAACTCCAGTCTTTCGTTAGAGCCAAGGCCTTTGTTCATGAGCATTAAGACCTGGAAGTTTTGGCCTCTCCGCAAGATGAGCTCCCGGCTAGAGAACTTGTGTGTGTGATGCGCTTGTCGGTTGAAGGCCGTCTGCCAGTTGATACTCTGGA
Source organism: Macaca fascicularis (assembly GCF_037993035.2). Taxonomy (NCBI): domain Eukaryota; kingdom Metazoa; phylum Chordata; class Mammalia; order Primates; family Cercopithecidae; genus Macaca; species Macaca fascicularis. Next base: position 84,997,687 of record NC_088384.1, read on the forward strand.
GTCCTAGAGCTGTGAGGCAGAAAAGAGAACCTGAAGTCCTAGGAGGCAAGGAATGGTGGTGTGGGGGAATGGTGTAAGTTACCAAAGAGCAGCTTTGGGGTGAGGCTCGTCGAGGGCAGAGCCAAATTCCTGGAAAGAATCACGTTAAAATCCAAAGACCTTGATCTTGCATAGCAAGAACATCACAACCTATTCCCATTCAGTCTTTCTAGTCTCAGTTATGCCAGCTCCCAGGATGCAAGATCACAGAAAATGCTCTGCCCTTTCAGACAGCTGAACCTCTGTGCATCCTGTTCCCACAGCTAAGAGTGTCTTTTCCCCTCCATCTGCTGAGCTGTCACTCGGCCCTTAGGGAACAGGCCAAATGTTCAGTGGAACTCCATCCAATCAATGAGGAGAACTATGTCACCAGAGCGCCTACATTCTGTCTGCTTTCAGCATTTCTCATTGCTTTGTGGATGGGGGCTCCAACAGAACTGAAGTGAGGAGCCGGGCATGGTGGCTCATGCCTGTAATCCCAGTACTTTGTGTGGCTGAGGTAGGCGGATCACCTGAGGTCAGGAGCTTGAGACCAGCCTGGCCAACATGGTGAAACCCCGTCTCTACTAAAAATACAAAGAATTAGCTGGGCGTGGTGATGCACACCTGTAATCCCAGCTACTCAAGAGGCTGAAGCAGGAGAATCACTTGAATCTGGGAGGCGGAGGTTACAGTGAGCCGAGGTCACAACCATTGCACTCCAGCCTGGGCGACAAAAGCAAAACTCTGTCTCAAAAAAAAAAAAAAAAAAAAAAAAAAAAAGAACGGAAGGGAGGATACTTCTCTCACACCCATCATCCTGGTTTGGCTTCTTTGTTGTACCCTTGTGTGTACCCAGACGCCAAGCATGTTTCGCCTCTCCAGCATCCAGCAAATGTTTACTTTTGCATCCTTTACCTTCCCTGTATTTGTAACGCCTTGGTGTTGACCTGGGCCTCTGATGCTAGGGAGGCTGGCGGAGACTCTGAGCAGTGTTTCTAGGACTAGTGATTGGGGAATCCTTGGCTGAGAGGGGACTTGCAAATGCTCACTGGCAAGAGCTGTTTATAGGAGCAGGTCAAAGGCCATGAATGACCTGGATAAGACTCGAGGACAAACATCTCAAAATCCACCCTCCTGATTTCTTCTCACATGATTGTGAAGATGACGGAGCTAAACTGAGAAGGGTTTATGAGAGATGCCACGATGTACCAAGTGTTCGCTGAAAGAAACTTTTTGGGAAATCTTCCTATGAGTTATGTTTAAGAGGTTACGTCACCCATTCTTCTGCAAACCAAACTGGTCTCTGTCTTTACAAAGAGGCCACAGCTCTAATGAGAGTGTGAGGGTGCATTCCAGTGCCAGACACAGCTCTTTTTTATATGTGTCCATCTGTCTGCATCAGAACATCCCTTTTTAATCTTTTATTCTATTTTATTTTTGAGGCAGGATCTGGCTCTGTTGCCTCAGGCTGGAGTGCAGTGGTGTGATCTTGGCTCACTGCAACCTCTGGCTCCTGGACTCAAGGGATTCTCCCACCTCAGCCTCCCCATTGGCTGGGACTACAGGCATGAGCCACCACTCCCAGCTAACTTCTGTATTTTCTGTAGAGACAGAGTTTTGTCATATTGCCCAAGTTGGCCTCAAACTCCTGGGCTCAAGTGATCTGCACGCCTTGGCATCCCAGAGTGCTGGGATTACAGGCATGAGCCACTGCACCCGGCGCCCTCTTGATCTTTCTATTCTGATGCCTAGCGCACTGCTTGACTGTATTAGGATAATTAGATAAATAAATAGATGAAGGAATAAATGAACAAAGAAAAGACTAATGTCATGAGATAATCGTCATGACAACAGCTCAAAATTTAGTCTACAAGGAAAAGTGAATATGAAGTATTCATTCAATAAAAATATTAGAGCAACTATTATTCATAGGACATTGTGTGAGGCACAATGTTGGGAGTGTAAACGTGTATGAAGTGTAGTTGTAACTCTCCAAGAGCTTCAGCAGTGGATAAGACAAGCATAAGTGATCATGAATGATGGAATGGGGTAAATCCAGGAAAGGTGTATGAGAGATGCAGGCAGGAAAAAAAAATCACTTTCAGTTGTAGGGATCAGGAAAAGCTACACTGAAAATGCTGGGCCTTGAAAGGAGAGAGAATTTTGTCAGGGGCCCATAGAGCAGCCTGCATTCTAGACGGTGGGAAGGAGAGGCTCAAAGGCACAAGAGAAGGAGTGATGCTATTTGTCTAGAGCAGGGGCCCTTCGTGGAGAAGAGAGAAAGGTGAGACAGGAGCGAGTAGGGGCCAGGGCAGGACTGGGGAGGGGCTTCCACTCAAGAGCACTGGAGATGGGGCAGAGGGTCACCATAGGTACCCTCTCCAGTAAAATGCAGGCTCCCTGGGATGGTGAGCCAACCTGCTGTTGGAGAGAGGGGACTCAAGAGATGAGCTTACTCCCAGTTCAGGGTGCTAAATTCATTCATTCAAACATCCACTCACTCATTCATTTAACAAATATTCATTGAAAGAATAAATTAATAGATTTTTGCACAAATTCAGGGAAACTGAGACATTCGTGCAATCAACAAGGATCTGTTGAATGAAGGGAAGAAATAAGGGAGGACAGAAAGGACAGAGGGAGCAGGGGGAAAATGAGCATTCCTGTACCTGAGTAGCCAACAGAGACAGCCCAGAACTCAGACACTGGCAAACACTGAGCCCTAGATGGCTGTGTACAGCTGATAGATGCCAGATCTCTCTAGGGAAACGGCCCCCAACTTTCTCCCCTCTCCTCCTGCCAATCTTGCTCACTACTTTCTGTGCATCCCAGCCAGTTGCAATTTGGTAGAGCTTTACTCGCTTTAGAAAAAAGAATGGCTGGCCGGGTGCAGTGGCTTACACCTATAATCCCAACACTTTGGGAGGCCGAGGTGGGTGGGTCATTTGAGGTCAGGAGTTCGAGGCCAGCCTGGCCAACATGGCAAAACCCCATCTCTACTAAAAATTAAAAAATTAGCCTGGCATGGTAGCGCATGCCTGTAATCACAGCTACTCAGGAGGTTGAGGCAGAAGAATCACCTGAACCTGAGAAGTGGAGCTTGCAGTGAGTTGAGATCATGCCACTGCACTCCAGCCTGGGTGACAGAGCAAGATTCCATCTCAAAATTAAAAAAAAGAAAAAAGAAAGCAAAGAAAAGAAAAACAAAAGAGAAGAGCTCTCAAATAAAAACCTCTGGAAATATATATTTTTATAAAACAAGAACTCTATGGAACATATGGTTTCAGACCACTTGAGCCTTCCTAGAGATTTTTCACCCCACCCCCAAATCCCAAAGGACGCATGTCCTTTTCCAGATAAAGCTCACTCTAGACCACGAGTTCTTTGAAAGTAGAAAGTCCGTCTCCAGAAGGCTTTGTCCAGCACAGAGGTAAGGAAAGAGGGGCAGGGTACTCAGCATCTCTTGCTGGCACCTGCCTCTCCCAACAGGCCCACACCCTTCTTTGCTCCACCAAAGCTCATGCATTGTTTGCTGCGGCTGTGTCAATAGTAGAGGCCCCTCCCATTCATCCCAGAGACCAATGTCTTGTCCCTAGAGAGGATGAAAAAGAAAAGACTGAGCTCCAGGGTGCCTCCCAACAGGGAAACCTGCAGAAAGAACATGAGGGGCACTTTGCATGCCCCACTAGGTCAGACCTGGGGTGACTGTGGTGGTGGTGATCATACTATTAGCTGAAGTTTACTGGGCATTTGTGTGCCAGCCATCTTTCAAAGTGTTTATGTGCATTAGCTCATTAACTCTATGAGGCAGACACTTGCAGACGTCCTGTTTTACAGACAAGGAAGCTAAGGTGTAGAGAAACCAGGTACCTTGGTCACGGTCACCCCACTCCACAGTGGAGGACTGCAGGCTCCAGAGCCCACACTCATCATCTCTGCCTTTTCTGACACCAAGCATGAGTCCCGGCAGCACCAACAAGCCTTGCTCTCTGTTAGGGTGGCTGTGGGATGTGCGAGACTGCTGCAAGCTGGAGGAGGAGGAGGAAAAGTGGGGCTCACTTTTGTCATCAGCCTTCTTTATGCCAACTGCTATGCGCAGTCCACAGAACACGTTATGTATGTGGTCAATGAAATCTTACAATGAGAAACCAAGGCTCAGAGACCAGGTAGTTTATCTGAGGTCACATACCTGGAAATTGGCAGAGCCAGGATTCTGAACCCAGGTGTGGCATAATGAGAAATATATATTTGATCTCTGCTTTCTCTTGGCACAAAGTTCCTGAAACCCTTGGAACCTCCAAAATGATGAGTGACTTTTTGTATGCTAATGAGATGACTGGTACTGGCAGCTCCTGGATAGCCTCAGGACGGGAGCTGGTTGCCAGGGGAGCCAACCAGTGATTAGAGACTTGGGACTTTCAGCCTCATGCCCACTACCCACTTCCACAGAGGGGAGAGGGACTGGAGGTTGATTTCATCACCAATGACTGATGACTTAATGAATCATGCCTAAGAATGAAGCCTTCATAAAAACCCAAACCCCAAAGGATGGGGCCTGAGGAGCCTCCAGGCTGAACTCATGGAAGTGCTGGGAGGGGGACATGGGGGCTCTGCGCCCCTCCCCACACCTTATCCCAGGCACCTTTTCCATCTGGCTGCTTCTGAGTTGTATCCTTTTATCATAAACTGGTCATCTGTTTTCCTGAGTTCTGTAGGCTGTTCTAGCAAATCTTCAAACCTGAGAAGGGGCTGGTGGGAACTCCTGATTTAAATCTGGTCGGTCAGAAGCACAGGTGACAACTTCTGAAGCACTGGCATCTGAAGTGGGGCAGTCTTGTGGGACTGAGGGGCGTGTGCACACCCTGTGGGCTGTGTGCTAACTCCCAACAGTGTGAGAATTGAGTTGAGTTGTAGGACACCCAGTGGTGTCCACAGAGAATCGCTTGGTATGAGAACAAACCCCACACATTTGGCGGCTAGGAAGTATTAAGAGTGGTCTGGAAGAGAAAATGGTGTTTCCTCTTCACCAGGTCTTACTGACTCTACCCTGTCACTGTGGTCCTGAAACCTTTTGGAAGAGCGTCTCATGTAGGATTTTGAGTCCAGAAAGTGCCCTAGGTGGTGAGGGGCCCTCATGCTGCATCGTACACCTGCTAGCGTTTGGATTCTGACAGAGGAGAGACACCGAGCTCCTGGAAGGAAAACATCTCTTCCAAAAGAACTGTCTTCACGGGAGCTGGACAAAGGGGACAGCCTGCCCTGCATCCCCGAGTAGGGGTGCCAGCTGAGAGCGTGCTCATCAAGCTTCCGGTGTGGTTCTGAACCGTTCACCAGCTGCCTCCCTCAGTCATCATCCTGTCCCTTAACCCTAGGATTGCTCTGCCAGCCCCCAAATCAAGGATCCAATGATCCTGTCTCCCTAACCCCAAAGCCCTTGACATGGCACTCATCACAGCCCACCCTGTCAGAATGTGTAGGAAAGGAGAGGAGGGAAAGGTATTCAGCCATCTAAGGTTCTCAGGTTTACCGCTTTATGTATATTTATGAGCCTCAGGGCTGTCTTCTGCACCAGTCTGGGTGAAGGGAGGAGAAGAGACAGGAGTCGCGTGATTCTTATAACTGACTCATCAACGTACATACTTAAAAGACATCAGCGGGAAAAGAAACCTTAGAGACCGATCACATACTCCTAACCCTTATTCCAGACGTGAGCACACGGAGGCCGCAGAGGTGCTTTGCCCACAGTGTGACATCTCCAAACTCTGATTCCTCGCCACCTCCCTGAGTTAATGCTTAACTCCAGTGTCAGGCCTGGGGCAATTTCTCAGATTTTTTTTCCTGAGAACATCAGTGCCAGCAGCAATTCTAATGTGGTGGACTGCCAGATAAATATCTATCCTGATGTTCACTTGTTCCTTCTTTCCTGGTAATGAAATCCCCCATATGTACAGGCACTGCTTTCCCAGGCTCCACTCTGGCTCGGTGGCCATGAGGGTAAATTTGGGCCAAAAACTTATAGGCAGAAGTTATAGGTATTAACTTCCAGGAAATCTCTCTTTTAAAAAATTGAGGTAAAATTCACAACATAAAAATTGCCATTTAAAACATTTTAAAATGTACAATTCAGGGGCGTTTAGTACATTCACAACATGCAATTATCTCCACTATCTAGTGGCAGAACTTTCTCTTCACTCCCCAAAGAATCCCCCAATCCATTAGGAGGAACTCCCCATTTCCTCCTATCCCCAGCCCCTGCCAACTCCAGCTCTTTCTGTCTCTATGGATTTGCCTATCCTGGGCATTTCTTTTTCTTTTTGTTTCTTTTCTTTTCTTTTCTTTTTTTGAGATGGAGTCTCCCTCTGTTGCCCAGGCTGGAGTGCAGTGGTATGATCTTGGCCTCACTGCAACCACCGCCTCCCAGGTTCAAGTGATTCTCCTGCCTCAGCCTCCTGAGTAGCTGGGATTACAGGCGGGTGTTACCACGCCCGGCTAATTTTTTTTGTATTTTTGATAGAGATGGGGTTTCACCATGTTGGCCATCCTGGTGTCGAACTCCCGACCTCAAATTGTCCACCCACCTGGCCCCCTAAAGTGCTGGGATTACAGTCATGAGCCACCTCGCCCAGCCCTATTCTGGGCATTTCATAAATTAACAAATGGAATCACACAATGTGTGATTTGGGTCTCACTTATTTTACTTAGCGTAATGTTTTCAAGGCTCGGTCATGTTGGAGGATGTATCAGTAGTTCATTCTTTTCTTATGGCTGAATGATAGTCTATTACATGAATATTCCATGTTTTGTTGATGCATTCATCAGCTGATGGACATCTGGGTTGTCCCTACCTTTCAGCTACTCTGAGTAGTGCTGCTATGAATGTGTACTTGGTAATATTTGTTTGAATACCTGTTTTCAATTTTTATTTTATTTTTTATTTTTTAGAAAACCTCTTTATATTAAACAGTTGGCAAATGCCCTTTGCCTGTTTTCTTCCTCTTGTTCCATCCTGCTATCTGGACATGGACAAGGTTCTAGCGGTTGTCTCAGACCATGCAGAACCATATGTACCCTAGCGATGGTGGAGAGGAGACTGGACAGAGCTGGGCCCTGAGAATGGTGCCACCACCTGGCCTGCCCAGAACTGCCTGCATACAGGCTGCTCATGCAAGGAAGAAATAAACCTCTGTCTTATTTTTCTAAGCTACTTTTTTTTGGGGGGGGGCATTCACCATCAATCACAGCCAAACATAATCACAAGTATGTTAATGTAACCCCTGCCCATTTATTCTGTGGTCCCTCTTTGGCAGAGGTCATGTGAAAAGCACAGAGAAAGACTCCAGATGTGAAAGGGAAGCTGCTATTCCGCCGTCTTAATCCTTGTCAGCCTGGCTCTGCAGTTGAATCACCTGCAGCAGACGAGTGAGAATGACTTGGTCGCCGGGTGTGTAATGGGGCTCTCATCTCCTATTCCAGAGAGGACCACCCCACAGAGGGGCTGACAGGGGGCCCAATATGGAGTGATGCTACTCCAGTGACTGGGACTATCCCTAGCCCCCACCCAGACTCTACTTCCCATATCTTTTCTCTAGACATAGATGCATTTTTATTTTACAGAAGTCTAGAGTTAATGAGGGCTGATAGAAATGCTAAAAAGTGGCCGAGCACGGTGGCTCACACTTGTAATCCCAACACTTTGGAAGACCGAGGCAGGAAGATCACCTGAGGTCAGGAGTTCGAGACCAGCCTGGCCATCACGGCGAAATCCCATCACTACTAAAAATACAAAAATTAGCTGGATGTGGTGATGTATGCCTGTAGTTCCAGCTACTCGGGAGGCTGAGGCAGGAGAATGGCTTGAACCCTGAGGTGGAGGCTGCAGTGAGCTGAGATCTCACCACTGTGCTCTTGCTGCTCCTGCCTGGGGGACAAATCAAGAAATCTAAATAGTCTTTACACACATGGATCTGGAAAAGA